>NC_063333.1:84160643-84160805 GCF_021869965.1 Rhincodon typus
AACTGCTGCGAGGGAGGTTGCATCTGCTGCTGGAACTGCTGCGAGGGGAGTTGCATCTGCTGCTGGTACTGCTGTGACAGAGATTGCAACTGCTGCTGGTACTGCTGTGAGGGAGGTTGCATCTGCTGCTGGTACTGCTGTGATGGAAGTTGCATCTGCTGC
>NC_063333.1:84160815-84317254 GCF_021869965.1 Rhincodon typus
GCTGGTACTGCTGTGAGGGAGGTTGCAGCTGCTGCTGGTACTGCTGTAAGGGAGGTTGCAGCTGCTGCTGGCTCTGCTGTAAGGGAGGTTGCAGTGGCTGCTGGTACTGTTGCATTTGGGATTGCTGCTGTTGCTGAGGGCAAGGCTTTGCTGGGATTTGTTGCTGCTGAAGGTGTTCCATTGGAAGCTGTTGCTGTAGCATGCAAGTTGAGATTGAATTCAGTGGTTTCTGTTGCATGCAACTTGAGTACATACAGTCTGACCGCTTGTTCAGTGATTCCTGGACATATGTTAGTATTTCCTCATTCAGTGTAATATTATTTATATCTCCAGTCTCATCCCAATTAACCCTCAGGAATGTCTCGTCCTGGGATAGGAGATCAAAGTCTTCCAGCCCAATATCAAGGCTTTTCATAGTGTTATAAAGTTCGCTGCCAATACCATTTGCTAAAACGTCTACATTTTCCTCACGAGCAGGAAAAGACTTCTGTGACTGAATACAGTTGGTACCTTCCATCTTTCCAATGCTGGTACCTTCACTGAACAGAATCTCTTCCCAATCACTAGGAAAGAAATCAGTGAATTCTGCTTCTTCACTCTTATTAAAAAGCATCCTTTCAAAGCTGATGTTCTGAATTTGTGAAGGGGCTGATACATAGACTGACTTATCCTGGCTCAACATGGCACCTAAAAGAGAATTTTGATCCAACGAATCTGGCCTTCTTGATGTTCCTGCTACAGTTTTTGCAACATTCTCTTTGGTTTTATGTAATGTGGGATCCATTAATCCATGGATCAAACAATTTTTTTCATATAGCAATGCCTCTCCGGTTGCAAAATTAAAAGGCAACTGCAAGCTTCGTTTTTGCAAATTCTCTTCCCCTTCTTCTTTCCTGAATAGGAACAGAAATCCACTTTTGTTATAAACATCCATGGTGCATCCAAGAGTTCACTTTTTTTAAATAGAATTAAGCCCTCAAAAGCATTACATTAAAAATAGTCAATTCAAATGTTAAAAATGTAGATTACCTAATGGTTTTCAGAGTTTCACAATTAAGAAATTAACATTAAATTCTAAATGTTAATTAAAAAGAAAATTTTCATCTAAATAGAGCAGAAGGGCTGAGGTTAAAAGTACTGGGACAAAATAATTTAAAAGATAAATACAGAAGGCACTCCTTGACATAACATTCTCACTTTCGATCTTTGATTAAATGTGTATCTTACCAAATGGGTTTGGTAAAAGGTTGCCTTGATGCACAGCATGCATTCAGACATATCATTTTTATTTTTATGAATTCAGTTGTTTGGATTACTTTTCTAAAGAAGTTAAAGCTTTAACTACAATGGCAGATTTAATTTGTTAAAAAGTTGGAACAATCAGCAAATTGGAAACTGAATATGACCATTTAAAACAGGAAAAAGTGTCTATTTGGAGTTGAAGATATAGAGCTGTTAACAAAATATTTTACAAAATACCATAATTTGCAGAAAAAAATGCTTTAAAAAAATCAGCCAACACATGAACCAGCTCCAAAACATAAATATTTCTGCCACAGTGCTGCAGTAAAAATTAAAAAAAAAGTTCTATGTATTGTATTTGTTAAATGAAAGATGCAACAAGGCTTCAGCAAGGGAATTCTAGGGGAAATTGAAATTACTTCAGGGAATCTTCAGGAGCAAACTTTACTTGTATCCATTGAGAAATTTGGGAAAGAAAAATCTCAGGGCTTAGTGCTTTTGCAATTATTGTCTTGTAATTATTCATCTATTAAAATGATTTAACCAAAATTAGCAGCAAGTGCAAAAGCAAAAATCTGTGGCTAAAGACCTTCTTCTAATTGTTCAGTTAGAGCCCAACAATTTGAAAGAATTACAGTCAATATTGTGGAAGTTATGCAAAAACTCCATCAGTCTCCTGATGACTTCTTTCTGGTTATAGACTCATGTGCAGAACAATCAGGAATTCCTTCTTAAATACAGTCTGTCAAGGCAAACCTTTATGCTTCACATATTAACACACAAAAATCAACCCACTACCAAGAATAACAATAGAAGATAAACCAACCTGGGAGGGATTCATTATTAAAGGGTCTAGCTTTGAATCTATTCTATTCCTTGGAGATTACAGTCTCAGTTGCTGAATGAGTCCTATGAACTCTGAGCAGTTTTACTTAATTTCTCATTGGTGTCTCCAGAAAACAAAATCGCCCCTAAAACAAGAATCTTATTTAGCTATTAACTGAAATTAAAAATACAATACCATTGAGGTAATGAATACCTGGAGATTGGGACAGAATAAAATCAGGTTTTACTCTTTAGCAGTGTTACGCCTGCTCTGGAAGTAATCTGTGCTGAGTCTGGTAGCAAAGATGCTACCAGCTTTGGCATTCCTCAGCTTGAGACTGATAAAGTTCAGTCAATAAACAAAATAGAGAATTATTACAAATGGTGGGAAAAATATTAATGGGCTTGGTCAACTTGTTGTTTACATAAAGAAACAGAAGATCAAATGCTTGATTTGAGGTACACGTAGTACTGTGTGCAATTTTGGTATCTTTACCTTAGGAAGGATATTACTGATATGGAGGTAGTGTAATAAACGTTCATCAGATTTGTTCCTGGGATGATGTGACTATCCTATGAAAAGGAAGTGGGAAAAACGGGCCTATATTCTCTATAGGTTTCAATAATGAGAGAATCCATTGAAACCTCCAAAATATTTGAAGGGATAAACACAGTAGATACTGTCCCTGTTTAGGGAGTCTAGAACCAGGGGGCATGATTTCAAAATAAGTGGGAAACTACTTTGGACAAATAGGAGGAGATTTCTTAACTTTAATCAGAGGTTTGTAAATCCTTGACATCCGTATCCTAAAGGGCTGTGGAAGTTAAATCATTGAGTACATTCAAAAGTAGAGATTGACAGATCTCTAAATACCAATGATATAAGAGGATATGAGGATAGCTTGAGAAAAGGTCATTAATTTTATTGAAATGGTAGAATAAGCTTGATAGGCTGAATGGCCCACACTTATTTCTTTGTTCCTATGGTGCATATCTATTAAAGAGATAGTTTTCTAAATCATTTATTTATTGAGCGATAGAAGACAAATCATAACAATTAACATTTGATCAAACAAAGATTGGACGAAAGTTGCAAGGGCAAATATCTATGTTTCCCCAGTACCTGGGAAAAAAAAAATCATAAAAGCTACAATGTAGTCTCACTTAGTAATTTGCTTAGCGATCAAAAGCTGAACAAACTGCTGGATTTCAATGTTAATATCTGCCAGTACTTACGTGAGGGGTTTTTGTGTGGCTATAATGTAATCTGGTTTCCCATTCTTGTATCCCAATCGTGCATTTGCTTGCACCCAAGTCCATCCATTTTCCTTGGTCAAAAGCCTGAAAACAGTCATTCCACTTTCTCCTGTCTTCATCACTAAAATGTAGAAAGCAGAGGGGAAAATAATTGATCAGCTGTACCTCTCAATGCTGAAATAGTGCTTCAGTAACTAATTTGGCTAACAAATCTGCACGCTGAAACTTCAGATGGTAGATAAATAATAAATAAAATTGTTATGCGCCATTTAATATGAAGTAAAAACCAGAACTGTCACACTTTCTCATCTAACAAGACAACAATATGGCTTTCCTAACACAACATGGACTGTGTTCCCTTATAGTCTCTCAAAATCAAGCAAAACTAAATCCTGCATATTTAATTCTCATAACTAAACCTATACTTCATTTAAGTTAGTATATTAACTTACACAGTCAATTTGAATGAAAATTGATACTGTAGAGAAATGCATTCATTAAGAAATTATCTAGAGTTACTTTTGTAAAATAATTCACATTTGGTATGAAGATGGCCTCAGATTATAATAGTACTAAAAACAAGTGTAGTGCATTCTAAACTGTTATCAGCAATTGGAAAATCTATTCCTCAGATGGCTGAAAGGTTTGTGATTTAAATGTACATTATCATTTTTAGAGTTTGGATTTTAAAATAATCGCTTGTGTGTATTATTACTGCTCTGATGGCTTTCATTGAAATAAAACCTAGATCAGAGCAGGGAACCTCTGGAATGTTAATGGAGAATTGTTTATTTTGTAGTGGTTTACAACAGGTAAAGTATTGAAGGCCATCAGCTTGTTTTTGGCTCACGATGATGAAGGATTAATTTTAGTTTGAAAACAGAGGATAGGGTAAGAAATGGGGGGTGGGGGGGGAAACAAATGGGGTCCAGAAGACGGGCAATGTAGTGGGTGGTGTAGAAGAGAGGCAACAGCGTATGAAGAAGAGGGTAGAGGGGAGGGTGGAAAGAGGGAGGGTAATGGAGAGGGTATTATGGACAGGGTAGGCTGAATGCATTACAAATAGCTGAATTTTGATCAGTTTTATTTGTATAAAGAGTAGAAGTCTCTTATTCAAGGATTATTGAACTCCGATCTGAGCCACGAGGCAAACTTGTGAAATTTTCCAGACAAAAAACAGAAAAAGGTGAATCAACATGAAACTGGATCTTGTACTTACTTCGGACATGGTTTTCTGCGCAATACATCATGTCGGCTGCATGAATAAATTGATAGCCACTTCCTTGCATACATAATTCTGTCTCTGTATAACCCAGCACTATCTCCCCTCTGCAAATTAAACAAAAGTGCACAATTCTATAATATAATTCATTTTAAAAGAAGTATTAAAGGATTATTCCCTCAAAACTCACATGTATAAACATGTTGGTATTAACTAGCCATGCCAGAAATTTTCGAACGTGTGAGGGGTATGGAATTTTTGAATGTGAGTAAACAATTAAAATGGAATAAAAACTACCAGTAATTAAATTCCAACAGCTTCACATTCAGTGCCAATTGTCAACATAATTCAGTAATTCCTGTCTAATAATTATGCATATTTCATGCTATGTTGTAAATGGCAAGAACAAATTTAAACAACATGGATTATAAATTTAAACAAAACAACAAGTTTAACAATTAAATGGGATTGACAGAATATTGCACCAAAGCTTATGACAATATTGTCATGACTGAAGAAGACCCCTGTAACATTTCATATTTCTCTGGTGCTCTCAGACAGAGAACATGAGAAATATTAAGAAATCTCTGAAACAGTATTGTTAAAATTCAATGTAAACTGAAAATTGGTGCTTTGTTGTACATCATACGCCTAACAGCCATACTAAATATACTCCAACAATTTTTTTGAAATGAATTGTTCCTCCAGCGTTTCTGTCTAATTGGAAAGATTGAAGTCTAATGAAATATACTTCATCATGTCCATAATACAATTGCTAGATACAATAATCTGTACTAGGCATATTTGTACTGCAATTTTAATGCAGAAAAATTATCAAAGGTACCTTTTAAGGTAACATTAAAAAGCATAGGGGCTAAGCTAAAGTAAGGAAATTAGAATAGGTCAAATAAAACCTGGTATAAGAGCTTTACAGAGGAAAAATGATAAGATTTAGATGTTCGATGGAACTGGTCCAAAATGGCTCAAGGTTCTAACTAATAGATTGAAGGGGGAAGGAAAGCCAAAGGATGTTGTTAACTGGAAAGGTGAGGGATAGGGGGGCAGATTGGTGTAGTTTAATTGATGGAAATAAGAGGGAATACAAAGTTGCAGAAGGAAATATCATGGAGTGATTTAAAATTGAGAAGGAAGAGTTTAAATTACACATTTTGGGGAAGAAGGAATTATTAGAAGTACATAAAGATTTACTGCAAAATAGAATGCCTGTGCCAGACGTAGACAGGGACAGCCTGGAAGGTCAGTGGTAAAGGAGTAGAGTATATTATAGGGTTCAGAAAAAGAATGCTTTGTTCTTGCCGATGCTCAATTATGGAAAATTTATTCCATCCGAGATCTAATACCAGGCAACTAACCTGAAAGCACAGAGATAATTACTGGGATCAAAGCAATTGGAGAAGTACAGTAGGTTGTCAACATACATACAGAAGTTGGCTCCAGGCCTTTGGAGGTTTGATCCTCTTTAAAAGCAAGGAAGTAGAAAAGGAGGGAACTGCAGACATATAAATATCAAGTTCCTTCTTTATGCTGCAATAAATTGGCAGTGGAACCACGAGGTAAGAACAAAGCAAGGGGTTATAGCATGAAAGGCAGTGCAAGGGTCAAGGAGAAACATACAACTGCGGTTACAGTCACACAGTAGTTCACCAATAACTTTGACCAGCATATCATCACAGTGCTGAGGGCTGGGTGGAACTATGATTGGAAGGCAGTGAATAGAGAGCAATGTAAACACTGCAGGTACCATCAAAGGGTGAAAACAGTTGAGAGAGAAGAAAACTAATATGCTCAGCTTCCTGGTTTTTTAGTATGCCCAATTTGGGTTCGAAAAGACTGAAGAGTATGAGAAAAAGGATAAAGTGATGAAAGTTTCATAATTTGAGATCCTAAGAACAGAATGATTTAAAATTACAAGATAATTCCATTGTGTCAGAAAAAAAAAGCAGAGCAAAGCTGTTTTCAGCCTGTCATGTACTATCAATTGCCTGCTGATCTACTAAATAAAGATTTATTTAAAAAAGAATCACTGAGGTTCTGACAGAATGCCAATGGATTGCCATTTCTCCTGTAGCTTTACACTCTCTAAAATTACAGCACAAAAATCTACAGTATGGTACTACTTTATTTTATATCCACTTTTGCTTTCCTTCTCTCTTTTACTAAATGCTGATGCCCCTTTAAAAGTTGCAGGCTCATGCCTGCAGGTGGCATTTGCTCCAAAGAAAAATCAATTTTACTTCTTGTGCACTTTTTCAAAATTTTTGAACCATTTCAGAAAAAGGAAATGGCAGAATTGGCAAACATCTGGATACAGAAAGGCCTGTTTAGCATATAAAACATTCTTGTTTTCTCTGTCTGTGCCCATATTAGTTCAAAGGGCATTTTCTTAGATGGGCGATGTCAGCTCATGGAGAATCATAGAATTCTCAGATTGTGGAAGCAGGCCATTCGGCCTGTTGAGTCAAGTCCGCACTGGCCCTTTGAAAAGCATCCCATCCCCTAGCCTATCCCTGCCATACCACACTTCCCATGGCCAATCCACCTAGCCTGCACATCTGCAGACAGTTGCCCGAGGCTGGAATTGAACCTGGGTCCCTGGCACTGTCTAACCACTGAGCCACCGTATCACCTCTTTGAGTGGCTTCCAAATTATCTTTTTCGACAGAGAGGCAATACTGTGCTTCAGTGCAGATTTGTAGCCTTTGGTTTTGGTTTTAACTTCATCTCTGAACTCAGACAATTGGTGAATGACTATTAGGACAAAGGGACTTTACAATACCACACACCTGTTCCCTAAACTAACTAGCTGTCACCATTAGCTTTTAGTGCTCACTTACTGTTTTTATGATGCAGCCTGTCCTTTTCCATATGTTGGTCTGAAGAACATTTGCCAGACAGTCAGGATCTTATTGAGACAGAGGTCTTGAAGTTTGGTAACAACACTTAACTGTTCACACGACTACATTATCACTGCCTTATATATATGGTCTGGGTTTGTTACTGATGTTACTATGTATTATGTACACAAAGCTAGCTACACGACTCCACTAACAGAGTGTGACTGAAGGTGAGGCTGGAACGTCACATATGATGCCATGTGACTGCCTTAAAGAGGTACAGGCCATCTGGTCTAGAATCTATACTATAATACAACACATATCACAACCCAACATCATGAATTCATTCATCCTTTTTAAGAAGGACTATTGTGTATTCATTTGTGCTATATCCAGTAGCACACTTGCTTTTGAAAATTATCAAAGATTGTGGATCCCAATCTAACATCAATGGTTTGAACACAAAAAATACAGGCTGACTCCCTACTGCTGTACTGAGTATCTTAAAATAAATGGGAATTAATCATAGATATGCATATCCTAAGTAAATATATTTAATTTTCACAGCACATTGCTTAAAAATTAGCAAAGTGAAATTCCTTAATATTTGGATGTGGAGTCCTCCAGATAGATAAATTAAAATACCTTGAATAAATTCTTAATCTCTACCTCTCTTGTGGTTTAGCAATATTTTGCTTTTCCTTTACCTGCCTTACTTTGTTTGTGAATGTGTCGTGGTTATTTAAACAAAATCTCTTCGGAAGGACAACTCTCAAGTTGCTCAGACCTGCAGAAACTTTGCATATTGAATAATGAACCATTTATTTCACTAACCAAAATAAGTTTCTAAATTACTGATAGTTTTATATCAAATACGTCTTTCCGAATTTTAGCTAAATAAAATCACTCACTTAGTATCACAGCCCATTGGCGTGAAGTCTAGTTTGTGCTTAGTTCTGAAAATGAAATTTTTGGTTCGGATCTCCAGGATGGATGGAGGTTGCAGAGGTGTTGCTATTGCAAACAAAGCCAACTGTGGAGGGATGCAGGAGCCATCTTTTCCCTTCATGTTCTGCTCATAGAGCAACTTGAGTCTGCCTTGGAAATTCATGGCCTTGAGAGGATAAATTCAGAAATTGGTTATTACACTTGTAATATGTTTCAGATAATTTGGGTTGTAAATGATTAAAGTGTATTAGAAACTTAAGAATCCAGAGAGCAGCATCAAAACATGTGTTAATATTCAACAGCAGGTCAGTCGATGTAAAGATTAATGTAAACAGCAATGCATTATACATTATGAATTAACAAAATGGTTTCAATAAGTAATTTTAACTGGATAATTAATTTCCTTAAGTAATGCCATCACTTTTGTGGGTAGGATCAGAGATCCCCAAGTTTGCCAACACCAAAACGGATCTCAATTAGTGAAGCCTTTTATAAATTTCAAAGAATTTATATACTTTTAATCTTACAAACAGCTGCAAACAGTTGCAACAGAAAACTGTCACACTGCACATTAGAAAGTAGAACTACAGAAATATTCAAACACCTTGTTCCAAGAAAACACTAATCACCTTTTGTTAGAACAAAATTTATTATTTTTAAGCATTCACCAATGTTAAAGTATCCATTAAAAAAACTCCATGTGAATTTACAATTTACACACAGCTACTGTACAGATACTTCGTTATTATTGTCTTCATTTTCGTACAGATAGTTGCATTATTATTCAAGTTAATTTGTCACTGAAACACAGGAATTGAGTTTATATACACGAGTATTACATTATTCACAACACGAGGACTTTTAGGTCATTCTGCAACAAATGCACTGGGTTGGAATGCAATTGCAAAAAATCCAAGACAGTATTGCTATGACTGGACACTGATCTACTTCAATGTCTATGCAATATGCTTACAATACCCCTTAAAAAGTTAAACCTTCAGAGAGGTCTTATTGAAACTAATATTAGTATTTTGAGGTTGCTTCCATTCTAAGACCTTTGTAAGAACCTTATTATTTAAAACCACAGTTTCTACATAAAGGAGGTCATGTGACCTGTTCTGCAGTCTCAGAGTAAACCTGGATGGTTGGAAATCAAAGAAGGCTTAGATTGCTTTACTAAAAAGGTGGAGACAATGTCAGCAGTCTACTTACTTACAACTAGTACATTCTAATGTAAAAGTCTCAAAAGATGTGCTGAAGGAACCAGGGTGCAAACCGTTATTTTGTGAAATAGTCCTTTCACTTCTAAGACCAAAAGGGAGTTGAGGTCAAGGATGACTAATTAGCTTTGTATCTGGGTAGAAATGCTAACATATTTCACACTGTCAGAAATTCTAGAGGATGAACTCTGCCCATCAAATCTGGCTTGTCTTCCATTCTATAATATACCTTCCTTTTGTGCTTGTCCAAAACCTTTTACATTTCTAACTTTTTTTAGCTCTGAGGAAAAGTCACAGGCTTGAAAAGTTAACTCTGGTTCCTCGCTCCACATATGTCACCTGACCTGCTGAGTACTTCCAGCCTCTTCCATTTTTATTTCAGATTTCTAGCATCCATCGTATTTGTGTTTACCAGAAATAAAGATCCTTAAATTTCTGCTGAGAATAGCTATTTACTAAGCAGCAATTTCCACAAAAGTAGCCAAGCTGCTTCAAAAGTTTCATAAGCTGTTACTTTTTTTTTCTTCTTTCTGTATGTCACAAAGCACAAACCTTTACAAAATGATGGATAGAATCTTATTGAGATGACAAGTGTCTTGTCAAGTGGCAAGTGCTGCTTCTTCTGGGGAAGTCCACTGAACCACACGCTAATCAGGCGTATAAACAAAGTCACCGGTGGGCCTTCCCGTGGCAACATGACTCTGGGGCGGAGGTAACACCACATTGATGCCTCAGAATTGTGGAGGGTGCGAAACGAAAGGTAAGTAACATGGAATTGGGGAGGCTGTATTTTCACAAGAGGAGGGTCAGAAGCAAAGACAGGGGATGGCAGCCAACAAGTACCCTCTGCCTGATATCTAATCCCTTAATCAGATACGGACTGCCTTTTAATGATTAACTGACCTTACCCATGAAGTTCAAACCACCTGCAGGGGAGCAGTTATTAGGAATGCTGTGTGACAAAATGCTTACCTAAGGGCCCTATTTGACTGCACAACAATGTTACATTACTGATTCAAAAATGGATGATTTTCAGCTGCATTGCAAGGAACTACTACCTATATTTGTGTCATCAGCAAATTTAACCATAATACAGCCAGTCCCTTTGTCAAGGCACTAATATCGATTGCAAACAGTTATAGCTCCCACACTGGTCTCTATTGTACTCCACCAGTTGCTTCTTGCCAATTAAAAATGGTCAATTTATTTCAACTCTCTGCTTCCTCTTAGTTAAACAATCTAGACTAATATGGTATCCCTTACATCCAGGAGCTCCTATTTTGTGTAGTAACTTTTATTTGACAACTTATCAGATTTTTTAAAAATCAAAGTACACAACATCTACATGCTCCCTTTTATCCATCTGGTTTATTATTTGTTCACATAATTAGAATAAATTGGTTAAACACCATTATCCTTTTACAAAACTATGTTGACACTGTTTAGTTGCATGATGATTTTCTCAATGTCCTGCTACTAACTCTTTAATAATGGATTCTGCAATTTTCCAGTGGCAGAAGTTAGGCTAACCGGCCTACTGTTTCTTGCTTTCTATCTCTTTCCTTTCTTGAATTGAGGAATCACATTTATGATTTTACAATCTGGAATCTGGTGAATTTTGAAAGATAACCAGTGATTTTACCTTCCTTACAGTCGTTGGGATACAGGCAATCAGGCCAAGGGTACTCATCAGCTTGTTGCACTAATAGTTTTCCCATAATTGTGATTGTTTCAGTTCCACCTTCCTCTTTAATTCTTGATTTTTAAGGACATTTAGAACTTTTATTTTGTGTCTTCCATTGTGAAGCCAAATACAAAACAACAGTTAGACAGTTCTGCCATAGCCTTGGTTCTCATTATTAGTTTACCAATCTCAAGCTTGCTGGAACCAATATTCAATTCTTTTTTAAATACTTTTAGAAACTCTTACTATCTGGCATGTTAAGTCAAAAAGAGGAGTACTGAAGATTAGGATTTCGGGAGGGCTGATTACCTGAGGACAGAGAACAGAGGACACATGGTAGTGAGAAAGAAAAAAAGGGGGGTAAAGGGAGTGAAAAAATCCAAAGCAGTAACCAAAACACACATGGAAAGACACTAGGAAAAGCTGCATAGGCGATCAAGTTCTGAATTTACCTAATATTAATTAGTTAATGGAACTGAATCAGGAGTAGGCCATTTAATTCCTCGAACCAGCTCTATCATTCTAGATCCTCCACCTCAACATCATTTTCCTTCACTATTTCGAAATCCCTTGATGTAATTGGTATGAAGAAATCTATACTTGTCTGTGCCGAACATAATGATGGATCTTTCACGTCCCTCAGGTGATGCAGAATTCCAAAGATTCTCTACCTTCTGGTTAAAGAAATTCCTTCTCATTTCAGTTGTGGGTTAACAAGTTAGCATATGGGTGAAACACTGGATTTAAAATTAAGGTTATACAATGCTGCACCTATTAAACAAATGACAAAGTGCTGATCACATGCTAAAATATGTAACAACCCTTTCAAGCAATTCCACCCATTGATTCAGTTTCTCTCTCCACACTTGCTATCAGAACTGTTGAGTTTATCTGGCATTTCATTTCTGTTTCCTTTTTTTTCTGCGTCTGATCCTGGAAACAAATTTTCCCGAAAAGTCACTTCCCTCTGTACTCTCAAATTCCCAATAGTGATACCTTTCACCTCCAGAAACCGTTGATTCATTAAATTGCACCCTCACTACTACTTTTGCCTTTATCTACATGCAAACTATTACTCTTATTTACCATAATCATTCCTCCTAATTGCCTCTCATCTCTTCTCCCTTAAGGGATGTAAATAATACAATTGGTGAAAAAAATTGTTTAATTATTCATCACCAGATCAAAGCTAAGAGGATAAGGGAAGAATCCACTATGGTGGGAATGAATGTTCTTGTGGTTAAGCTGCACAAATAAATATAGTTGCTTTCAAAAGCTAAGTGTATGTGTTGGCAACTTGAAGAAATGTTCACATGTTCAAAACGAGAAAATGTTTTGTTCTGTTTTTGTTGAACGATTGTTAAATTAACAGTGCAAGGGCCATAAAGGAAATTTAAATTACAGTGCATGAATTCAATACAACTCTGCTACAAAATGAGACATAAAGAGTGGATGTTACTTTTCCTGAAAAGGAGGGATAGTGGCTGAATGGGGAGACATTGGCATTATGGAGTACGAATTTCCTTCTCACCACCACAGAAAGTAAGGTTTGGTTGGGAATACATCCATGGGCACCATGCAATCAATTGAGACCCTCAAATGGTCATTGGCAACCAATTAAGGACCTCCTCATGCCACAGCTGCCAATAGTTCCATTGCTGGTGGGCAAGAAAACTGACAGTCTTCGAGACCGGTATAAGTATTGGGATCAAAGTCTCTCGATCTTCCCCAACTTGAGGATAATCAGGAGGCAAACGTGTGCCAAGTAATGGTTGCTGATAAACACAATCTATTCTTCCTTCTGACCACACTCTCCCCACCAATCACACCTAACGATTTCAGCTGGAAAGTTATATTCCATGCTTGCTACTCCTGGACCTCAAGGTTGCTTGATCTTCGATGGCACTGTGACTCATCATTGTTTCCAGCCCCTAATTGTCCAACAACTTCAGGTAGGGCAGCACAACACTATACCAGGAAGTGATCGCAGTGAAAAATCCATCAATTGATTACTGATGGGCCTGATCAGCATGAGGTCCAGTAGGTGATGCAGTGAGAGGCATCACCCCTGTTTTACTCATCCCACCACATTTAGATTAAATGCAGAAGATTCCATCCAACGAGAGGGAAAGAAAGATTGGATTGAGAGAAAATGCAGTGATAGGGGAGTTGGGGAGCAGAGTTGGGCAGTGAGAGACATAGATGAGCAAAGTAAAAGAGGAAAAAAAAACTTTTACATTACTAACATTTTTAACAATCAAAAGCTGAAGAAATGAGTGTCCACATTTGTAAAAGTGTTAACTTTCATTACTAAAGAGTGTGGCTTGCTGAGCAGAGCATCTCAAATTAGCTTTCTAACTTTTACATCTCCTCCTCATGTACAGTTTCACATTGCATTTGTGCATACATGATAGGGAGTTTCATTATCCCTGTTGCTTGTTTGGAAAAATAAAGGCATTGGACCTTTCAATGATGTAGAAGCAACTAGACATATTTTTAAGAAAACTAACACATAATTTACGCAAGCATGTTGACTCAGAAATGAGTATTAGTTCAAGTCACATGCTTACTCATCAATCTGTCATACCAAAAATCCTTCTTCAACGCAATTAGTTATAGAATTTGAAATGCTTTGTGTTGTGAACTTCCATTAATTAATCATCAAAACAATCTTTGTTTTGAAGGAGCTAATCTAGGAATTAGTTTAGCACCTGTTAACATTATAATACAAAGAACCACAATGCCAGCAACTCACTTAATTACAGCAGACATTGAACTAAGTCGTTTTGGTTTAAATTTTTTTCGTCGTTAAATAACTTCATCCTTTTATTTCACAGTTCAAATTTAGATGATGTCAAAAATAACTTTACCAGAAATCCAGAGGAATTATCCAGGAGACATCTTAACCTACAGATAAAATTCCTTTCCAAAAATGATGAACTTTCTGGAGGAGGTCGTTCAGGACTGTAATGTGTGATTGGTAACAGAAGGCCATTTTCACCTGAATGAAAGATAATGTCACATGCAACAAATTAAGAATGTGGAGACTACAAAAAAAAATTCTGTTTATTTCACATGGTTTAGAAATATTCTCAGGAAAATTTTGTTTATGTACCTAAATCACCATCCAAAGTCACAAGTGCATAAGATTACAGTTTATATAATCACTTTATAACTTCCAAGAGATTACATAGCAATCCAACAGGTGCCAACATCACCCATCAGCACCAAAAGACAAAGCAACAACACTTGAACAAAACTTTCCTCACTTGTAGAATATAGAATATAGAATATAGAATAGAACAGTACAGCACAGTAACAGGCACTTCAGCTCGCCATGCCTGTGCCAACCTTGATGCCATTCTAAACTAATCTCATCTGACTGCACATGGCCCGTATCCCTCTATTTCCTGCCTGATCGTGTCTGTCTAAATGCCTCTTAAACATTGTCATCCTATCTGCTTCTACCATCTCCTCCAGCAGTGCATTCCAGCTATCTAACACCCTTTGTGTAAAACAAAAACCTGCCTTGCACATCTTTAAAAACTTACCTCACTCACCAAGCCTTTAGTATTTGACACTTCCTGCAAAAAGACTCTGGTTAACCACCCTATTTATGCCTCATCATTTCACATACCTCTATCAAGTTGCCCTTCAACCTCTGACACTCTGGTGAAAACAATCCTAGTTTGTCCAGCCTCTCCCCATAGCTAATACACTCCAATCCAGGCAATATCCTGGTAAGTAGAAGGGTCTAGGCCCGAAACATCAGCTTTCCTGCTCGGCCTGCTGTGATCATCCAGCTCTGCACCTTGTTATCTCTAACATCCTGGTAAACCTCTTTTGCACTCTCTCCGAAGCGTCCACATCCTTTCTATTGAGTGGGAACTAGAACTACACACAATACTTCAAATGTGGCATAATTAAAGTCTTATATAGCTAAACATGAGTTGCCAATTTTTACACTCAATGCACTGACCAATGAAGGCAAACATATCATTCTCTTTTTTTAAAAAAAATCACCTTAACCATTTGTGTTGCCACTTTCAGCGAGCTATGGGCTTACAACCCAAGATCCCTTTGTATATCAATGTTCCTAAGGGTCTTACCATTTACTGTACACTTTCTTCTTGCATCTGACCTCCTAAAATACATCATGTCACATTTGCCTGGATTAAACTCCATCTGCCATTTCTCTGCCCAACTTTCCAATTGATCTATATCCTGTTGCATCCTTTGACAAATTTCCTCACTATCCACAATTCCACCAAATTTTTGTGTCATCTGCAAACTAATTAGATCACCTACACTTTCATCCAAATTATTTATGCATTACAAACAAGACATCCAAACATCCTCCTTCTTAATATCGACATGCCATAAAATAAACATGCTCCTTCCTAATCTTAGTATCATCCATGCCCTTCTCCTTAGTGAGTACTGATGCAAAGTACTCATTAAGAACATCCCGCACTTCCTCTGGCTCGAGGTATAAATTATCACCCTTTGTCCTTGAATGGACCTATCCTTTTGCCTAGCTATCCTCTTGCTCGTAATATACTTATAAAATGACTTGGGATTCTTCTTAATCCTACTTGCTGAGGACATCTGATGGCTCCTTTTAGCCTTCCTAAATTCTTGCTTAAGTTCTTTCCTGATTCCTTTATATTCCTCAAGGGTCTTGTCTGATTTCAGTTTCCTAAACTTTATGTGCTCTTCCATTTTATTTTTGACTAAACTTTAAATATCTGTCATCCAGGAATTTCATCTTCTCAGGAATATGCTGTTCCTGAATTTCAATCAACTGGCCTTTAAAAGACTCCAATATGTCAGATGTGGATTTACCCTCTAACAACCACACTCTCCCTCCCCCCCCAATCTAATTTATCCGGTTTCTGTTTAATTATGTTGCAGTTAGTCTTCCCCCAATCTATTACTTTCACCTGAGGAGCAGTCCTATCTTTACCCATAACTCTCAGAACATATGGAAGTTTGATCACTGTTCCCAAAAGGCTCCCCCAGTGGAACTTTGGTCACTTGGCCAGGGTCTGACACAAGGTCTAATATGATCCCTTCCCTAGTTGGACTATCTACATATTGTTTGATGCACTTAAACTCTGCCACATCACAACCCATTGCATTAAGGGAGGCCTAGTCAAAACTGGACAAGTTAAACTCACTCACGAGAACAACGCTGTTATTTTCCCATCTTTCCATGACCTGCTTACCTATCTGTTACTCTATCACCTGCTCGCTATTGGGAGGCCTACAGTGTAACCCTATCATAGTGACTGCACCTTTCTTATTCCGGAGTTCTACCCATATGGTCTTTCTGGATGAACCCTCCAAGATGTGCTCTCTTGCGTGGGGAATCAAGAGATCAAACCCAGCACAGAAGAGAGATCGATCCCTTGTGGGGAAAGCTAGTATGGAGTGTCTGCAAGCCCTTGGCTATAGAAGGACTGTAATTTGGAACTTTTAACTTTATTTCTTATTTACTACTTCATTCTGACAAGAACTGTAATGTTGAATTTTTAAACTTATTTCTTTTTTTTATTCTTTACCTAAGATTTTTTACCCAAGTATCTTGTACCTCAGGAGTCACTGTGGGGTGACACTGTAAACTTTTCATTGTACTCCTGTATCTCTATACTTTAGTACATGTGACAAAACCTAATTCTAATTCTAGTGCAGATGTGACAATCTCCTTATTCAGTAATGCAATTCCTCCACCCCATTTACATCCATTTCTATCATGCCTGAAATATCTAAATCCTGGAACGTTGAGCTGCCAATCCTGTCCTTCTCTTGACTAAGTTTCTGTAACAGCTACAATGTTGTCGTCCCATGTACTAATCCAGCCCCTAAACTCATCTGCTTTACTTGTTAACTCCTTGCATTAAGATAAATACACTTCAGACTGCCAGTCACGCTGTGTTCATTAACCTGGCCCTGCCTGTTCTCCCTAGTAGGCTTTCAAAGCATTATGTCTTTAAAAAAGTGACACATAGGAATGGTCAGTTATGTGCAGTTCCATTTTAAGATTCAGATGATGGCAAAAATCTTAGTCTATTCCTGATTTGATCATCAGGTATCTGTAAGTCTGCTATCTTCATTTGATCCTTCAGAGTAGCTAATAATTTGATTGCAGATTATGGACATTGCTTTCAAGTAAACAGATTAACAGCTAAAAATAGAAGTGCTCTGCAAACAAGTTATAGCATGGTACAGAATTAATGCCAGATGTTGAGCTGAAAACTTAATGGCAACAGAGTCAAAATGCACTACTTTTACTTAGCATAAAAGGTATTACACAAACTTTTCTGAAAACTGAAATTTAAATTGATTATGTGTGACTGTTTAATGTAAACTATTGCAAAATACAGTACAGTTCAAAGTTCAGAGAAGGCTAATATATTTTTTAAAAAATCAGATAATTAACTTAACAGAGAGAGGAAACCTTAATTTATTGGCCTGACAAACGCCCTGAAAACCAGGACATCCTTGGTAAACATTCTCTGATTGACCTGAGCACCGAATTCAAATGAGAACTGCATAGAGGACAATGCAAAACTGTTGTTGGAAAGTTCAAGGTCTCCTTCCTTCCCATCCAGTTATGCAAGAATTAAAGATGCATTCAGTAATCCAAACATTAGCGAGCTCAACCGTGTTTATCAAAAGGAGATACAAGCGAAAGCTAAAATCTTGAAGATACTGGAAACCAAACCAAAAAAAGTAACTGAGTCGGTTTTTGTTGGAGAGAAGAGGCAAGATATACAGTTTGAGAAGAGATGGCAGGGTGTAAAATGTTAAAATAAAGAAATCACAAGTAGAATGAAGAAACAAGTTCTGCTGTATTTATCTGTGGATATATAAACAAATATCATGCACTATTCATATTACCCCGCCTCCTTGGACTGTACCAAGCTGAGTCAATCTTTCATTTCTCATACTATCAGATCTTCTAATTTTTTTTTTTGCTGATCCAAAAGTGCTTCATCGAGTGTATATCTGGCTGACACTAGTATTTCTGTTGCTCAAGTCATGTATAGCTTTATTGTGCTTGCATTTTATTTCATGTGGTAAATTGGTCTATCTTTGGATATATGATATTAATTTTCTTTAAAGTGTGAATTTGTATCCTCAGTATATATAAGCATTATGGCCAAAGGCTTGGGGCTGGGGAAGATACAGAAGTAGGAGATGAGCACTTCAGGTCAGCACACTTCCTTGAAATAATCTAGTTTTGTAAAAATTAGGGGTATCATTACTCCACTAATATCTGAATTTTATTGGGGACAACACTCATAACTAGCTGCGTTTAGTGCTCTGTGAAGTGGTTGTGCTCAAGTAATCTACTTGGCTCAACTACTAGATCAGCTTACAGTTTCTAAAGTGGTGATGCATGATTTGAAGCTTACGGTTTGTGCTTAATTTAGCCAGCAGCTGTTATGAAAAGGCACATTTATGCAAACAAGTTTACTCTGGGAGTTTGGATTAGATTCCAAGGTATTTCAAAATAAAAGTCTGCTAACATCAGTCCAAAATAATATTAATTTGTTCCTCAGAAAATAAATCTATTACTGAATATATCAAATAATCATTTTTGAACCTGCTAGTTCAGTGCATCTGTTTACCTGGAAACATTAAATCATGTAAACCTTCCACCCTTGTGTAGGTACTGAACACCAGGGTATCATAGTAATTTATCACAATTACTTTTAGACAGCTGGCTGCTCTATGTGTTAACTATACATCATTCTCCTTTCTGCAATCCTTGTTAATTGCTAATTACTGAGAGCTATAATGGCTGGGTATGAACACTAACTTTGGCAGAATTAATAATGGTCAAAGGAGCATGGGTGGAGTGTATTAGCAGCAGCCAATCTAATATTGCCCGTATATGCTCGTGAAAAGAAACTATGGTCTAGATACTCGGATGGCCAGACAGATGTTGGAGCAGCGCAGACCAGAGTAGCACGTCTGGACTCCGTGGAATCCCAGACGCAGCAGACTCTGTGGGAAATGCCAGAAATTAAAAATTCTGATGAGCAATTCAGATGCGTCTAGAACTCTGAGAAACCCCTTTATCATAATTAAAGCATTGTTATGGCGTCTGAGGAGGCCATTCGTCCCATCGTACCTACACTGACACTTCAAATGAGCATTGTTACCTCATGTCAATTTCCTGCCTTATGCCCATAACCTCGTGCAGTGTTTCCATCCAAATTATCATGCAATAACCTCGAATGCCTCAATCGAACCTGCCTCCACCACACTCCCGGCCAATGCATTCCAAACCCTAACTATTTGTTGAGTGAAAAAGGTTTTTCTCACATCATCTTCTTTTGCATCTCACTGTAAAACAAAGCTGACTTGTACTTGCTCCTTTTAGGAATGGGAACAACTTCCCCTATCTACTCTATCCAGCCGGCTCATGACTTTGAAAAGCTCGATAAAATCTCCTCTCAACTTTCTTCTCTCCAAGGACAGTAATCCCAACTTCTTCAATCTATACTCTTAACGGAGGTTTCTCATCCCCAAAACAATTCTCATAAATCACTTCTGCACCTTCTCCAATGCTTTCACACCTTTCCTGTAATAAGGTGCCCACAACTGTACATAATATTCCAGCAGAGGTCTAACAAGTGTCATGTACAAGTCTGACATCACCTCCTTGCACTTGTACTTTATGCCTCTATTAATAAAGCTGAGAACACTATGCATTATTATAAAGTCATAGAGTCATTGAGCTTTTCCGCTTGGAAACAGACCCTTTGGTCCAACTTGTCCATGCTGACCAGATATCCTAAATTAATCTAGTCCTATCTGCCAGCATTTGGCCTATATCCCTCTAAACCCTTCTTGTTCATGTACCCATCATGATGCCTTTTAAATGTTGTAATTGTACCAGCCTCCACTACTTCCTCTAGCAACTCATTCCACACACGCACCACACTTTGTGTGAAAAAGTTGCCCCTTAGGTCCCTTTAAAATATTTTCCCTCTCACCTTAAACCTATCCCCTCAAGTTTTGGACTCCCCTACCCTAGGAAAAGATCTTGACTATTCAACCTATCCATGTCCCTCATGATTTTATAAACCTCCATAAGGTCACCCGTCAGCCTCTGACGCTCCAGGGAAAATAACCCCAGCTTATTCAGCCACTCCCTGTAGGCCAAATCCTCCAACCATGGCAACATCCTTGTAAATCTTTTCTGAATCCGTTCAAGTTTCACAACATCTTTCCTAAAGCAGGGAGACCAGAATTGCAAACAGTATTCCAAAAATGGCCTAACCAATGTCCCGTAAGAGACACTCCTTTTTTGAGGTATTTTCAGTGTTGGAACTGATTTCTTTGAATTTTAGCAGTTATTGCTCTTTTATAAGCTGTTGCATTGTTTTGCAACTTTGGAAAAGCAGAGATCAAAACAATGGCACTTTAAAAAGGAGGAAGCGAGACAAAGGTAGTGACCATGTGGGAAGTGAATCAAATGGAGAAATAAACCTGCACTGCTGTCTGACCCAGCAATGAACCTGCACAGCTAACTATTTCTGCTGCTTAGTTTCAAGAATCTCTGGACATCGGAGTTCGTCTAAGAAAAAATTGTCTGCTTTCCTAGATCGGAATTCCTGGCTAGAAATATGGAGCTCAGCCCTAACAGAGAAACAGACTGGAGTGGCAAGGTAATTATTATTATCACTTCTTGGAATATCCAGGGCAATGTATATCAAAAGAGTAAACTTTTGGAAATCTGAAACAATGGCAGAAATAGTGGAGAAACTCAACATGTCTGGCAGCATCTGTGGAGTGAAAGCAAAGTTAGCATTTTGGATCCAATGGCTGTATTTCAGGATGAGGGTTATATCAAAACAGTTCCTGTTTCCAACATTGCTCAGGTTTAAAATTTCAATTGTACCGACAGATTGTAAAGTGAATTACTACAAAACATCCTTACTGTTTCCCAGCAGAAAAGTAATAACTTTCATAACTCAAGAAGCACGGTCTTTCAAAATAAAGACAAGCTTATCTCGATGTTGTAGCCAACATGATGCGTATGAACAGTAATTCTGAAGCAATGACAATCCAGTCCTTACACAAAACTACTGCCAAGACTGGAGTAAGGTTTCTTTGAGTGCTGTGGGGTGGGGCAGTGAAACATTGCCAACAATGCAGAGTCACTCGCTGGCATCTTTGTAAACAAATACTACAGCATTGACATGACAAATTTTCGCACTATGAACTGGATCAATGTTTCTCTCTGAGACTGATCTGTGCAAATTCTACCATCCTGCTCATTCCCCTTACACTTTGAAATTCCACTTATTTTCAAGCAAGAGTTCTTTTCTCACAAAATCATAGATGGATAGAAATCCTACTCTAATAGTTTGTTGTGATTTTAAGCAAACATTTGAAGGAGGAATGATAAAGTTAATATTCATTTCGAAACAGCACCGCTATTGTTACTGTATCTTTGGGAAAACCCCTTGAAATTTCTTTTTTCCAGATTCTGACCACTCTCCTTGTGTTCCTTTTACACGTATAGCCAGCAGGCACATTAGAGTATGAGGCTGATCAGAAATACTTTCAGCAAGTGAATCTACAATCCCAGGACAAAGAACATGGTTGAAACTCCTACAGAAGATAGATTTGAAGCAGCACCCCATTAAGGGCCATGAAAGTAGAATACAGATGGAAATACAATCATCAATAATTGCAAGGAAGGAAAACTGGGTGTAAGATTAAATTTGCAATAAAAATATTTCAATGGAAATCTAAGTGAATTATTTGCAACCAGATGTAACTGGGAATGCATTGGCATTTAAGAACAAAACAATTGCTTAATAATGAATATTAACAATGTAAATGTAAGCAATAAATAACAGAACGGTACAGAATATCAACTGATGAACACAACAGGTGTGGCAAACAAAGCAAAATGAAAACGTCACTTAAGTGTTAATCATTAAAGAATGATTTTAAAAAGTCGTTACTTTGTCACATAGGCAAAAGTTGCAGCCAGGGTGAGAAAGAGTAACGGTTTTATTGAGGATTAGAGCATTACAAAGGTAGAAGTGAGAATACAGTGGGGGGGAAGGAAAATCATATTTAGTTGTACCAATTCAAACCTTAACTCTTTGGAACAAAAGGAACAAGTGGAACAGTCTATCAAGGAGATCTTAGATTTAACAATAAATTGTTAAGGTGGGAGGTAGTTTGGAATGTACAAACAGATAGAAAAACCATGCTGAATTCACATTTTTGATATTATTATTAAAGACTTACATTTCAATGCTTTTTTTATGTGGTTGTTTGGTTAAAGTGCAAACAAGTGAGGTTAATTTTCTCAATTGTACGGAATAAGGTCTTAGAATTTGCAGCTAACGGAATGACCGAGTAAATCTGCACTACTACCTGAAATTGGCTGTTCGGATTCTGGAGTTGAAGTTGATGTTGGATTTAGGGCCCAATGAAGTTGCCGACGAAACTCAGCTCTGTCTTCTGTATGGATCAGTTCAAAAACACTCTGATGGATGATGTCAGACTGTAAACAGAAAACAAACAGATTTTATTCAATCTTAACTTCAGCCTTATGATATGAGCCAAAAATGTTAAACAAAGCTATCCTTCTCAGACTCTACATTCTTTTCTTGGTTTAATTCATTTCAACGTGAGCATGAGCATTGAATTCGGGTAAAACAAAAGCTACTAGCTTAATGGCTGCAAACTAATGCTCATCATACAGGGGGAAAGAAATAACCTTCTCGTTTCACACTTTAATTATGTCCAATTCCCTCAATAAACTCATATATTTTATGCATGTGTGGCATAAAACAAAGTTTTAAGACTGATAGATTATTTCTGAAAACTCACATTGATTTCCAAGATACCAGAACACAGTACATACATATGGCAGGAGCATTTTTAAATATCCTCCATGTTACCATCTATCGGTTACTAAACCTTTCATTTGCTGCTTATGTTTACTGGGAAAGGAAAAACACTATTAGGTTTGAGTTTTCTACGAAGTGCACACCCGTAAACCTATCTCCATATTGAGTTGACCAACTGCCATGTGACTGTACCATCATATCATTGTGCATTAAGAAGTAATATGCAATCATAAACTACGGCAATCTCCTAAGGTTAAAACTTTGTGATGTCTTAATGTTAAAAAAACCAACAGATTTCAACTCATAGTTAGCAAGCGTCAGGAATAACTAAAGCAAATAATGTGAATCAATTTTGAAAAAAAAAATTACAAGGCTGTCACTCAGTGGTTTGATTTGGTAAACCACTGAGTCTCATTGAACATCCGGTTTACCAACCAATTCAACCAGAATTAGTTATAATCTATAAACCATTAACCAATTTTGCAACTGCAAATTACCTTAAGTTTGGATCAAAGCCACTCATGCTTAAATTGCAGTAAACACTCTCAGATTTCTCTTGCTCCAGCTCATGCTGGCTCAAAAAAACACACTATTTTGTAATGGTAGAAGTCTCAAAAAAAGAATGAAACCAAGTGGTCAAACATAGATAAAAGAACTGAATTCTAGATGCGAGGTAAGTGACTGCCTTTGACCTCAAGGCTACATTTCAAAGTGTGAGATCAAGGAGCCCCAGCAAAACTGGAGTCAATGGGAATCAGGGGGCAAACTCTCTGTTGGTTGGAGTCATACCTGGCACATAGGAAAATGGTTACGGCTGTTGGAGGTCAGTCATCTTAACTCCAGGACATCATTGGAAGAGCTCATCAGGATAGTGTCCTTGGCCCAACCAACATTTGCTGCTTCGTCAATGATTTTCCCTCCATTGCAAAGGTCAGAAGTGGGGATGTTTGAGATGATGGAACAAATACTGAACAGATGCTGAAGCAAATGCAGTCAGACCTGCACAATAGCTAGGTTTGGGCTGAAAAAGTGACAAATATCATTCATGCTGCACAAATGCCAGGAAATGCCCATCTCCAACAAGACAGAATCTAACTACCGCCTCTTCAACAACAAATAACTAACTACCGCCTTTTCAACACATTCAACAACACTGATGTCAATGAATCCCACTATTCACATTCTGGTGGCATTGGTGGGAGTCGGAGGGGGGTGGGGGGAATGGTGGTGGTAGTGTGTTCACCATTGAATTACCATTGACTAGAAATTGAACTGGACTTTCCAGATAACTACTGCAACTACATGTGCAGGGCAAAGGCTAGGAATCCTGCAGTGACACCCCCTGACTCCTAAAAGACAGTTGGCAATCCATTAAAAAAAATTCAGGAATGCGATCAGGAAAATTCAGGAATACTCCCCACTACATTGACCATCTAAGGGCCTCAATTGGCATGAAGTCAGGCTACATGCTCAGGGCCTCACTGCCACCATGACAAGATGAATGAGGAAGGCAGTGGGAATGGCACCCATGGTATTCTCCAGAACCATAAGTAGGGAATCTATTGTAATGTTCTGCCCTACATTTGTCAGCCTGATGATCATGCTTGTATACATATTTACATCGACCTCTAATATTCTATTTCTTTCTGGAAAGCCAGGATTTTACCAACAGCGTGCCATTCCTGACACTAACTATAACAGTGCACTATTCTGCTTTCTCTCTTTTTGGCATTTCTCACATGATAAGAAATCTAGGTGCCAGTAATGTGCACATACAACATGCGTGATAACACGGCAGCAGTGTTAACATTCTTGAAACCTGCCATCCGTTAATAATATAGAAAGGAATACGGGCTGTAAAAGAGCAATTTCGACACAGAAGGAGGCTCTTCATTAGGCCCCTATGTCCTTACCCAGCTCCATTGTTATTAACAAGAAAGTTGAGAGCGCAATGACATGGATGTTTTTCAAATCGAAAATTCGTATTCAATATAAGTATTCAAAATACATTGGTTTCATTGTATTCATGTACACATTGTTATTTGTAGAGATCAGCTTGGTTAGAGACCTAAATGCTTTGGTATGCCTCATGGCATAGCTAACTTACAAGGGAGTTAGAGATACTTCCTTTATTATGAAAGGAACCATACTGTGATAGTCATCACTCTTGATTGACTGCTCATGTTAGTGACCAGTGTCATACTCATCACTGTGGGACATGGCTGAATTTAAAGGCTCACCTGGCCCTCCTTCCATGCTCCATATAGGAGGTTAAGCAAAGAGAAACATTGTTGCTGAACTCAAGGACTCAACCAGCCAACACATGGAGATGTACACACATTTGGATAGTACTGTCATATCCTCTAGATCTCATTTTCTTACGCAGATCGGCCAAACACCCCACATCCTTGTCATTTGCAGAATGCCAAACCTTTTCCATTTCACTCCACCATTCCCCCAAATTCATCCCTCAACATCCCCCATTCCCCCTAAATCATCCACTCACCCTTGCTGGTCCTGAGCCTTCATATGAAAGTTTATTTTCCTACTCCCCTCCCTTGTGGCATAGAGTGAAGCCCAGGAAACCACAGACATTACACACCAACTGCAGTTGAGCTCAGTAGCCCAAGTGCTACCTAGCCTGCTGTCGCTGCAATCTTGGGTTGAGCCGCAATGATAAAGTCATCAGCGTGTTTGCAGCATGTTGAACCAGCCTGTGGCATAATACGATCTGTAATATAGTCTTTATTTCACTATAATGCAATTTGTACACGGGAACCTTGAGGTATTCAGTTTGTGATTATTTAAAGGTGGCATGTACCATTTAGGCTAATGAGCTCATCTGCTGCCGAGCATCAGGCCAGCAGAATCCAACTTTCTCTTTTCTTTGTTTTCTCTCTCCTTTTTGTCTTAGCGTTGGTGGAGAAGGTGGCATCCGTGGTCAGCGTTGGACTTCAGCCGCGGTGATGCAGTGGGCCCAAATTGATCCTCCTTGCATTGACAGAAGCATCGGTTCCATCGTTGACAGCACGGTAGGAACCGGTGTGGTACCCCCGACGGGTGCAGGCCTGGAGCAGGACTTGTAGCGGCAGCAATGCAGTGGTTATAGCAACAATGGTGGCCAGCTTGGAGCCTGTTGTGCAGACAACACCCTGCCCCGCTGCTGATGTTAAGAGGAGCACAAGAAGGGAGGAAGATGAACTCTGTTTTTAGTTATATTTAGTTACATCTTAATACCTTCTGTAATTCAAAATGGCACGGGAGCGTGGCACCATATTACACTTTTCACTGTATTTATTTGTTAAACATAAGTGCTAATATAGCATTCAATCCACTGTCTTGGGCTTCATAAAATTCCCATCACCAATAATTGTGAAAGTGGAACACTGATCAAGCTATAAACAGTTCTGTTAAAATAAATCTAAAGCTTAATAGTTTCTTAAGAACGAACTAAATTGTGTTGCTGGAAACTGGATCTACGGTCCAGTAAGAAAACAAACAAAATTCTACTGATGGTTTATAGAATAAGTTTATTTGTATAAAATGCCAAAAGTGGGCAACACTAGAAACAGAAAACTGCAGATGTAAACTAAAAGACAACATGGAAAATAACTCGACAAGGTTGACAGACTGAAGTGGAAGGGTTTGAGGCAAGTTGGTGGAATTGAAGGGAAAAATTGGGAAGTCTTGATTAAAGTCAAGAATCATTCCCCTCTTTAAAGCATAGATGATCTTGATTCCATGCTTTTCCTATAACTGTGATTCATCGTGCCAAACAATTTTAACTCTTGTTAGAACACAACCATTTCTTTCATAAAATCATTATTATTTGAGAAGTAACCTTCTTGAGATGGTAAAACAGTGAAAGGAAACAGTGAACAATGCTCAAGTGCTAGGCCAAAATCACATGTAGCCTGGGTTAATATGGATGTAAGCCATTGGCAATAGGAACATTTAATGAAGTCTCATTCATCTTCTTGAATGAAGCTTTCTAATTAAATAAGTTCATCTTATCCTGATAGAAAATATGTTGGTCCCTTTTAAATTATGCATACATTGGTGATTCAGAAGTTAGCTTAAAATATTAGCTTACTGACTACATGATTAATATAGATTACATGCCTTACCAGTTACATATTCTAATACAAGGCTGAAGTAGCATACTTGATTATTTTTTCCTAAGTTTTCGGTGGGTAGAATTTCATGTTCAATTATTAACGGCCAAGCAGAAAAGATACAAAATGGTTTCATGACTAAATTAGTTCTATTCTTGCAATTTATAGTTACAATTTTTGTAATGTGACAATATTCTTCTTTGATCTTTGTAAAAGATGCAAAAAGAAGTCCTTAAAATCCTAAAATTATTCTGGAACAGGTGAATGATTTGCAAACTGATAAGGCTGAATCTTTCAACCAGCTGTCTCCACTTCCCTACAGAACAACTAACAACAGCAGCAGTAGCGAACATATTGGTCATCTTGGCCACTTTAAAACAGCATTTTTACGAAGGCAAGGCACTTCACAAAAAGAATAATCAGCTCAAAACTTTTACAAATATTAAATAACTTTCTCTTTCCCAAGAATAATATGTAATAAGTTACCCCTTATTTTGACAAGGTTCATGTGAAAATGTGCCTCACTTTCCACTTCATCAGAACAGTTATAATCTATGCACCATCCCCTAGTTATTGATGGGACAATGAGTAGAAGCATGTTTTCATTACTTAGCCTGGAATCCTTTCATAATCTAGAAAATCTCGGTTTTTCATTGACCTTGGCAGCAACGCCCACGTCCTACATTTGTTTCGACACCAATTACCCTTGAACCAAGTTGCTTGCTAGGCCATTTCAGAAAATCGTTACAAATCAATCAATTGCAATCACATCAGTGTGGGTCTACAGACACAAAGACCAGCCTGGTTAAGGATTGCAGATTTCCTTCCCTGAAAGACATTAGTGAACTCAATTTTCATTAATGACAATCAATGCTAGTTTCATAACTATCATTGCTATGAATAGCTTTCTAACAATTGCCATGATGTATAAACTTAAAATCCCATTTAATTTTTTAACCATTCTACTCTACTCAAATGCTGAACTTTAAGATCTGAATATCTAAAATATTTTACATTTAAAAATCTTACTATAAAGGTTGTACTTTCTTTCAGTCCTCTTCCCAGAGGTAAGATACAGTTTTGAGCTACAAGTAAAAGCTTTTATAAATGCAAGGAAATGTGAATACTCACAGAACAGTAGAGATATAAAAGGAACAAAGAAAATATAAACCAGCAATAACAGTTGCAAAAGTAAATACGAAAAGTCAAACAAAGCAAACTTAACGTTCTCCTATTCATTCTGCAGTATATAACCGGGCCTATCAACTTTCTCATATTAAATTACTTGAATGAAGAAATGGAGAGCTGCAAATCTAAGTTTTCAGATAGTATTCAGATGCTAGTATATATAATAAAAGTTTTGCTTGTAAAGGTAAGCAATTATAAGTGGTTTGAGACAGACAGGTGAGCAACAAAACTATTGTATATGAACTTCAACGTGAAGAAATGCAACGTCATCCATTTTGGCTAAGAAAGACAAAGCAATTTGATTTAAACAAGCTGAGAGATCCACACTGTTATACCTCACTGGGTAGCACATTGGAAAACAAGCCCTGCTACTCTCCAAATTGTCACAAAAGTTAAAGACTTTTTAAAAAGCACACAAATTTTCAAAATTTACTTGACTTTTTGACCCAGATTGATAGAAAACGGATTTCTGTACCTATTAAGAGTTACTGTTTATTATAAATACACTTTTAAACTACAGACAAACAATTATGAACAGCCAACATATAACTCTACAGTTATAAGTTCTAGTCCACTTATAAACTTCCCCATCACACATACCTCCACACACAAAGACACATGCACACACGCACGGGAAAAGAAAATGTGATGGACCAATGGGGAAAAACTGGAAAGGCAGCTCAATAGTCTGTTCGCAGTGTTTGCTGAGATGATCCTTTTGCTGATCACCATGCTGCTTCCTCCATCTTTGCTCTCCATATACTTTCATTTGTTTGCTGGAGGCAAAGTGACTAGTTGCCAGTTGTAAAATTCTTTGACTCATCAATTAATGTCACAGTTTACAGCAATTGGGAAGGAAACTTAACTCGCTATTTTCACGCTTGAGATGCTTTTACTGAAGAGAAAATAGACAGCTCCTGACCTTTTGGAGATCCAATGGCTTCTCCCCTAATAGTTACACCCACAAGCTTTCAACTATGTGATTGCTTCTCAGGTAGCTAATTGGAGGCAGACAACCTTTGTCATTGGTCTGTAGACTAGTCATGAGTTATCAATCAGTTACTTGTTGCCAGGCTCCCAATATTGCTTGAAAAAGCAGCTGAGTAAACAGCACTTACAGTGAGTACCAAGTTACTTGCTTTTAAAAAGCACAACAATCATTCAACAATCTTTGGCTTCTAAAAAAAAAGAGCTATTCCCTATTTCGATCTACAATCAAAAACATCAGAAAATAAAAATATATATCCTTTTACAATACAGATTTAAAATACCAAGAGGCCAAAGAAATATTGCCTTTATTGCAAAGGGACTGCAATGTAAAAATGAGCATGTGATGCTTCACTTGCACAGAAATTTCCAAACTCATTTAAGTAATGCATTCTATTTTGGGCACTGAATAATTGGAAGGATATGCTGAAGAAGCATTATGTAGATTGACCATAGAGTCATACAGCATGGAAACAGACCCTACAGTTCAACTCGTCCATCCGACCATGTTCCCAAACCAAATAGTTCCACCTGCCTGTGTTTGGCCCATATCCCTCTAAATCTTTCCTATTCTGTACCTAAGCAAATGTTTTTTTTAAAAATGTTGTAACTGTGCCAACATCCACCACTCCTTCTGGCAGTTCATTCAACACACAAACCACTCTGTGTTTAAAAAGTTGCCCCTCATGTCCTTTTTAAAAACTTTCTCCTCGCACCTTTAAAATATGCCCCCTATTTTTGAACTCACCCACCCCATGGAAAAGACTCTTGTTAGTCACCTTAGCTATGCCCATCATGATTTTATAAACCTATAGAAGGTCACCCCTCAAACTCGTATGCTCCAGTAAAAAAAAGTCCCATCCTAGCCAGTCTATTTTTTATAACTTAAACATTCCGTACCCAGCAACGTCATGGTAAATCTTTTCTGAACCCTCTCCAATTTAATAATATTCTTTCTATAACCAGAATCACACAAAAGTTTATAGGAGTAAGTCTAAGGACATTTTGCATAAACCTGGTTAACATTTCATTGAGTTTAGAAGGTCGAGGTATGATGTAACAGAGGTACTAAATTAATTATGGGGTTTGATAGCACAGATGCACAATTTTCTCCTGTGGACAATACCAACAAGAGTCATAAATTAAGATACATACTTATGCATTTTGGGGTGAAACTGGGAGCTACTTTGCTAGACACAAGCAGTGGAAAAGCTGTGAATGCTACATCACTTGGAATTTGTGTTAGAGATTGATCGGTTTTTCAACTTATGTATCATTGAAAATGGATCAGAAAGTAAGGTAAATTGTATTGAAAGATCAGAAAATAAAGAAAAGCTTGTTTAAATTTAACACTTTTGAATTCCACTGAACATTTAAACACTCTACTGCCAATTAATTATTTTCAGAAGTGTATCAATTAATACAATGTAAGATAAACAGCAACTAATTTGTTCTTTGCAATCTCCACAAATTGCAATAACAACTGGATAATCGGTTTTGTGTTGTGTTCTTGATTAAGCTATAGATATTGGGATTATTCCAGTGCAGTACTTCAGAGTAGTGCCATGGAATATTTTACATTCACCAAAACAGATAGATGGAGCTTTGTTCTGGCTGCTCACCCACCAAAGTGCAATTCCCCATCAGTATCACGCTGGAGTATAAGCCTTGATTTTTGTGCTCAAACCCTGGAAATGGGTATGAATGTAGAATTTTGCAATTGAGAGTCAAGTATGTTACCAACTGAATCACAATTGTGGCTGAGGTATTGATCATCAATAGTATAACTGAATGTTTAAGAGACCTATTCCTGTTTCTGTGTTTTGTTCTCTGCATTCCTTTTATTTCGATCTTCATTTTCAAAAGAAACTTAGGCGACACGTCATCTTTTGAAATTTGTAGCTCCAAACTTCTCTGAGAGGACTTTGGGTAAGTAGCTTCCAAATAGTTGATGAGGAGGTCTGCGTGTGTAGGGGCGTGCGCGCGCGCGAGTGTGTGTGTGTATGTGTGTGTAGGGGCATGCATGCGTGTGTGCGCACAGGCGTGTGTGTGTAAAGGCATGTATGTGCATGTGTGCGTAAAGTCCAGACTCCTGGGTGGTGTAGGATAGGAGAGAGGATCCATGACTGTTGAAATGGATGGGGAAGTTTTGGATTTGTGGAGCACATTAGGATACTGAATTTTCTTAGATTCAAGGGGCACCTGGATTTGAGTGTGATGGAGTGGTCAGAGTCTAGATGAAGAGTTGTGCGTGGGGGAGCACTGGGTGTTCGTGTCTGGGTGCATCAACACAATACTGAGAAGGTTCCATCTGGTGTTGTGGAAGGGCAAAGTGGGGTGGGCAAAGCATGGTGAATAATGGTTTAAAAAATTTGAAAAAAATGTAGGAGGAGCTTTAAAAAAGGTTGGTCTGGAACAGTCTGCCATACTAATGCACTGTGGGGTCAGTGAGATCTGCTGCCAAGTGCAGCCAGAACATGAGATGTGATGTTTTCAGAGAGAATGCAAAGGGACATTGAAGTGAAATAAATTTCCCTGACAAAGGAAAGGGTTGAGGATATTAGGTGGAAGCTAGGAATACCTGCAACATATTAACAGAACCTCACATCAGTAGTGGGCAAGTTGTTGGAGGGAATCCTGAGGGACAGGATTTGCATGTATTTGGAAAGACAAGGACTGATTAGGGATAGTAAACATGGCTTTGTGCATGGGAAATCGTGCCTCACTAACTTGATTAAGTTTTTTGAAGAAGTAACAAAGAGGATTGATGAGGGCAGAGTGGTGGACGTGATCTATATAAACTTCAGTAAGGCGTTCGACAAGGTTCTTCATGGTAGACTGGTAGCAAGGTTAGATCATATGGAATACAGGCAGAACTGGCCGTTTGGATACAGAACTGGCTCGAAGGGAGAAGACAGAAGGTGATGGTGGAGGGTTGCTTTTCAGACTGGAGCCTGTGACCAGCAGTGTGCCACCAGGATTGATGTTGGGTCAACTGCTTTTCGTCATTTATATAAATTATTTGGATGTGAGCACAGGAGGTATGGTTAGTAAATTTGCAGATGATACCAAATTGGAGGTGTAGTGGACAGCATAGAATGTTACACCTCAGAGTACAACGGGATCTTGATCAGATGGGCCGATGGGCCAAGGAGTAGCAGATGGAGTTTAATTTAGATAAATGTGAGGTGCTGCATTTTGGAAAGGCAAGTCAGGGCAGGACTTATACTCTTAACGGTAAGCTCCTTGGGAGTGTTGCTGAACAAGCAATCTTTGCGAGCAGGTTCACAGCTCCTTGAAAGTGGAGTCATTGTGAGATAGAATAGTGAAGGCATTTGGTACGCTTGCTTTTATTGGTAACTGTATTGAGTATAGAAGTTGGGAGGTCATGTTGTGGCTGTACAGAACATTGGTTAGGCCACTATTGGAATATTGCATGCAATTCTGGTCTTCCTGCTATAGGAAGGATGTTGTGCAACTTGAAAGGGTTCAAAAAAGATTTACAAGGATGTTGCCAGGTTTGGAGGGTTTGGGAGAGACTGAAAAGGCTGGGGTTATTTTCCCTGGAGCGTCAGAGGCTGAGGGGTGACCTTACAGAGGTTAATAAAATCATGAGGGACATTAATAGGGCAAATAGGCAAGGTCTTTTCCCAGGGGTAGGGGAGTCCAAAACTAGGGGGCATAAGTTTAAGGTGAGTGGGGAAAGATATAAAAGGGATCCAAGGGGCAACGTTTTCATGCAGAAGGTGGTGCATGTATGGAATGAGCTGCCAGTGGAGGTGGTAGAGGCTGGTATAATTACAACATTTAAAAGGCATCTAGATGGATATATATCTTGGAAGGGTTTAGATGGACATGAGCCAAATGCTGGCAAATGAGACAAGATTAATTTAGGATATCTAGTCGGCAAGGGCTAGTTGGAACGAAGGGTTTGTTTCGTTGCTGTATTTCTCAATGACTCAATGACATTACACGTTCTCCTAATCCTCTTCCTCCCTCTGTGACCAGCTTGTCTCTTCTTTGCTGCCTCTGCTGATCCCTCTCGCATGGTACAGTTCAAGCCAAATGAATGATAGCCCCCATACTTAGAACTGGGTGGCCCGAGCACAACACCTCAAGTCAGAGTTAAGGCCCTTTCCATGTGGATCACCACTTGCTCTCAACCTCACCAATATTAACCAACCCTGTAAAAAACCAACCTAACATTTCTACTATAACAGAATCAACAGAAATTATGCAGCAATTAATTGGCAAGATGGGATGAATCATTGGTACAGAGTCCATTTTGCTGCTGAACACATGGTTAAGGGATGGTGTTAGCTGGGGCTGAGAGATTGAAGATGGTAATGCTGGCATCAAGTCAAATTGTGCTGACAGTCATCATAATCTGCCTGCAGTACGCACTTCTAGCACATAGTCCTAACGTGTGCTTTAGTGGCCTCATTAAGACGGTGTGCACCATGTGTCATATTACAAGTGTGCTAACATTGTGGGGGTGCCATTTTAATACCATACACACCATAACACTAAATATACAAATGCTATTTAGCCCAATGTTATAACCATCATCTTTAACACGTAACATGCATTTGGGGTGGCTTTGGGTTCTATTTATGAAAGCGAAGTGCAGTAGATTCTCAAGATTCAATAGTTTTGTGATAAACGGGTGGCACGGTGGCTCAGTGGTTAACAATGCCTTACAGCAGCAGGGGTTTGGGTTCAATTCCACCTTTAGGCGACTGTGTGGAGTTTGCACATTGTCCCCGGGTCTGCGTGGATTTCCTCTGGGTGCTTTGGTTAGCTCCCAAAGTCTAAAGATGCGCAGGTTAGGTGGATTGGCCGTGCTAAATTGCCCACAGTGTTTAGGGATGTGCGGGGTAGGTGGGCTAGACATGGGAAATGCAGGGTTGCAGGGAAAAGTGTAGGGGGGGAGGCGTGGTCTGGATGGAATGAAGGGTCGGTGAGGACGATGGGCTGAATGGCCTGTTTCCACACTGTAGTGATTCTATGATTCTGTGCTACTCTACACTCAAGAAATAAAAGAATTCTTACTAGTTTACTCACAGCATATTGAAGGGTCTAGACCCGTAACGTCAGCTTTCCTGCTCCTCTGATGCTGCTTGGCCTGCTGTGTTCATCCAGCTCTACACCTTGTTATCTCATGAATAAAATAATTATTCTTTTTGAGTTCCATGTTATAAAATATCAGCTTTTCAGCTATATGGCTATGGACTTTAGAAAACAAATTAGCGATTCCTCAAACACAGTTCACCTAAATGCAAACTGCAAATGCAAAATGCAAACTGGTCGCTATTTAAATAGCTAAGCATAGCCATGGATAGAATTTTCCTTTATTCTTGGTTTTACAGCATTGGTGAGAAAAGGTGACTAGTTGCATTCTCAATCAGAATGCTCAGACTGGATATAGTAGTGTTATTTTATCCAAAGTGTACAGGACCACACTCAGCCCCAACACTGGGTATGATTCGTGTCATCGAATCAACAAAGTTCATCAACATGCCATGAACAAAGTTCAGAATTCAGACTTTGGTACAACATTGATTTTGCAAATTAATTAGTTGTTACAGAAATACAGTTCAGAGACATATTATTTCCACAAGATGAAGTGCAAAATTCTTTTTAAAAGCTACTTCTAACCTACATTACCAAAACAATGACTTCTGATACTTCATTCATTTGAAACCTCCTCAATCTGTTACTAGTTTTCATGTTGTTCCTTTTAATATTACTTAAGAGCCCTAAAGTGTTACCCATTTCTGAAGGTAACACCTGCAAGAATATGACCAGATGACGCAAGAGCAGAAGTAGGCTACTCAGCCCCATTGAGACTACACCATCATTTAGTAAGATCATAGCTGCTCTAATAATGCTCAAACCCACTTTTTTTTAACCTTTCCTCCAAAACTCTTGATTCCCTTACTGATGAAAAAATCTATCTCAGCCTTGAATATACTTTACGGCCTGAACAGCTTTTCGCTAAAGAGTTCTAGTACATTTAGAAAATAAACTAATCATCTTTCTTAAATGTGTGACCCCTTGCTTTGATGATTCCCCCCTGGTCCAGCGACTCTGCCACAAGGGGAAACAATCTCTCTTCCACCCTGTCAAGCCCTTCCAGAATATTCTATGTTTAAATAAGGTCACCTCTCATTCTTCTAAATTCCAAAAAGTGCAGGCCCAGCCTACTCAACCACTCCTCATATATATAAAAAAAATCCCCTTATACCTAGAGCCAATGCGGTGAACCTTCTCTGAATTGCCTCCAATAAAAGCATATCTTTACTTAGCTAAGGGGGACAAATATATCACAATATTTTAGGTACGGTCTGATATGTGCCTTGTATAGTTTTAGCAAAATCTCACTATTTTTACACCCAATTCCCCTTGAAGTGACGACCAACATTTGCCTTCACTCTTACCAAATGAACTTGAATACCAGATTTTTGTGACTCCCAAATCCCTCTTTGCTGCACTTTCTCCAGTCTTTCTCCATATTTAGTGCCTCTATTTCTCCTGCTAAAGTACATAATCTCTCATTTTCCCACATGTTATACCATCTGCCAAGTCTTGCCCTCTCATTTAATTTGTCTATAAGCCTCTGCAGTCTCTATCATCCTCATTACTGAACTAAACAGATTTGAAGAAGTTATATTAAACATTAAGTCTTCTCATCTTCACGGATGCTTCCAGACTTGAGATTCCCAATTCAAAGCTATGCATCTGTCTATAAAGTCCACTATTCTGTTTAAATCAAAGCTTTGTAATGCATTCTGCTATAAAGATTTATGCATGAACCCTGAGGTCTTTCTATTCCTGTGCTCTACTTCAAATCCTAACCTGCTTCATATTTCCGCTCTTGATTCTATACCTGTAGTTGTTTTGTCTCACATCAAACCATTGATGAAGCAGCACCTTATTTAATCCTGTTGACTCTTTCTGCTCCAACTCCTGATGGAAACCTCTTCTTGAAGCTTATCCTCATGATGCTCACTTTCAATCATAAAATGAGCTTCGGTACTAGGACCCCAGTTGTTCACAGTTTATGTTAATAATTTAGATGATGGAACTAAATGTAATATTTTAAATTTTGCAGATGACAAAACCTGGATGGAAGGGTGAGCTGTGAGGAGGGTGCAGAGATGTTGCAGTGTGATTCAGGCAGACTGAGTGAGTGTGCAAATGCATGACAGGTGCAGTATAACGTGGATAAATGTGAGGATTTTCCACTTTGGTAGCAGAAGTCTTAAGGCAGATTATTATTTAAATGGCTGTAAATTGAGAGAAGGGAATTTCAATGAGATCAAGGTCTCTTCATGCACCAGTCGCTGAAAATGAGCATGCAGGTGCAGCAGGCAATAAAGAAGGCAAACTGTATATTGTTCTTTATAGTGAGAGGATTCGAGTCCAAGAACAAAGATGTCTGGCTGCAATTATACAGGGCACTGGGGAGGCTACACCTGGAGTATCACATGCAGTTTTGGTTTTCCTCATCTGAGGAAGGACTTCTTGCTATAGAGGGACTGCAACAAAGGTTTACCCAGTGATTCTAGGGATGGTAGGACTGACATATGAGGAGAGATTGAGTCAGTTAGGGTTGTATACACAAGGTTAGAAGAATAAGCGGGGGGATCTTTACAGAAATATATAAAATTCTAACAAGTTAGATGCAGGAAGGATGTTCCCAATAGTGTGGGACACCAGAATCAAGGAGCATAGTTTAAGGATAAGGGGTAAACCTTTTAGGACTGAGAGGAGGAGAAATTTCTTCACCCAGAGAGTGGTGAGCCTGTGGAATTCACTACCACAAAAAGTGGTTGAGTACAAATCATTATATGTTTTTAAGGAAGAGGTAGATATAGCTCCTGTGGCTAAAGGGGTCAAGGGATATGAGGAGGGAGGGTGGGATTTGGGTATTGAACTCAATGATCAACCATGATCATAATGAACAGCACACTCAAGGGGTTGAACGGCCGACTCCTGCTTCTATCTTCTATGCTTCTTTTGCCTATGTAAATTCCATGTCCAGTCTATTGCCCAGCAAGTCGCCTCTGAAGTACACAATTACTCATCCTTCACCTCCATTGCTGCTGAAGACATTATTCATGGTTCTGGTCTGCTACAGGTTTAAGTTTTCAACACCCACTTCACTGGCTTCCAGATCACCATTACACATAAGCTACAACTGACATGGAACTTTCCTGCGCACTTTTGTTCTTACACATAGCACCTTTTGGCCTTCACACTTGGTCAGGTCAATGTCTATGACACAATTTGTTCATCCGACATGATCATCATCTTAAATCGACAATTTCCACTAGAATCTATCCCTGCATGTTGCAGCAACATCTCATTGTGTCAGTCCTCTTCACACATAGCCTGCCATTACAACCCCCTGTTGTTAGTCACTAACAGCCCCCATTAACAACTATTTACCCTCCCAGCCTGATCGTTAGCAACTCCTTTGTCTGTCCAACCGTCTTTCTCTCTCTTTGGGCTCATTCCTATTCTTTACTCCCTACCCCACCCACCTCCCTATTTTCTGTCATCTGACGTTCTGAGCAAGGGTCACCGGACCCAAAACGTTAACTCCGCTTTCTCCTTCACAGATGCTGCCAGACCTGCTGAGCTTTTCCAGCAACTTTGTTTTTGTTCTCTTCACATCTGATTATGGTTCACTGAGTACTCCCTGTTCACTTGCTCCACCACCATCAGGGCCACCACCTTCAGCCACTTGTTTATCATGGTCAAAATATTTCCCTCAGTCGTATTAAATCCCTTCCCATCATCAAAAGTATCCTTCTAACTTAACTGTACCTTGGTCATCTCCCCTAATTACCATCACGTATATGGTTGGACGTGACCCACAAGTACAAAACACCACAGGATGCTTTCCAATTGTAAATGAAGAAAAGTTCTTGTTGATGTTTATCTAATCAATACGCTTTAAGTGTTCAACACACATTAAAAAACACTTGTATGCTCAAGGTATTTACCCAATGCTAACATCCCATGGGCATACAACAATACCAGATTGGCTCAGTATTTGGTTGTAAAGTGCATAGCATACTAAGTAGGTGAACAGCAAAATGAAAATCAGTATCAAACATAATTATATATTAGGGAGATTCTGTCACCTGCCAGTAGATTCTATTAGATAACTAACAGCAATGCATTTTGAGATATTTTGTAAGTTACACAAAATAACTGAATGTTATTTAATATGTACATTGAGACTCAATTTTTGGTCTTTGCTTTGAAAAGGAAATGACAGTCAAATAAGGTACATCCAGAGCAAAGTACACCTGATTTTTATATGCTAACACTTAATAAAATTTGTATGCATTAAAATAAATATCAAATTTAAAAGCTTACTTTCACTAAAGGAATTTGACAGTTTGACTTGTTTCTGAATGCACCGAGCTAACTTTAGCCATGGATTCTAGTCAACAAAATGTCAACCCATTGGGATTGCTGGTTTCCATCTCACTTCAAAATGACATACTAAGGCAGGCGGTCTTTAAACAATTCGGCACGAGATGAATATAAGTACACTCAATCACTGCAAAATTATTTAATGGCTGCTCTGGATGAACATTCATGAACAAGTAGTGCTAATGTAGATCTTGGCTGGTCCAAAAATCTAAAGTGCCCAAGATGAACTGTTGAGCGACTCCATTAAAAATGCAGGGAAGTAAATTTATGGTAGAAATAAAAGAATGACCAAATATATGACTTTCAATGTCAACCCTTGGGTCCAACACATGTCAACACATGGAGGACCCTTGCTGCTTGTGGTTTATATAGATGATTTAGATTTGAATGTAGGAGGGATTTATCAGTGGGTTCGTTGATGATGCAAAAATTAGTAGGGTGGTAAATTGTGAGGAGGATAGCCTTAGTCTAAGGAGGATATAAATGGGCTGATCAGAGGCAAATGGAATTCAATCTGGACAAATGTAAGTCAGGGCAAACAAGGCAAGGAAATATATGATGAACAGTAGGACCCTGGGAAGCACAGAGCTTAACAGAGGCCTTGGCGTGCATGCACACAAGTCCCTTAAATTATCAAGTCAGGTGGATAAAATAGGTAAGAAGGTATACAGTATTTGTTAGCCAAGGCATAGAGTTTAAGACCAGGGTCATTATGCTGGAACTGTATAAAATGTTGGTTAGGTCACAGCTAGGGTATTGTGTGCAGTTCTGAAACCATATGAGGAGGAATGTAATTGCACTGAAGAGGGTGAAGATGAGATTGAGCAGGATATTTCCTGGGCTGGCAAGTTTTAGTTATATAGGGAGATTGGAAAAGCTGGGACAACACAGTGTGGAGCTGGAGGAACACAGCAGGCCAGGCACCATCAGAGAAGCAGGAAAGTTGATGTTTCGGGTCGGCACCCTTCTTCAGAAATGGTTGTTGTTTTCCTTCAAGCAGAGGAGATTGACAGGGGACAAGATTATGATGCATAAAATTACGATGGGCATAGGTAGGTTAGACAGGAAGGAACTTTTTCTTTTGATGGAGGGATCAATGACCAGGGGTCAGAGATTTAAGGTAAGGGGCAAAAGATTTAGACAAGATGCGAGGAAATGTTTTTTCACCCAGAAGGTGGTGGGGGGATCTGGAGCTCACTGCCTGCAAGAGTTGTAAAGGCAGGAACCCTCCAAACATTCAAGTAGTATTTAGACGTGCACTTGCAATGCCAAGGGATACAAGGCTATGGACTAAGTGTTTGAAAATAGGATGAGAATATTCACGTGGTTGTTTTTCATCAGCGCGGATGTAATGGGCCAAAGGGCTTTCTCTGCACTGTAGATATCTGAGACTTTAAAAAGGGGAGTGAACCACATTTATAAATCCTGCTGCAATTATCTCCCAAAATCTAACCACACGTCATCCAAACAACTGTACTTGGGGTTAACTCCCGCAAAGAATACTATAAGGGAGTAACTGATATAACTGAAACCTGAAACCAAAAGATCCAAAATGCACATTACCCTAACGGTTTTGAAATTCAGTTATTAAACCCAAGTTCCAATTCTGTAAACCACTGCCAAACAATCTTTTAAGAATGTTTTCATACAGTGAGCCATACGAATATTTCTTCAGGCAATTGCAATAAAATTTAGTTTAGCAACAATCAAGTTTACTGTGTATGGTACTTTTTAGTTTCTGAGTGAAAGAATAAATAAATAATAGCTTTGAACCTTTGCCCGGTATAACTGCCGAAAAATAAACTTAATTATTTTGACAGACAGCAAATTACATCTCCGCGTCAGTTAATAGTTAAGGAAATACCAAAGCAATCAGATTGTTCAGGTCCAACTTGAATTTCACACGCAAGCTGTCACATGCGCAACCATGGAATATAAACTTGTAAATCCAGAACTGTGATAAATGAGCTGCTCATTTTTGAGATCCTTATACATTTATAACAAACAAAAAAAGAGAAAGCAAGCCTACCTGGTGAAACCCCAGATAGTCCTGGATGGTGGAGGATGCATAAAAAATTAATCCTTCGGCTGTAATCACCAGCACAAATCCACTGAGAGCCTGCAAAGTAAAAAGAATAACAGAAGTGAACCAAATAGGTCAGCAATAGGATAAAAACATTTCCTGTAAGTGAGGTGCACAACTTAGGAGTCACAGAATATAGTTGGGAAGTAGAAGAAAACAGCTCGTAATAAATAACTTCAGCCTATTGTTTTAGGCCATGTGCTGTTTACAATATAGTTGCATCTCATACAGCATGGTGTCAAAATTATCTTTTGTTTTAAAAATGAGGTTCAAAGCAATTCAACAGATGAACATTACCTCCTGTGATACAATTCCATTTTGACTGGGAAGTTTTGCTTTGTTTGTTTTTGGGATGTGTGCATCACTGGCAAGGCATTCAATCACCTGGAGAAGGTGGTGAGCCACTTTCTTGAAATGTTGCCATCTGTGTGGTGTAGGTACATCCATAATGCTGCTGGAAAGGAAGTTCCAGAACTTGTATCCAGTGATAGTGAAGGAACAGTGTTAGAGTTTCAGCTCAAGAGTAGAGAATGGACTGGAAGAAATTTGCAGGTGGTGGTGGTGGTCCTGTGCATCTGTTGCCCCTGTTCTTTTAGGTGGGAATGGTTTGAGGATTTGCATGGTACTTTTGAATGAGGCTTGGTGAATTGCTTCATCTGGCAGCTGTAAACATTGCTGTCACTATCCATCAGAAGTGGAGGGAATGAAAGTTTCAAGGTGATGGCTGGGGTGCTATTCAACTGGAATGCTTTATCATGGATGGTTTCCACAGTCTTGAGTAAGGTTAGAGCTGCACATACCCAGGCAATTGGAGATTACTCTGTCACACTCCTGAATTGTCCCTTGTAGATGATGGACACGCTGTGGGGAGCAAGTATATGAGTAACTTGTAGCTGGATTCCCAGCCCCTGGCTGCTTTCAAACTCAATATTTATTTGGCTGGTCCAGTTCAGCTTCTGGTCAAAGCTAATCCCCAAAATGTTGATAATGGGTAAGTCAACAGTAGTGATGTCACTAGATATCAAGGAGGGATTGGTTAGATTCTTTTGCTGGAAATGGTCATTGCCTGGCACTGTATTGTGCGAATATGACTTACTCCTCATCAGCACAAGTCTCCCTCTGCTTCAGCTGTGCAGCATCGTTCCTTACTAGTTCTCACCTATCCAATCCCTCAACAGTATGAACTCTTCCTGCCTTCTGTGCTACTTGCTCACGCACTAGGTGCACCTCATCACCTTTTCTCTAAGGTACCCAGCAAAGAGTCAGTATGGAGGGTGCAAGAGTTAGCCTTGCCAGTGCATCCTCTGAGGGGTCTGTGTCTGCTTCCTCCAAGGTGAAACCAACACTGATAGCTGAGGCAGCTACTTTCATCTTACTCAATCCCTGCCCTTCCTCTCATTCTGTGAGAAAATGGTCCAGAATAGAGATACAAAGAGGGTGGCGTGGTGCTCAATTACCTGCACCCTCTATCACCTCCGATACTGATTCCTTGCTGGGTACCTTAGCCAGATTAGGCTAGGAACATATTCTAGTGAGGACATTGCTGGTACATCTCTGCAGCATGCCATGGAGGTAACTTCCCCCAGATTGTTGGCACTTCAAGGACTCTGAGCAGATACCTGCTCAGCCTCAGCAAGGAGAGAACCTCACGATGATAGTCATTAATAACTTCATTAAAATGCACAAAATTGACACAGGAGCAGCAGGGAGGTTTGTCAGAGACACTCAGAGAAAATGGACTGGAGGTTGGAGAAGTCCAACTCTATCAGAACCATGTTGACCATGGTACGAGTGTATTTGGTTGCCTCCATGGAAGTCAGGTCTGGCCAGATCCAGCGGAAAACTTAGTGAATGTTGGAAATGTACACAGACAAGCACTCTTTCACTGTAGCCATTGGTGGTTAACAAGGCGACGAAGCATGTTGATTTCATTCCAAGTGCCCCTTCCTCAAGCAGACAGGGTGATACCAGTAGGTACCAATGTTGGAGGACAAACCATGTGCAGGCCCCTCCCCTCCCATCCTGCCTGTGATCCTCGATCCTGTTGCAGTTTAAGCCAAAGAAGGTGTGCTTGCATCCAGCAATGACACTTCCAGTATTTCTGGGACCAGCAGTCCCAAATACACCTGCAGTTATCTGCAAAAAAAAAAGGCCTTGCTATAAGGTGTGTTCACTCTACCACAGCTTCAGATCCTTATATTGCACCAAAAAGCAGTGGAAGGGCAAAGGAAAAGAAAACCTTTGGAGGGCAAATAGGTGGCATGGGCGACACTTTATTGGAAATATAAAATCTTGCAACTTCACATCACCTGTGATGGATGGACATTTTTGCTACATCCATAAGAAAGTACGGGGGGAGGAAAGCCACCTTTAGCATCACACAATGTTATAACCCTGAAGTATAGCTATTCTTGCTGTCGCACCCACAATTGCAGAAAACTTCTTCATTATTGCAAAAAGGAGTATTAGGGGTTGTGAAGGCTTCCACCAGACTGTACTTTAACTTTCGTAAAATAAGGGGAAAAACAAAGCAAGGAAAAACTAGGGAGGAGCTTTTGCAGCTGGGATTAAACAAGGAATGTTTTCTTCTGCAGGATCAACACATTTACAGTCAGTGAATGACATCTTCGGTTCCACTGGTTGCTAAACAAAGCTGTGGTTGATGATGCTGCACTGTAGAATGGCAAAGGTAATGCTCCTTCAGAAGAATGCCCATGTTATTCTACTCAGTACAATGCTGAGGCTCTCATGGATGCTCATCATCTGTCACATGCCCTCATTGCATCCTCCAGTTGTTCGTAGCAAAGCATGCAAGTATTATAAAATGCACTCAGCCTATACTGTACTGCAAAAAAATTCCCAGACCCATGCAAGGATGGGAGCCTCACCTTAAAGAGACTTTGCATGGCCAGAGTGGAAGGTGGTATTGAAATGCACATACGGAAGGCCTTGTGTCATGGCATTGTGACCACTATTGCTGTACAGCCTGTAGCTCCCCTCACCACAAGTGCTGCAGTTGATAGTTTTTAATCAATGCGTCCTGGGATAACCCCATTTGGTGGTACCACTGCCCTTCTCTCATTTGCAGGAATGTCCATTGAAGAATAACTATGGGATTCCTGCACTTTCTCGGCATTATGAGGAACCTTTTGCTGAAAACTCTGCATTTGGAGGCTGGTCAACATCCACTGGAGACTGATGCTGGTCTTGGACTTCCAAATGCACGTGTCCCCGACCAATTTCAGTCAAGGGTCATGGTACAGCAGACATGGAAAAAATAGCAACTCCTGTGCTTGGATCCATTGGCGATGTTTCCATAGAGCATACATGGAAACAATGCATCTCCTCAGTAAAATGATCGAGCAGCAGCCCACACACACAAATGACATTTAACCATCATCTTCCATGGGATATGGAGACCTCTGACAAGGAGGACAACAGGATATCTCTGCATAATTTTTTTGTTTTATTTTATGAACCTGATTCAGATATATGATACCTGTGCTATTTGACACACAAAGTACGAGGCTGCAAATGTGATAGGAAGAATGGGACCTTCTCTCCTTCACCCTCACATTGCCCAATGAAGGCAGCATTGCAAGAAGGATAATGGTGTGGACATTTTATAATCCAAGTTGTGGGATAAGCAGCTCCCGAGCCTTGTACAGCCTATGAGACCTTGGAATGTGTTTGTGAATTGGACAATGTATGTGAAATTTTACACCTTACCTGTCATTACTTCCACTTCACAGCCATTACTAGGATTCATGTGTAACCTTCAATGACATAGTCATGATTGACTAAAAGTCCTGGCCATAAGCAATGTAGTGAGTCAATGCAGGAGGTTCACATCCACAATTCTGTGATTGCAGATGTCTTTATTGTGTACTGTGAGTACTTGATTAATGCAATTCCCACTTGAAGGGCCTCATATTACTCACACGTACAGCCAGCTCTCTTTGAGCGTGGGGGCAGCCAGTTTACATTTCCATTACACATTAGCAATTCAAATCAAGATGGAAGATGATGCAGGTAGTTCTTCAGAGTGAATGACTGCTCAGCATATCAATCCAGCTGATACCTCAAACCTTCACATGTTCTCTTAACCCTGCAATCACTGTCAACCCCATCAGGTTTGGGTTTCCAAACTTGCCCAAACAACTCTCTTATTTAGGTCTACCTCTTGCCAGCTTACCTACAGAGCCCTAGACCTGCAGCTTGGTCATGCCGAACATCACCACACTTTCCTCCCAGTTAAAGCCTGGGTGCTTGTGACTGTTGATGGTGCCGCTGCTGCAGTACCCTCTGCCCTTTCATACTCGATCTTACTCTTAAAATACGGAGCTTGTCCCATTCACAATTACTGTCTCCTGTACAACCCAGCATGCTGCTTCCCATCCCCAGAACTGACTTTTGCAAATACCCCACCACAGCACTACTGATAAACACACCTCAACTTTTAGTGAGCAGACCTCCAAGACTGATCATGACCCACCCAAAACCGATTTGGAATGTCACCACCAATCGATGACAGACCAGATTCCCGATTGATATCTATGTAGCTGCAAAGCTGACTTACCGCTACTGACCTGACTGGTTGCTCTGGACCTGAAGAACTGACCTTGGCCCATTTCCCAGACTGTAAAGAAAGGGAACCTCTGGCCTGAATGACCAAATGACCATGGTCATGCCTGCCACTTGGCAGCAGACAATGATGTTGATTACTGTGCCAGTACTCCTCAAACTACTGTCCTTAGACTTTGACACATGGACATTTGACTGAAGCATATGCAGCGTGTTTGCTGCCTACACTTGGTGTAGATGAGAAACTGAAGTAGCGCGGTGCTGTACAACAACACGTTCTCCCCTTTGACTGATCACTGCTGACAACTATGACAAGCTGCCCGGCTTTGTGACTGTACAAACAACTAAGGAAGATAGAAACACTGTGAGCTTGTAAGTTCGAAATGAGGCACTTATGTGCAAAAGAGTAAAGCAAGGCAGAGATGCTGTCAGGATCCAAATAGATGCAAAGGCAGTGAGCACTAAGAGGGTGAATCAAAATCCCCGAGATGTACCCTGCTCCAATGCACAAACCGGTAGCAGTTTCTGCAAGCAAATCACCCAGGCAGCAGCTTTGAAATGGAACATGTTAGTGAGATCTGAAGTAGAGCAATTAAGAGCTGAACAGTATCGTAAGTTACAAGACCAGAAGTTGCTGGAAAAGCTCAGCAGGTCTGGCAGCATCTGTGAAGAAAAGTATAGTCTTTGAGTGGGGGGGGGGGGGGGGTGGGGGTGGGGGGGTGGTGTGTGTGTGTGTGCAGCAGGGTGGCTCGGTAGTTAGCACCGCTGCCGCACAGCACCAGGAATCCGGGTTCGATTCCACCCTCGGGCGACTGTCTGTGTGGAGTTTGCACGTTCTCCCCGTGTCTGCGTGGGTTTTCTCCGGGTGCTCCAGTTTCCTCCCACAGTCCAAAGATGTGCAGCTAGGTGGATTGGCCAAGGTAAATTGCCCATATTGTTCAGGGGTGTGTAGGTTAGGTGGAGCATACGGGGATGGGTCTGGATGGGATGCTCTGAGGGTCAGTGTGGACTTGTTGGGCCGAAGGGCCTGTTTCCACACTGTAGGGAATCGATGAGTTTTTTTTCTACGAGTTAAAAATCAGAGTTAACGTTTCGGGTTCGGTGACCCTTCAGTTCTGAGGAAGGGTCACCGGACCCGAAATGTTAACTCTGATTTTTTTTTCACAGATCCTACCAGACCTGCTGAGCTTTTCCAGCAACTTCTGTTTTTGTTCCTTATTTACAGCATCCGCAGCTCTTTCAGTTTTTAATATCGTAAGCTAGTCTGACACATGCCGTGTTGATATGGTGAGGCTGAGGCACGGTCAATGCCAGCCTCTGTGGATGGACAGTACAGGTGGTCGCTGTCCATGGCATGTGCCCTGAGATGTTGAGGAATTCTGGATAAAATGGATGTCGAGAGAAAACGATGGCAAGTTGCAGCCTCCATGTACCCTCTCAGACTTTCATATCAGGAACTATTACCATCTAGTTTCTCAGCACTACTTGAGAAAATAGCAAACTTGCGTATAAACAAAGTGAGATTAAATAATAAGTGAGACATTAATACAGGCCTTTCACTGCTCCCGAGCTGAATTTGCATACAACTGTTGATATCATAGACAGAAATTTGGACATTTTCTTCTTGTCAACAAGAATCTGATTTTTCCTTTTGTGTCCTATTTTCCCACTGTCTTGCCATTGCCTAGGTCATTCAGGGCCTGGGAAACTTCAGCCCTTGTTATTATCGAAGTTTGCCACCACTTGGGTTATCCTTGCCTATTGCCTAAGTCTCTAGCAAACTGATTGTGAAGCATTGCTTTGATCAGTTAGCAACTCCATTATTCTTATTGCAAATAACTATACTGATAGTAGAAGTCACACTAAATTAGCTCAGACTGTTAATTCTGTTTCTAAATCAGTTTTAAGGGAAAATAACGTATTCCTTGCAGAGCTATTTAATTCCAGTCAATAATATGGAAGCATTTTAAAAAATTTTCTCTGAAGACAAACAGTATGGTCTTCATTTATGTAGCGCCATAAACGTCTGCATATTCAGTTTTTATTTATTTTGTGGTTGCAAAGGCTTGATATAACCATTCAAAAAAATGTTAAACAACAATCAGGAACAAGGGTCACAACTAGTATTGAAGGAGCAACTATTCTGCTGACTAAATGTAAGTGATGTAATTATCACCCAATAAAACACGGAATATCAGAGATAACAACAGCTAACTTATAAAGGGGCAATTTAATTCAGTCATTTCGACGCCAGTAGCAAAGTCGAGTTTGCTTATCAATCAGTACTGTCTGTGCACATCAATGCCAGCAATTTATATCTGTATTTTGTATATTTGAACTATTTAGCAATGTTTTGTTTTTATTTGCATTACCACTCTGATGTGCTGAGCCTGTAAATGTGCAAAAAGGATAACTGGCATGTTCAAACTAAATAACATCACAGCAGGTACTTCAACACTGAGGATTTCTTACTATATACACAACAGTTAAGAATGGAGGGAGAACATGGAGCAGAAATGAAGTGAAGGGGAAAATGGCAGAGAATGAGCATTAAAGCCATTAAAAGAAAAAATCCATTGGGAAAGAGAGGGAGATAGGGGAGAGATTCTAAAGAACAGGCAGCTCTTTACCTGTCACACAATAAAGTAGAACCAACAACCATTGAGACAGGAGCAAGAATTGGTCGGAAAAAGGACTCTTTGATTCAGCTCCCTAACACAAATTCCTGCTGTGTTATTGACCAGACCAAACCCCTCCAAACTATATTAAGAAGATAGCCTTGACTTTAACTTTTATTGTTTTAAAGGCAAGTAGCTTGCATTCTGGATGCAATTTGATTGGTCAAACTACCAGCGTGTGAGCAAAACACACTTTATTCATACACAATAGTTAAAATACAATAGAAGAAAGAATTGGAATAACTTTATTGGAAAATTTAAAAGAATAACAGGTTATTTAACTACTAAACATTAACTATTCCAATATAACATCCCACAAACTCACCATTGGTAAAGGCAAACTCAGTAAAATAGATTGCCTCACACACAATTCTAGAAAAGAGTCACCAGCTTTTAGCTGTAACAGAGAGAGGAATAAAAGCTTCCACATCCAGCTTCAAGACCTCAGCAACTGCTATAGAAGGCTAAAACTTAAAAAAAAACCTTGGTTCTGTGGAAGCTTGGCCCCACCCATTCAGGCTATATCTATTGTTACAACTTTTAAAAAAGAAACCCCAAGGCATCAAAATCTGTTTAGTTTATTGGCTTTGGAACAGACTGGTTGGTACCTGTGTCTCAACCTTTCTTCACAAAAAAAATCAGAACAAAATACAGCTCTTAAAGCCATAGTATTGTTAGAACTGTTTAACTAGACCTGGCAAAAACTGCACCAAGTCAGGAAATTCCCCCAAAAGCTTGGGACAGGGAGTTTCCAAAGGAAAGCAAAAAAAAAAATAATCAGGTAGAAGACAGAGCATAGTCCAGCTGTTTAAGGTCTATCCTGGACTCTCGATGCTATGTCAGCTTACCTTCCAGGTCAGGCTCCGATATCGTGCCAACTAACTCTAAGTGGGGGTCCTGCAGAGTGTTGCCGAACAAAGAGATCTAGGGAGATAGGTGCATACTTCCTTGAATGGGGAGTTGTAGGTAGCCAGGGTAGTGAAGAAGGTGTTTGACACACTTGCCTTCATTGGTCAGAACATTGACTACGGGAGTTGGAACATCATGTTGTGGCTGTACAGGACATTGATGAGGCCATTTGTAGAACACGGCATACAATTCTGCTCGCCCTGCCAATGGGAGAATGTTGTTAAACTTGAGAGGGTGCAGAAAAGATTTACAAGGATGTCGCTGGGACTGGAGGGTTTGAGTTATGGGGAAGAGTCTGAAGAGGCTGGGGCTTTTTTCCCTGCAGTGCCGGTGGCTGAGTGGTGACCTTATAGAGGTTTATAAAATCATGAGGGGCATGGATAGGGTGAATAGCCAAGGTCTTCTTCTGAGGGTGGAGGAATCAAAAACCAGAGGGCATAGGTTTAAGGTGAGGGGGAAAGATTTGCAAAAGGACCTTTTTCATGACGTGAGTGGTCCATGTATGGAACATGCTGCCAGAGCAAGTGGTGGAGGTGGGTACAAATTACAACATTTAAAAGGCAACTGGATGGGTGTATGAATAGAGGGTTTAGAGATATATGGCTAAATGCGGGCAAATGGGACTAGGTCAAATTGTGATGTCTGGTCTGTATGGATGAGTTGGACAGAAGGGTCTGTTTCCATGCTGTACAACTCTGACTCTGTAACTGTGCAGCATCAAACTGTCGGTGTCAGACCGAGTACTGTGCTGGCCCAGTCAATTTCATTGAGTTCTTCATACAAGTGAAGATCAATGTAATGTTAATGACCTAAAGAGCTGCTGTCTTTAACATGGTATGATCACAAAAGTAATTTTAACTGGACAGTATATTGTTGATTAAAAAGTAGATTTTCCTCAGCATAAACAGTCTAGATAACTGAATAATACAAGTATTGAATACATAAGCATACCGTCTTGAGTACCTGATAAAGTGAAGATTGAGTGTTTTATGTCATACTAGCTCATTAATTTTTTAATTAAGTTAAATCCTTGGTCACTACCAATCGACAACCTGATAATGAACACCAAAGATTTCACAACCTGGCCTTCTGCAGCTGATACAATTTCCAGAATAATTTATCACCTTTGCTCAAATTTGTGATGAGTCTGAGAAATCATAGAAACTAGTTATAGTATTTATTGAAATCTCATCCAGTGGCATAGCTGAACAGTGTCAATTCCCAGCACTGCAGACCAGTGGACTTCGGTCTGAAAATGTTTACCATGAAAACTATTCCAGAGTGATACCACTAAACATGTCAGATTGTTTTTTTTTCCATTTATGAAACCAACTAACCAGCATTTACTAAAATGCAAGTCTGTAAAATATTTGATTTTGACAATAAAACAGAAGCTTATTATACAATAGAAATGAACATAAAATAGAACAAACTACTTACATAGAAAACAACTGAAAGATTTCAAAACACAAGTACAAACACATCTTTTCTCAACACAGCCGCTTTACAGAAACAAAAAGAGAAATTGCTGGAAAAGCTCAGTAGGTCTAGCAGCATCTGTGGAGAGAAATCAGAGTTGATGTTTCAGGTTCAGTGACCCTTCTTCAGAACAATCTGAAATAGATTTAAATTAATATTTGCAACCCAAGCTGTGGACAATCTAATGGTACTTAAATATTTGAAGGCATGAAATTTTGCAACAAATAATTTCTGTTGTTATCTTTTCACTTCACTGCTACCTAGACATTGAACATGGTATTACAAATTAAATACACGTGCAGAATGACGTGTCAATTTAGCACCACTTCTGAAATTAGATCTGTAAGCGTAGGTAGTTTATTGTTGACAACACAGAAACTATAAAATGACTCAGCTGGGCATTCAACAGTTCATACACTATCAGGCAGTAACTTTTGTTTGCGTGCATAAGCTTGAGAGAACTGAAAAACCTTTTGAGTCTCCAGCCTTCATGTTTTCAGAGCCAGATCAACAAATATAACCAGTAACAATGCCCTGGCACTAGTAAGCCTACTTTGGGTTGGAAGGTTGGTGGTGGGGGCGTAGGTTGAAGTGTGAGAGAAATGCAGCCAAGCCACAAAAGTACATGTTATTTATATCCACGCATATGTATAATCCCAAAGGAACGTAATGAAGCACAGCTAATTTCTAGGCTTCATTTTTTTTTTCTGGAGTGAGTAGAAGAAACTAATAAATTCTGTTAGGCAAAATAACACTACTGCAGACCTCACATAATTAAGTACTATTACAACTGAAATTCATCTTCTCATTGAGACATTTTGAAACATCTATATATTAAAAGTAAAGAACTGCTAAGAAATAGATATCAACATTAAATGCATGGACAGGGCAATAAACACACATCCACTCAATTTCAGCTATAAATAATGATGGCAGAGTAGTTTTTGATATAATCTTGAATTAGTTTCAATTCATCACAGAGGAGAAGCCACACAGGGAAGCACACCACATGTATCTACATCTTATTAATTACGAGTTGGCTTGCCTGTCTTTCACTTAATGGCAGAAGATGACACATTGAAAGTTTGGGGAATTTTTGTTCAAAAATAGTTATGCCTATATACCTTTATTTAGGCAAATGTAAAGTAGGCTATTCAAATAATTATTTTTGAATTACTTTCTCAAATTAAAATTTCCAGTACAATTCATTCCTGTGGAAAGACCTCAAATTAAAATTTTATCAATTGCAAACACCATGAAACGGATCTTAAACATATATAGTGCCACTTGGAATTTACAAGCTTATTAGATTCCACTAATACCAATTTGATCCAGGTTTTGAGCAAGAAAAGTTAGAAATTTCAATGCTTTTTGAAGTCTCACGCACTTTTGATGTAAAGCGCAATTTAGCATAATGTGAATTGAAAATACAAAACAAAAACAACAGTAGTAATATAGCTTCAAAGTCTCAACACTTATAAATAAGTCACAAATCAAACAATGTTTGGACAAGATTTCCCCTGCACAGCAACTCGCTCATGATAAGTCACGCAATGACCATTTATCTGCACTTAGAATCAATAGAGTTCATGGTGATTGCTGTGATAGCAAATAGAACATTAAAAACTTGGCAGACAACTGAATGGGCTTGGATTAAATTCCATGGCTCCCAGTCTATGAGATTCTGTTTATGGTTATTCATAAAAAGCAATAAAAGAGTGTTCATAACAATGAATTTAATTTGATAGAAGTGCTCAACATAAATTAACTTTACCACTATCTTCAATCACAATATTATACACTGTATGAAGACATACTCCCTAGTATCAGTCCCAAAATTTGCCTTTTGTCAATTTTCACTTTTGCTCCCTTACCCTACGGTTGTCAAGTCATTTGGAAAAACACATGGGTTTAACTTCAATATTAGTTTCTGATAGACAAAATAATTAGCACCTTTAACATAGAGAAGCATCTCATGCTGATTTGGTAAGGTAAACAGACATTAAGACAAAAAAGAGGAGAATTCGGGGGAAAGATTAAAGGTTTAGTCAAAGGGGTAACTTTTAAGGAGGATCTTAAGAGGAAGAGAAGAAAGGGGAAATTCATAGAGGCTAAGAAAAATCATTCCAGAGAAGAGATTCAAGGAGACTTATGACATGCCCATACCTTGGTATAAAATTTATCACTGGAACTTCTGAGTATCTAATGAAGATGTTAAAAGCTCCAAAATGTAATGTAGGGTTAGAAGCCTGATAACAATCCCACCCATTTGCTGACTTAATCCAAATGGGTTTGCATATGAGCTGGAAATGCCTGTGCAGCTGTCAGAAAAGTTACTAAAAAATGTAATTCTGCAATTAATTGGGGGTTTAACTCTGAATTCTGGCTTTAAACAGCCAACACACAGGTTGCCCAAGGAGTGTGGAACTTGTCAGGGTCAACTAGGTAACAGTACTGTAAAGTGAAACAAACAGGCAGGGAAACTGTCAAAATGTAAAAATGAGGAGCTACAGTCCTGCCTAGATAGGAGACCGATGGTCACAGTACTTCTGAGACTGCTAATTTTGTGATGATTATTCCATTTTTGGTCTGTGGAGTTAAATTATTTGGTCTTTGAGAATCAAAAAACCAAAATTTGCCAACCTCACTATCTGCTGACAACACAAAAATTAATGGTTTGGCAAGCAAAGGAGAGAACAGTAATTTCAGGACGATAAATGTGTAACTAGAATTGGACAGGGCAGACATTTTGCAGAAACAATTCAATAAGTATGAGTTATACGTCATGTAGCAAAACAAGGAATAGGAATACAGTGTACACAGGACAGAATGACCATGAAGGACTACATGCATAGGAAATGTCTCCAGCTTTTTGTGCAAAAGTTTACGATTTCTGAGCTTTTGGGGCCAGCGGGAATCTCTGTGAAACATCAGGAAGGATAAGTTTTTTAGACCACATGTTTCAATAAGTGCTTAACCCATAAGCAGCAAAAGCTCAGGAGCCATCAACCAATGGCTGAGAGTACCAATGTCAGACACCCCACATTGCAGGCTGCTGACAGTGGCTATATTATGAAGGAGTGCACACAGTCATACAGCATGGAAACAGACCCTTCAATCCAACTCCTCCATGCTGACCAGTTTTCCCAAAATAAACTAGTCCCATTTGCCTTTACCCTTCTAAACTGTTCCTATTCATGTAGCAGTCCAAATGTTTTTTAAATGTTCTAACTGTACCTGCATCCATCACCTCCTCTGGCAATTTGTTCCACACACGAGCCACCCTGTGTGAAAAAGTTGCCTTTCAAGTTCCTTTTAAATCTTTCCCCGCTCACCTTAAAATTGTGCCCTCCAGTTTTGAACACACCTACCCTAGGAAAATGACCTTTGCTATTCACCTTATCTGTGCCCCTCATTATTTTATCAAGCTGAATGATGCCACCCCTCAACCTCCTATGCTCCACTGAAAAATGTCCCAGCCTATCCAACATCTCCCAATAACTCTTACCTCCCAGTCCTCGTAACATCCTTGTGAATCTTTTCTGCACCCTCTCCAATTTAATAATATCCTTCCCCTAGCAGGGTAACCAGAAAAGTAGACAGTGCTCCAAAAGTGGCCTAACCAGCATCTTGTACAACTGCAACATGACGTCCCAACTCCTATACTCAATGCTCTGATCAATGAAGGCAAGCCTTTCACCACCCTGTCTATCTGTGACACAACTTTCAAGGAACTATGCACCTGAACCCTGAGGTCTCTCTGTTGACAACACTTCCCAAGACCCTAAAATTAACTGTATAAATTGTGCCCTTATTAGTATTATAAAAATACAACACCTTGCATTTATCTAAACTAACCTCCACCTGCCACTCCTCGGCCCACTGGCCCAATGGCAAAAGGACTTCACAGGTGGGAACAAACTAAAGAACTGTTCTGGGAGATATCACAGCCGCAGGACAGATAGCATTTCTGTAACTATCATTATGAGCACCACATAGCACACAGATTCCTTGTGCAAGGGTAAAGGACAATACTGACAGTGTGCAGGAGATTCTGGAGAAAAACAAATTGAGCCAGAATTTGTGATACATGTTGGTATTAATGACAGAGAGGGCCAGAATTATGGTCCTATGGTCAGGATTTGGACAGAAGTTGAAAAGTAGGACTTCAAAAGGTATCAATCTTTGGATTACTTCAATGTTAAAGGCTAATGAAAGTAGCACAAGGAAGATAATGAGGACCAATGTATGGGTTGAAGCATGGTGCAGGACAGTGGGTTTCAGGTGCTCAAGGTAGTTAGATCAGTTCCTGGACAGATAACATAGTTTCAAATCAGGATTACACTACAACTGAACTGGGATCAATATCCTCATGGGGAGGTTCTTTAATATTAGTTTGGGGCAGGGAGGGATGTGTAGTTTAAGCTAAATTGGCAGGATTGGGCACCAGAGGATAGAAATAGTATATAGGAATAAGGCGGATAAAATTTGAATAACTATGCGACACTAGAGAATAGAACAGCTTCCTCCTATCCAAGATGGAACTAAGAGGAAATAAGAAGTTTAGGTGGGTTCAGAACACAAGCAAAAACAAAATTCAAATTAATGTTACTATGCACGTAAGACAATGTCCAGAGTATGATAAATAAAATTGGTGAGTTAAGATGCAGATTGCTTTGTGAAAATAGCATGTCATGGTTAAAAGAGAGTCCCAACTTGAAGAACAGCAGGACAATGTATTAAGTATTCCTGAAGACAAGATGTCAAGGAGAGGTTGGAAGAGAAGGGAAGGGGTGAAGCTGGCAGTATGTTTTATAGAAAACATTGCAATCCCAGAGAGATAAAGTCTCAGAGGGGTCAAAGACAGAATCAATTTGGCTAGAGCTAAGGAACAAAGAGAGTCCAATTAGATTCCTTGGTGCAATCATGAGCCACCAGCCAGTGGAAGAGATACAAAGGAACAAATTTTCAATGAATAATGGAGAACTGAGAAATTATAGAATAAGTATAAAAGGAGACTTTAGTTTTCTCAATAAGATAAGGATAGTAATGGTGTAAAGGGCAGAGAGAGGCAAGAGTTCCTAGAGTGTGTGCTCAGGAATATTTTCTACAACACCATTCTTCAAGTCAAACAAGAACAGAGGTATTCTAAAACTGCTTTCTGGGAATGAAGTGGGTTGAATGGATTAACTGTAAGTAGCAGGATATTTGAAAGACCATTATCATTGTATATTAATATTTAAACTGGTTATAAAAAGGATAAGGCAAAACCCAGTTTAACAATAATAAAAAGGGGGAGGGAAGCCAATTTCATGCAGGTGAGAATCAGGCTTCGATCAACGGAAATCAGATATTGGCAGGCAAAATAGTATTTGGATAATGGACTGCTTTGAGAGAAGAGATAGCTCAATTACAGACATGATGGAAAATGGAAAATGGAAAGACAGGGCAAACAAATCTAAAGTTCCCTGGACGGTGAAACCGGTAGAGATTAAGATGCAGCATGAAAAGTGTGCTTATGACAGATGTCAGGTGGACAACACAATCAGGATGAATGCGGAAAGCTCAAAGCTGAAGCACATAACAGAAGCAAAGAGATAGTGTGAAGAGAGGTTACCAGCTAATAAGAAAGGAAATCCAAGAAATTCCTACAGGCATATAAAGACTGTAAAAGGGGTGTACAAGGAGCAATGGGGCTGATTAGAAACAAAAGGGATTTATATATGGAAGCAGGATGAATGACTGAGATACAAAGCAAATACATTACATTTATCTTTACCATGGTGAAACAGCAGGAATTGAGCAATTTAAAGGCTACGGAGGAGGCAATGGTTAGATGTTGTACTTGATAAAATACCAGAATCAGATGGGATGCTTCCAAGGAAGTATAAAGAGTGGAATGTGCAGAAGCACTGGCCAGAAGTTGTCTAGTATTCCTTAGATTCAGGGATGTTGCCAGAGGTTTGATGAGTTGCAAAAGTTAGACAGTTTGTTCTAAGTGGGGTGCAAAGATAAGAGTGCAAAAACAACAGATTGTTCCACATCATGGTGGGAACGTTTCTAGAAACAATAATTCAGGACAAAAATCAATCGTCACATGCGCAAATGCTGATTAAGGAAAGACAGTGGATTTACAAACTGCAAACTATGTTTAATTAAACTCCTGGAGTTTTTGTTTGATGACGTACCATAGAAGGTGAAAACAGTTGATGACAGGGACTTACACACTGTGAGCCAGCAAATTTTTATAAGTACTTGCTCATATCTTCAAAGTTCAAGCTGTTACCACGTGATTCCCATCTCACTCCACTCCTCCAGCTGCGAGGTTCTCTCTCTTTCAGGATTATTTCCTATTTTAGCTACTTTGTTCCTATTACTACATTCAGATCGAATGCAATATTTTTGCACGACCATTCCCCTCCCTCCACTCACACTGCCCTTAACCCTGACCCCCTGAATGATATGACTGGAAGTCAGTAATTCATGGAAACAAAGACAATTGCTATGAATAGGTGGTAGAGAGGTACAACATTCTTAAATAATTTTAGGGCAAGAAAACATCAGTTTAACTGTGCCTTTTTAAAGCAACACTGAAAATCCTATACCCATTTGCTCCTGGTTTAAATGATCACCACTGTTCCATTTTTTTTAATGGGAACCTGCACAATTTTTGCTTCTCTTCTACATTGATAGCCAGAATGTGTGCATTCATCAACTCTTAAGCCTAGATGATCATGCAGTGGAAAGGATAATGTCTTTAATACATCAACTGCTACAGTGGCAGTGAGTTGTACAGGTATTTCTTGCAATCACACACTCCAAAGTAAGTTCATTCCTCTAATAAATGACGAGAGTCAGATAAGATCCAGACTCCCTCCTGCTTGCAGACTACTAACCCTCTAAACAGTTGAATTTCTACACATCTTTCTATGCTCCCACAAGGATTAAGTTCTTAAGATGTTTTTCCTGGCTTGTTTACTTCCAATTATAAACTTTTAAGTCACAATGTGAACAATAAAACTGCTTTGCACCTTGCTTCAGCAGCCTGTTGCAAGTGGGCAATTTGTGCTTAAAGTTGAGATGCACTGTTGTGATAAAGTATACAAATGGGAAAATGCACTTGTGAATAAAACATTACCTGTAATTTCACCAATACAATGGAAGGGTTATTGACACGCTTTCAGAGGTAAACTTATGCCTGTACAAAGCTATTTAAATCAAAAGTTTTTTTTGAAACCTTAATGTTAACAAAAAAGCTAACTGTCCAGTTATTACTACAAAACCGCGGATACATGAGTAGGTTTTATTTACAGTTTAACTATTTAAATTCTTTATTACTGCTTAACCTATACCTAACAGAAAAGTTAAAGCTTGGTAAGGGCTAACACCTACGGAAATCTTGTGCTACACTATAAAGCTGAACATAATGTCACCAAGCTATTAAAATCACCGCAAGCATTAACAATGGAGTAAATTAAGAATCTAGCAAAAATAGCTTATTACATCAGTAGCTCTATAAAAGGAAGATAGCAGATGGAAGCAAGTGTACACAGTTTAATGAATTCAACTAATTACAATACATTTGCGTGTGGATATGGTGACCTTCAGGTTGAACCACCCCCAGTCATCTCTTTCTAATGAAAGAGTAGGCCTACGGCCTTGTAGGTGATATGGTAACTTTACCCTTATTTGTGTGTATTGTAGTCTTTATTCTCCAAGTGTAACAATAATATTTAATCCATTCCTATGAATTCTAGCTAGTTATGTCTCCATTAATTCAAAATATTGTAGGTGTCCATAAAGGCTGAAAATGTACAGAGAAACAAACTAACCCAGCAAGTAAGAGACAGAATGCATTTCTGGGCTCTGAATTACATGTGATAAAATTTTGCCTTCAACAGTTTGGTTACTTTCAGCAGAAACTTTGAAAAGTACTGGGTTAAACATTTCCTCAACAGCAAGGATGAGATCACACTTGGTGATAAGTTAAGATTTTGTTTAAATTTAAAAGAACCTGGCTGAAACACCAAAGCATGTAATACAGATACCACCAAGGTTGAAAAGGCCCACACGCAAGCTAGGTAAATTGAGAAGGCATCACAAAATGATGCCAAGCTAACATTTTATATTTTACAGCTGCTAAGAGGGAGGAAAGACTGCTAGAAAATCTAGAGTGGGAGACAAAACATGGATACCTTGATTTGAGCTGAACAAACTGGGAGAGTAAGTGTACATATAACACTGGAACTAACAGAAACATTGAAATTTTGAAGGCACAGAAGGCAAATGGCACACCCAACTACTCTAGGTGCATAGAATACTCCTCAACTACACTACAAAATTCATCATTAATGGAAACACCCCTCACTGTTTTTTTAAAACCTCAAATATACTTCTAGCCTCCTTTGCCTGACATTCTTCTCGTCATGCCCTTTTGTAACCTCTCGAGTACGATCACATGCTTCCTGTAATCTGGTGACCAGAACTGTACAGAAGTACTTTAGCTGCGATCAAACCAGTACATTATATATGTGGAAACTTATCAAAAGCCTTGCTACAATCCAGGTAGACTACACCGAACATGGTATTTCCATCAGTTTCTCTTGCTGCTTCCTCAAAAATTTAGCTTTATCAAATATAACCGTCTTTTAACAAATCCAAGCCATCTGCCTTTGATTAACCAATGCTCCTCCAAATGACAATTTATAATGGCTCAAAACTTTTCCCAAATAATTTGCCCACCATTGGCCTAGGTAGTCACACTTTCATTTTCTCCCTTTTTAAACAATGATACAATGTTAGTTGTACACCAGCCCTCCAGCATTCAGTTCATTGTCTGAGGGGATAAGAAATTGTTAGCCTCTTCTCCATTTCATTTAGACTGAATTTAACACCTTTTAACCTTATAATTTCCCCCCTTACCCTTAATAACTTAGCCTCTTTCTCTTTGTATGTCTCATAAAACATCTTCAGATCTTCCTTGATTTTGATGAATAATATTTATTTCACGACCTTTCATTTAATTACTTTTCTAATTTTGTCTTTCTTTCTGCTGATGCACTGAGACTCTGCAAGGCTTTCTGCGTAGTCTGGCACCTGACATAAATTTTCTATTTTTTGACGGATTTTGAAGTGTTATACGGTAATTTTGCTCTGTGTATGAAAGAAGCACGAGAAAGAGCACTTTCCAGAAATGGGAATAATGCCTGGTTTGCATTAGTTGGAAAATAGGCACAAAGAATATAAAAGCCAAAAGAACATCCAAACAATCAAATGGCTTAATGGAGACAGAGAAGCATTCTCAATTACAACAATACTTTCAAAAAGAAATCTCGCTGCTAATGTTACACATGGGACTGTATTAAAGATGCAATACAAGGCATAATGTATAGGTTGCATTGAAAATACAGTGCTGCATGGTTTCATAATAATCTACATGGTTGTGTCATACGTCGCTTACAGAAAATATACGTTAATCAAGTCTGATTTTTGCTTTTCCTCACAATCATACACTGAAGAATTTTTTTTTTTAAACTAAAACTGATTCAACTCTTTTCTTCAGTAAAATCGGCACAAATTTGACACTGAAGAGTCCATAATGTAATCTTTAAGTTTTGAACTTTATTAACTCTCTTTACTTTAGGAGTAAGGATTATTGCAGGTCAACCCACAGCAGGAGGAATGCAGCGGTTCAAGAAGGCAGCTCACCGCCACCTTCTCAAGGGCAACTAGGGATGGGCAAGAAATGCTGGCCAGCCAGCGACGCCCACATCCCACAAAAAATGAAAAGAAAAAAAGTACAGTACAAGGTCAGAAACACATGAAAATCAAAATATACCATGTCCAAAATCATCTAACACATTGTGAGACCATTCCGCTAAACATTAATTGCTGATGTGTGACTTGAAAACCAAGCTCAGCTTCTTGAGGGATTTGTTGCTGCCGACCAGATTGTTTATTTTTTTTACTGCTGTATGTGCCCATACCATAGTACTGCAAGTGAACAATGAAAATGGCAATTATACAATTAAAGCATTGTGCTCATTGCTTTCAACTTAATGAACCAACCATTACGATCAAATAATTGGTGTTGATTTCAAATTCTTTTCAAATTCAGACTTTTACTTCAGGCAGTAAATGCGCATACATGGGTATATGTTCCAGTTTTTGTTATCTGTTTCTGCTAAGTGAACAAGTGTGAATCAACAACAGGACTATTGAATTTCAATAGAATGGTTTATCCTTATTACATCCCCAGACTCAAACCAGATTGGATTAGAACCTGGGCAGACGACCTGGGAAGAACTGAGGGTACCTCTGGCTGGAGTCATGGGCAACCAGTCTCAAAGCCCAAAACTAAAGAATAAAACAGCCTTCACTTCCACATAACTCCATCTGCCCCATCCATTCCAACTCAAGCCCACCACCTTCTCTTCAAGGCTCTTGTACCCAGTCATACAGAGTTATGCCAAATACCCATTCCAACTGTCCTTCAAACTCCCTGTGTGTCAAAGTTCCCCTGGCCAGCCAGGCCCCAACCACGGTCCTTCATTCCACCAAGTATTCCATCACACAGAATGAAAAAATAACCCAAAGAACAGCGGTTGCTGGAAATCAGAAACAAAAGCAGAAAAGCTCAATGGGTCTGGCAGCATCTGTGGAGAGAAATCAGAGTTCATGTTTCAGATCCAGTAATCCTTCTTCAATCACACTTCTGACTTGTGCCTCGTAGATGGGGGAAACATTTTGGGGAGATTAGTGGTCAGTTATATGGCTGGTCCAATTCAATTTCCAGTTAATGAAAAACCCCAGGTACTGGGAAGATTCAGCTATGGTAATGTCATTGAATGTCAAGGGATGATGATTAGATTCTCTCTTGTTCAAGAGAGTCAGTCATTGCCAGCACCTGTTTGGTGAAAATGTTACTTGCAACTTGTCAGTCCAAGTTTCAAGTTGTCTAGGTCTTGCTGTGTATGAACAAAAGTTGCAAGTTCTCAGATACCGAAGCAAGTGATGCTGCATAATGTACAACCATCAGAAAACATTATCACCTCTGATTGGATGATGGGGTAAGGCCATTAATGAAACAGTTCCGATGATTGGGCCAAGGAAACAACCCTGAAGAGCTCTTGCAGAGATGTCTCGAACCTCAGATGGCCTGTACAGCCAGTAAGAAAATTAGAAGGGTGCTGGTCCTGGGACTCAGATGAATGACCAACAACAACAAGCATCTTCCTTGTGCTAGGTATGACTCCAACCAATAAAGAGCTTTGCTCCTCATTCCTGTTGATTGCAGTTTTGCTCGGGATGCTGTCTTGCTGTCAAGGGCAGACACTCTCAACTCTTGACTGAATTCAACTCTTTTGTCCATAGTCGGACTAAGGCTGTAATGAGATCAGGAGCTGATGGTCCACAGTGCCTCATAGCTGCCCAATTTTGAGTTGCTAAATCCATTCCAAATCTGTCCCATTTAGCACAGGGACAGTGTAGTGCAACATGATAGAGCACATCCTAAGTGCAAAGATGAGATTTTGCCTCTTCAAGTGAACATATTTCCCTTGTATGGGAAAGGGACACCGAGTTGGAAGTGAGCAGGAGATCAAATTTAGGCAAAGTACAGAGGCTTCAGATGGTATACGTCTTCCCCAGCCCCCCTCCTAACCACCAACCTCACCACCAACTCCCACTGTTTCCACTCTGCTCTCTTGACATCAGAGACATCAATCTAAGAGCATTAAAATGGATCACGTTTGGGGGAAAATAATCTGCAAAGGATTGCCTTATGGATGTCAATGTTGTTAAATGTGAGCATTCAAGATTGGGAAAATAAAAAATAATCAGACTCATCTTAATTCATGCACAAGTAAATTTTAACGTCTTGGGTCAGAGCACCAACATTGTCTATTTTTGAGCTTTATGTTGAATTTAGTGTGAAAACTCATTCCAGAAGTGGATTTTGTCTCTCTAAATCGTAGTTATCCATTTCTAAAGTCATGTGGTTCACACAATCAGCTGAGGTTAATATATCACAACTCTCTTCATCTCTTCGGAACCTCTAAATATAAGAAGGAACATATTCAGCTATAATTTCTGTGCACCACATAGATACACTAGATTACAATATGTGATGAAGTGATGAGATAACACAGTGTGGAGCTGGAGGAACACAGCAGGCCAGGCAGCATCAGAGGAGCAGGAAAGTTGATGTTTTGGGTCAGGACCCTTCTTCAGAAAATTTTTTCCTGACCCAAAATGTCAACTTTCCTGCTCCTCTGATGCTGCCTGGCTTGCTGTGCTCCTCCAGCCCCACACTGTGTTATCTCTGACTCCAGCATCGGCAGTTCTTACTACCTCTGATGAAGTGATGAAATGTTTGGATGCATTTCTATGACACTATTCTTCTAGAAGGCAAAATTCTGAAATGTTTGTGAATTTAAAATGCTATTAATGTGGATATAGGATGCAGGAAAATCAGGCATTATTTAATGAAAATGTCAAAAAGCTATGGTTATCCTGTTTTAATGCACCATCCACACATCTGTATCTTTTTCACGGTGGATATTTGATATTTAACTAATGATGCAAATAGTAAAGGACAGTGAAGAAAGAGTCACATATTTTTTGAAGTGGTAAAACTAAGGGCGAGTTTGAAGATGTACAATACTTGGATTTTCAAAAGGCATTTGATAAGTTGCTACACCAACGGTGCACAAAATGAAAGGTCATGCTGTCGGCAGTAACATATTAGAAGGGGTGGAAGAGTGGCTGGCTTGCAGAAAACAGAGTTTGCATAAATATATCTTTGTCTGCGTCACAAGATGTGACAAGTAGAGTCCCACAAGGGTTGCGTGCTGGGGCCTCAACTTCTTACAATTTATATCAGGAATGAAGGGAGCAAAGGCATGATAGCTAAATTCATTCACAACACCGAGCTAAGGAGCAAAGAATTGTATGAAGACAACCTAGGAAGTTGCAAATGGCTATACATAGGTTAAGAGACTGTGCAAAAATCTGACAGCTGGTGTATAACGTGGGAAAAATGTGAAGCCATTCACTTTTGCAGGTAGAATAAAAAATCCAGACTATTATTTAAATAAAGAATAACTGAAGAATTCTAAGCTGCAGAGGGATCTGGGTGCTCTTGTGCAGGAGTCACAAAAAGTATACTCGTACAGCATATAAACAAGATGTTAACGGGATGTTACCCTTTTTTAATGACGTGAATTGAACATAAAAGTAAGGTTATCCTTCAATTATACAAACATTGTATTAACACTGAGACCGCATTAAGTATTTTGCTCAGTGTTGGTCTCTTTATTTGATGAATGATGCAAATGCATTGGAAGTGGATCAGGGGAAGTTTACTATATTTGTACCTAGAATGACTGAGAGAGGTCTTATATTTCCACAGGAGTTTAGAAACACAGTGACTTGACTGAAGTGTGCAAGATCCTGAATGGTTTTGACAGGGATGTCTTCTCTTGTGGGTCAATCCAGAACTCAGGAGCACTACGTAAAAATTAGGGGTGGTCCTTACTGGACAAAGATGAGCATTTTTTTCTCTGTTAGAGGTCTGTGTGGCTTTGGAACTTAGAAAGTGGTGGAATCCCATTACTGAATACCTTTAAGACAGAGATGGATAGATTCTTAGAGGAATCAGCATTAGCAAAGATAGGAATATGGAATTTGAAACACAAACATATCGGTCATGATTGTTTTAAATGGTGGAGCAGACTTTAGAGCCTGAATGGTCTACTTCTGCTCCTAATTTGTATGGTTGTGTATAATTTAGACATAAATGTGGAAATATAGTTCACAGTGTAAATGGATCCAGTCCGTGGAGAGCTACAAAGCCCAGGCCAAATACATGATCAGCTCTATGGTTTAATCTGTTCCAAAGAAAGGTCACTGGAACCGAAACGTTGACACTGCTTACTCTCCACAGATGCTGTCAGACCTGCTGAGTTTCTCCAGCAATTTTTGCTTTTGTTTAAAACCCATAATTGTTTATGAAACAATTGAGATTTAAGCAAAATGATTGTGGGGAGTTGTTGACCAAAGTTAAAGAAGCTTATCCTGGACTCCCTTTGTGCTGCTTTTAGTTGCCAATTTAAATGATCTCAGCCATGACCCATTGAGCAAGTTACCTGCCTGCCCATTTACCTTCTAAATGGTTTATAGGTTGAAAAACTGAGATGTATATTTTATTTACTTTTAGAAGTTGTGTTTTGCAGCACAGTATTCTGAATGCCACATTGTATTATCTGAAGCCACAGATATTTCATGTCCAAACAGCATTTTTAGTATCTGTTTGCAATCTATAATTGTCTACAATCAACATTAAAAAGCAACAAAAAAATTAATGAACATACAAAAGAATCAGGAACCATTTTTGCAAATCTTCCACATTGGAATTCTCGAAGAGGAAAATGTACAAAGTATTCTCTGCTGACTATAATTCTGATTGTATTTTTATGTTCCACAAGTTGCATTTTGTATACTTCTGTACTATGGTCGATGAGACCAGACTCAACACATGCCCATCACATTTTCTCTTTATAGCTTATAGACATACGGCTATACATGAAAGTGCTTTTTAATTTGTGCTTATTCCTATCATTTGCTGCAGGGAACCAAACAATGCAACTTTGCTACTCAAATAAATAATGCAAAATATAAATACCCTTGAAAATGTTGACAACAATTCTGCTGATCTCTATAAAAACCGATAGTGTTAGTGGTAAAAATGAACAGTACTCCAAGATGGCAGCACAGTGGCTCAGTGGTTAGCACTGCTGCCTCACAGCACCAGGGACACGAGTTTGATTCCAGCCTCGGGCGACTGTCTGTGTGGAGTTTGCACATTCTCCCCGTGTCGGCGCAGGTTTCCTCCGGGTGCTCCGGTTTCCTCCCACAGTCCAAAGATGTGCAGGCTAGGTGGATTGGCCATGCTAAATTGCCCGTAGCGTTCAGGAATTTGTAGCTTAGGTGGATTATAGGGGGATGGGTCTGGGTGGGATGCTGCAAGGGTAGGTGTGGACTTGTTGGACCGAAGGGCCTGTTTCCACACTGTAGGGATTCTATGATTCTATGGCACAAGTGAAGGTAAGAAATCTCTCACAGCAAAGAGCTGTCATCGTCAATGGCCAGCACCAGTTACACTCAGCTTTCTTGAGGCTGAATTGAAGTTTATATTGTTTGCCCAATGCGCGCTAGCCAGGGTGATCTAAAATATAAACCTTGCAAAACTAAGTGTGAGGAGGTTTAACAATTCCTGGCAAGTGGTCTAATCCATATCCATTTGCTGTACCATTTTTAAAGGCAAATCGAATAAAATGCTTTGGAACTAATTAGAGACTGTTTTTCTCATTTAAAAAATACTCCTTTTAAGTGCTTGGTGTGTACCCTTTTAAACTTTTTTCACCAAGAAAAACTATTTTTTTTCCATAATGCATATTCAGATAGATTGGTTAGAATGCTAATAGTCATTGCTCTGTGAACCAAGGTTAAAAACTATGAGAGTTTTGATTTTGAGGTATTAAACAAATTAGTCGTTTCAGCTATCACAAAAACAGAAAACTTTGGAAATTAGCAGATTAGATAGCATCTGTGGAGAAAGAAACAGTCAACATTTCATATCCATAATCTTTCTTCTGACAAAGTCATAAATTGTTTTATGTTAATTAAGAAATCATAGCTCAATAAATCCCAAAGTCTGGATTCCTTTTGGATCACTGAAATTCAGTTACTAGGAGTTCATATTTATTCATAGAAAAGTCGCAAGTACAAATGTTAAAATAATATGGACTATTTAATGCACAATTATGTATTATTATTACAATAGGTATTTATTTTTCCAAACAAAGGAGATTTAGGTCTTGTCTCGGAATGATGAATACATCTTTAGGACATTCCAGCATTCTTTAATTGGCTTTCCCCATGCCCAGGGGTGGAAATGCGATGAACTTTGTCTTAACTTTTTTGTTATTACATATGATTTCTGTCATTGATGTAGGCACCGTGTTGACGCAACTTATAAAACTTTTCACAGTATTTTTTCACGTAAAAGTGCACATGACAATAAATTTCTAATCTATTCTATTCTATCACTTTCAGACACTGCTTTGATGATGTGTCAGAAGCACAGTGACAATAGTGTTATACCTGCAATAAAAGACAAAGCTATATAATGACAGTTAACCCACAGTAACCGACATGGAATTTTGGTTCGCTAAGGTCACTGCGCTGTGGGATTTCCTGTCCTGTCAGTCAAACCAGAATTTTGTGTCATCGGATTTTGACACATCGTAATTTTGTTGCAAAGTGGTTAAGGTTATGCCTTCTGGTAATCTTGGGCTGATAGTCTGCGCAAGGTTTATTCGTTTACCAATCTCACTGTCCTTGTATCAGGAAAGAAGTGATTTTTATTTCAACATTTACTGAATGTACATGAACAATAGAGAGTTTTGCTCTAATAGATCCACCAATCCAGAAAAGTAAAAGCTATTCAACTAACTTCATTGGAATAGAGACAGATGAAAAATAGCCATAATGGTACTGTTAATCTCTCTTATTAGATATCAAAAATTTAATTCCTGTACTGTACTTTTTAGTTCCTGTGAATAGTAAAGTAATGTATAAATACAGCAAAACAACAGTGATTAAAATGAGATTGTAATTAAACAAAATACAAAAACCATATCAATTTATACCAATCTGGAGAAGTAGGATGGTATGCCTTTTTGGAGAAAAAACAAAGCAAGAGATTACATAATGAATTTGAGGATATAGAGAGAGTTAGAGGATGTGGCAGTCTTTAGAGTGCATGTTCACAGGTCCCTGAAAGTGGTGGGACAGCTAGATAAGTGGCAAAGAATTCATATGGGATGCTTGCCTACATTGAGCAAGGTATTAAACTCTAAAGCAGGGATGTAATACAGGAACTAACCAAGACACTGGTTAGGCCAGAGCTGGAATTTTGGGCACAGTTCTGGTCACCAGATTATGGGAAGGACACAACTGCTCTAGGCAGAACAGAACAGATTTACAGGATGCTGCCACAGCTTGAAAATAGTAGCTACGAGGAAAGACTGGATAGGCTAGGGTCGCTTTCCTTAGATCAGAGGAGTCTAAGGAGTGGCTTAATTGAAGTGTACAAAATAACAACAGCTTGGATACAATGGACAGAGAAGACTTGTTTTCCACTACCGTGGCTGGTAGAAGGATAAGATGGTACTTGAGGAAAAATGTTTTTACCCAGTGGGTGACTGGAGCTTGCTGCCTAGTTTGGTGGTTGAGATAAAACACTCAAGTCATTTTAAAAGGAACCTGAAACAGTGCCTGAATCTCTATAACATGCAGAGCTACAGAACAGCTATTGCTAAGTGGGTTTAAAATAGGCAGCTAGTTTATTCAGCTGGCATAGACAGCAAGATCTAAATGGCCTCTTTCTGTGTATTAACTTTTCTATGGCTCTTATACATCAAGAACTTTTTCAAATATGATTTTCCTCCTTCTCGTTTTTCATCAAGGTTTATCTTACTTGCAACAGAAGTTCTCCCTCTTGAAGGTATTCGCCATGTTGCGATGGTATACAGTTTCCATGGATGCCATTCCCATTTGATTTCAAAGTAACTGAAAAAGCAAAGTGAGAATGATATTTATTGGCATAAAACTCAAATATTGTCAGATAAGCACAGGTATGTTTTGAATAGTGTACAGTTTGAGTGTGGTACAGTTACTTTATTCTTTCAATATAAACAATTATGGCCATCATTTGTAATTAGGTACATTCGATTTATTAAAAAATTGAACCCTAAGATTAACAGTCCACAATATCCAAATATGCCTCCTTTTGTTTTTTTTTATTCATTAACGGGATAAGGGCATCACTGGCTAGGCAGCATTTATTGCCCATCCCTAATTGACCAGAAGGCATTTAAGAGTCAACCACATTGCTGTAGGTCTGGAGTCACATGTAAGCCAGACCAGATAAGGATGGCAGTTTCCTTAAACCAGATGGGTTTTTCTGACAATCGACACTGGATTCATAGTCATCACTGGATTCTTAATTCCAGATATTTTTATTGAATTCAAATTCCACCATCTACCATGGCGGGATTCGAATCTAGGTCTCTGGATTAACAGTCCAGCGATAATGCCACTAGGCCATCACCCCTCCTTCTTATACGCAAGTACCCTCAGCCAATCCAATCGTAATTTCAATAAGATTATCATAATTGACTTCCAATTTTTGACAGAATGAGGAACCTTTATCCAAACACCTTTCTCTTATTGCCATGCCTACGGAGACTGAAGATGTTACAAACTTACAGGCAGAAGGGAAAGGTAAAAGGTTAGTTTCAATTTATTTCTCTTCGCTGTAAAAGAGTCTAATATGCCTGTTTGTAGCTGTGCCTAATCTGAAGAACACTGGATATACCCACCATGGTTAACAAATGGCCTAGGATTACAAACACAAAAACAACTGACTTTTTATTCCATTTGTGTTGCAGGCTACGAATTACTTTTCGCAATAAATTCACAATCCACAGCATATTTTAAGTTAGCAATGCTTTATCCAGACTTTTGGGAAGCCTTCTGACATCGATGGTAAAGAAAATGAATAACAGGCATCTAACTAATTGTTAGCGCTCTTGCTGATTTTATACCCACGATGTGGGAAAAAAAAAATCGGAAGTAACATTACTGAAAGTAATGTATGGTATTCTAGAATTTAATTAAATGCTTCAAACAGATGTGATTGCACTGCAGGCTATAGACCAGATGCAACCAGCAAGCCAAGGAACCTGGATTAGGGCAGAGAGTTCATTCTTGTTTATGTTAAAAGTTTCTTATTTGCAATTGAGATCAGTTCATTCAGTTAGCTGGACTTTTTATTTGTGATGCAGAATGACACCAACAGTATGGGTTCAATTCCCACACTGACTAAAATTACCATGTTTAGAACAGAATAGAATCCCTACAGTGTGGGAACAGGCCCTTCGGCCCAACAAGTCCACACCGACCCTCACAGCATCCCACCCAGACCCACCTGACCTACACATTCCTGAGCACTATGGGCAATCTAGCGGCCAATTCACCTATCCTGCACATCTTTGGACTGTGGGACAAAACCAGGGCACCCAGAGGAAACCTACGCAGACACAGGGAGAATGTGCAGATTCCACACAGACAGTTGCCCGAGGGGGAATCGAACCCAGGCCCCTGGCACTGCAAGGCAGCAGTGTTAACCACCGAGTCACTGTGCTGCCCTTCTCCTCCTCAGCAGCTTCCCTGTGGTGTGCAATCCTTAGTCTGCACTCTCCCTCTCTACAATGAGGGAAAAACTAGCCCTATGACTCAAACTGTGGAGACTTAATTTCCTATTTGCTAAATTGTCCTTTAATTCCATGAGACCAAAAATTTAGAAAAGGGATTTCTTAGTGAATGAATGGAGGATCAAAACCTGAGATTCACTGGGTATTAGCAATCTAACATCTTCATATATCCATGAACAGGGCTGCACATTGGCTCAGTGGTTAGCACTGCTGCCTCACAGCACCACGGCCCCAGGTTTGATTCCAGTCATTGGTGACTGTGTGGAGTTCGCACATTCTCCCTGTGTCTGCATAGGTTTCTATCGCGTGCTCTGGTTTCCTCCCACAGTCCAAAGATGTGCAGGTGAGGTGGAGTGCCTATGCTAAAGTGCCCCAGTAGTGTCCAGGGATGTATAGGCTAGGTGGGTTTGCCATGGTACATGTAGGGTTATCGGTATAGGGTGGGGGGCTTGGGACTTGGTAGGGTGCTCTTCAGAGGGTCAGTGCAAACTCGATGGGTCAAATTACCTCTTTCTGCACTATGGGGATTCTACGATTCTAATGTAAGAACTGATTAAAATTTTATAATGGTCATAACAGCCATAGAGTGGGGTGAAGCATTGTTTGTTTTTCAATGGAAAACCACAGCATCTGCCAATACAAAGAAAAGTTCTGACAAAGAACATTACTTTGCAGAATAAAGTAATGATTCAACAGGAATAAGGGCATTGAGAAATTCTGGCTTACCTGGATCATCATTGTTCGGATTTTAAGAGTGCTTACAGCAAAAGTAAAGGAATATCAATGAGTACAATCTGAAAGAAATGTTTTCTTCATTTTATACTCAATGATTTCAATTATGAATCTCAGAAATCATTTTGGCTAACAGAGTGACGACGATGTGAACCAGGTTCATTGATTAGATAGATTACACATAACTGGACAATCAAACATATTCACCTTTCTGCAAGCTTTCAAAATTAACTTCCTGATGCAAACTGTGCCGGAACTGAAACTCAAGTCTACCTGTCTTTTCATGTTCCCACACTTGCACATCACAATTCCTTCCTGACAGCTCCATCCTTTCAGTCTTCAGCACTCTACTGCATGCATTCTCCATTGCCCTACCCCCTACAAACTGCTCTACTGCTTAGCAGTCTGTTTTGAGGGATGTAGCTGGCGTTGCCTTTAAATAGCTTCTTCTTGAAACATTCCTTAGAGATTTCAGTAATGAAGGTATCACTACCAGAACATGAATCAGGGTCGCTATCACCTTTCACGTGGTCTCTGACAAACCTGTCACCAACTTCTACTAGAATTGTTTTAAATCAGAAACACACCAATGGGAAGTGTTGGGACTAGGTTCAAAAAGAAGAAAATTAGCTTTTGATGAAAAGGGATTTTTTTTTTCCTTAATTTGAATCTCGTAGTGTTTATGCTCGTTCCAAGGCAAACCTGGGACTTCATAACTTTGTAACTGGGCAGGAATGAAAGGAGTCAGATCAGACACTTAAGACTATGAGGCATAAAGAAAGGAGGCACTGAAGATCACACAAATAAAGGAAAATGTAAAGTGGAACACATCAAAAGATTAAAAAAAGACAGTTGGATGAATAAAGTTAAAATATATACAGAAACGAGAGAATATGGAGAAAGTGAATAACATTCAATAACACAACTTCCAGAAATAAAAACGAAAGTACACCGGTAAGATGGTCATAGTTCCACAAGAGGAAATGAACAGGTTGTTGAAGGAGAAACTAATTTTATTTTTATCAGTGGTCAACTCCATAGAAGATGAACTACTGCCAACTACAGAGAAGAGCATCTATGGTCACTTCCTTCTATTATTCTCCACCCAGAACCCTCTTCTCAGTTCAAATTATACTTCCTTTTGCGTTTGCCCCTTCAAGAACCTTTCTCCTAATTCACTTTCAAAATCTCAACTTTTAGCCCTTCACTCACAATACATCTAGAGCTATGATTATGCACAAGGGCTGCCTTAGCTCCAACTTTTAGGTCCTAATAATTTTGCCTCGAGCAGAATATTTTACCTCATGCAGCAATGCTTATATTGTCCTCCCAAAACAAAAAAAAAAATCTGGGCATGGATCTTACAGTATTGAAGAATACATCAGAGGTTTATAATGATAAATTATTATATACAGGCATTACATTCACAGACGGAGCATCTAGTTTAGGATTAAACCATTTAGTTACCCATTGCAGCGTGCTTTCAGTAGCATGGCATGGTTCAGGTATTCTGAGGTAAGATGGAGTGGAGACCTTTTACATCCTCAGGTCACATGCTATGTTAATGACTATATCATGAGTATATCTCTTAAAAATACACTGACATCCTGATTGTGAGACATAACACATTAAAATTATTAATCTCTCTCATACTGCTGACTTCCCCTATTCTAGCATCACCTCTTCTCTCCAAGTCAAAGGTACATAAACATGAATGTATATGACAAACAATTTGTCTACTCATCATCATCAGCTCTGTCTAGAGCTCATAAAACACTAGCAGGTACTTTTTCATCCAAAACAGAAGGTTTTACTTTTGTGAAAAAAAAGAGAACCCAGATTCTTTGTTACTGCAAAGCATCTACACAAAGGCCTCTCTCCCACCTGTCACACCCTAGTCCCCAACAAAAAGCTCAAGGATTTCAATGACCTTTTTTATTACTAGGTTTAAAATCATCCAATCAGCTGATGCTACCCGCTTCCTATATTTTCCTCACCCACAAGGCCTCAAGGCATTCCCTCTGCCTTATACCTGAACTTGCATCATTCTCTCGTTACTTTCCCATTTGTCTCACCCTGTCTCTGAGCGCACTATGTCCACAAAACCCACTTCCTGCTCCCTAGACCCAACATCCATCTTAATTGATATCATGAACAATTGGCTCTCTCAATGTATCCTTCATCCTTTGTTAACATCTCTACTATCAAAAACAGACCCACACATCAGCATCTTCGTGAACGGTGACTTCATCTTCAAATGTCTCTTTCCTCTCAAGTCCTTGAACATGTTGTCAGTTCTTATCTTTCCCAGAACTTCTCTCTCTACTCCTGAAAAGCTACCTTTGCTATCACCCAAGGCTCCATCCTTGGCTCCCTCCTCTGCTCGGCAATATTATTTATTAAGCCAGCATCAACTTCTAAATGTACACTGATGATATCGTGTACCAGCTGTACCTCACCACCACTTTTCTGGACTCCTTCACAGTCTTTAAATTGTTGGACTATTTATTCTAATGTGCAAAACTGGATAACTAGATATTTTTTACAATGAAATTTAGAAAAGACTAAACCCATGTTCCTCATTCTGCACTGAAAACCTCGTTCTCTTCCCATGATCCCATTTACCTCCCTAGTAAGTGTAGGAGGTTGAACTAGACCGTTCGCAACCTTATGGTCATAAATGATCCAAAGAGGAGCTTCTGGCCACACATCTGTGACCATCAAAACCTTCTATGTCCACTCTCCAAGATTCCACCCTTCCCTCTGTACATCTGCAGCTGAAACTTTCCTCCAGAGTTTTGTCACTTGACTATTCTATGCCAGCCTCTCATTCTTTTCCCTCTAAGCTTGAGATCATGCAATACCACTGCCAGTGTCCTAACTCATGTTATATCCCATTCACCCTTCACCATGTGCTATTTAATCTATTCACTGCCAAGTAATGCCTCAAATTTAAAGTTCACAACCTTATTTTTAAACTGACTCCATGGTCTCTCCCCTTCCCAACTCTGCGATATTTGCTGCTTTACTTTGAAGATATCTGTACTCCTCCCTCTTATTCTGTCCCCTAAGCAACCGCTTTTAGACACTCCACAATTTGCAGCCAAATTGTCAGCTGCAAGGCCTGAAGTTCTGGACTGCCCTCCCCAAAAACCCCTCTGCATCTCTCTTTTCCTTCTTTACAATACTGCATAAAATCTACCTCTTTCGCTTACCTACCCTAACAACTCTTCAAGTGAAAGACATCAAGACGCTTTCCCGAGTTATAGGTACTAATCAAATACAAATTTTAGTATATATTTGGGTGCTGAGAGAGAGAGGGGGGGAGAGAGAGGGGGAGTTGGGCAGGGGAGAGAAAGAGACAAGAATTACAGTCTGCATGCATGCATGTGTGTCGAGGAGAAAGGAAAATCCGAAAGAGTGAATTTAGCAGCAGAGAGAGGATTCAAGCTTTTGCAGTAACAGAGACAGAACTTTATCTAGCAACTTCAACTCCAAACCTCCGAATTTCAAAAACTGAAAGCAAAAACTAAAACCCTTGGTCTGTTTGTGCCTGACTCCATCCACTCACGCTTCTTTGGTCTAATTTAGAAAAGACCAAAACTCTGCTTCCCATGGAACAGACACCTCAGTATCAGATTTACAACGTCCCACCTCAAGTGAACCAAGTCAAATAAAATCTGAGGAAGGGTCACCTGACCTGAAACGTTAACGCTTTTTTTTTCTTCACAGATGCGGCCAGATCTGCTGAGCTTTTCCACCAAATTTGTTTTTGTTCCAAATAAATCTCCCTCAAAGGCACACATCATCACAAATGCGAGATATAAAACAAAATACACAATAGGAATACTGAGCCTGTATTAGAAATGTTTTGCTTCCGACAAAAAAATGCAGCAGAAAGAGACAGAAACAATCTCATATTTATTCACTGGGTTGAAAAAAAGGCAATCTGTAACAACAGAAAAAGGGTAAACAAAAACTGCTCCAAGCCACTGAAAACGATTCCTGAACACATTCTTCATAGTTTGCAATACTATAAGCAGATCGCAGTGCCATAAGCTTCGGGTTAGTTGGGTTGTTGGTGGTGGGGAATGACTTCTTGACCTTGCATCAAGTCGCAACAGGAGCCTTCGATATTACAACAGCCGGCCCCAAACACAGCACTTCCTCATTTGGCCCCATTCTAATTTCAATAAAAACGTGATTTGTGCATACAGGGTTTATGGAAACAGTTGGCTCCATTAAAGTTGGATTTTGGTAGCCTCCGACCACAACATCCAACGTGGACTTGGTAACTGAACTTTGCATATTTCTCTCAGCGGCAAAGATACAGCTTGGAAAAATAAGATATGACCCCAGGATAGCAGCCTTGGGCAAGTCATGTGACTATTGAAATGGTGAAATATAGTCATGGTTTTGTATTAAATTCCATAAGCTCAGTAACTGTCAAGCGCATGAGGACTGTTAACAGATCTGTCAAAAGCAAATATGTCAATAACAACTGTCATTAGGGCTGTAAAGATGACTTGTCAAAAGCCTTATTACAATCTAACCCCTACTAATGAACCTCTCACCCTTCAACCACCAACCCCCTCAAACATGCCACCGATCTGACTAACTTTGCCCATCAGTTGACCTAATTACCTCAACAGCCCCTGACTAGTCCTCATAATCTTACTCACTTACTTTACACTCACCTTCCGTCCGTAGTTTTTGAAAAAATCTTTACGCATTTATTACTTTTGCAGTATGACAGCAAGCGCTGTAAAAACACTCCATTGGAAGAAAGAAACGCTGGAGGCAATTAACTCTTCATAATGTTGCCCAATCTGGGTCAGAAATAGGGATTGCAACCCAGAATGGAAGATTTGAGCCATTGTTGGGAAGGCTTCAATACAAGCTAGTAAAAAGTCAAGGACATAAAAAGAAAGGGAGGGAGGTTACAGCTGTGACAAAAGTATACAAGAATAGTGGGCTCAAGGTTTTATTTGAGAGGTTGAAAATGGAAGTGTTAAAATAGAAGGAATAGCAGTTGGAAAGAGAATTATTAACTTGCAGACCACTAGGGGAAGTTAGAACATCAGTCGTTCAGTGGAAATAGGGTAAATGCAGCAGAAGTGGATCTTATGGGCAAGATGAGCACAACAGGGCCATGAGGGCAAATAAAGGAAAAATAAGAGAAGAGTTCAGATTTAGAGGAGTGGGGAAACTTTACAGCAAGTTTGGGCCAGCAGGCACGGGGGAAGAGTGGCGTGGCAGTAAACATCTGGTTTGACGCACTGGATCTTAGAGACAAAAAAAGCAAATGAGTTCCTTGCATTCATTGTTGAGGGTGAAGATGGAAGAGGGGAGAAAGGACTTAAAATGGCATCTTGCAATAGAAAAGAGAACCTAGTATTATCTTTTACATTTCAGATGTTTTTGCAGAAGTGAGCAATTTGCTTGCACGAAAACGTGACCTAACAGTGTATGCAAGCCAATTTGTCCATCTATTCAAGCACTCTGACATGTAATTACCACTGTTGTACATTTTTTACCCTCATGTGAAATCAGCTTCAGCAAACCCTGAACAGTTTATTGATTAACGTTGTTAAAAATATATAGATGGTGGGTATTGTTTGATTTAGGAGTGATCCCAATCCTAAAAAACCAGTCAACTGAGATACTCGGCTGGTATTTCAGAGGCAGAAATTTAGGAGACTGCATCTTGTTACCTACATCACCATCTGGCTTGAATCCATGTATCAAAGTCCATCTATTTCACAGTAGATTGCACTTTAGCAATTTCACACAGAAGAGGCCGTGACTTTTCTGACATAGACAGTTTAAAAATTATACCCATGCACTAAAGGTTAATCTACCTTGCACTTGGAATTACTCTACCTCACCTGGAAATGCTCAGTTTCAACCTAGTGTTGAAAATAGAAAGGATATTTATTCTATTCCTCAGCTCACATTAACAAAGCTTTGCACCTGCATAAATGAGCCTGAATCAAGATATCAATTCATAACTGCTACACTGTATCCTTTAGTGCAAGGAAGGAAAAAAATCACAGGCAAAATAACTGGGACTGTAAAATGAGAATTGAGCAGCTGCTAAGGTCAGCAGAAAAAACTGGACAATGCTTTTCATGAAAGGAAATCTCTGTTTTAATTACATTAAAATGTTTTCATCCCTAGGTACAAAGCCATATCTGTTGCACACTTATTAACTGGCTAACTGCTAAATTTTTGGAATGCTAATTCCTAAGACACTGCTCAGAAATTTGATTCTTTCAACTGCAATCAAGTCCTGTATTCTGGGCCACTAACGATCTAAAAAAGGAACAAAAATTCTTATTTGGATGTATAAACTGGAACCAGCAAAACATAAAATCAAAAATGATCCAAAACCAATATGTTCAAAATCTTCTTGTATAACTGAACAGTTCCTAAATCTTACAATTAAAGTAGAAACTGTCCAAAACCAAATTATTAATCTGGAAAAATAATACTGCCTTACCATGAAATTACAAATAATGTGCATCAAACTAAACTGAACAGTGCTTTTTATAGTTCTTGAAATGAAAACTTCTGCAATTTAGCACTAACCAGCACATGAGTTTAGCTAAAGAATATATATTCTGTAAAACATATTTAGTTTAGATTCAAGATTGGGATGCAGTAAAGACATAATTTACAATTTGGTATCATTCAACAGTTCTTTATGCTAATAGTTCCGTCCATTGTTCCCTTGTAGCAACAAGACAGGAAGTAGGAAACCCATTAGTCCCTCTTCTCTATCTACCCTGTTAGACAGACAGTGTCAACAGAAGTGCAAACTGACACAAAAGTTTTACACATCGCAGCTGTAGGACAAAATTCACCATGGCACAGTTTTCCTGCAACCATCCTTGAACATTGTGTTTCTGAAATGTTCTGTGAATTTGTAGTAAAGAAACATAGAAATATTTGGTTATATTGAAACAAAGTAAAAACTATAAATCTGATCTTACAGTAAAGGGAAGATGATTGGCTTTCTCTTGAACATCTTAGGTCACCCTCAAACAAAGGAAGAAAGGAGTTTTTGTAGATTTCAAAGGAAGGTACGAATTTTATTTGATAACCAGGCCTTGTATATATGACAGAATAATGATGTAAGGAAGGGGAGGAAATTGAAGAATTCCACAATCCTACATTATATCGAGTACTTAAGCAAACTCGTGTTTCCAAAAGTGAAGCAAACATTATAAATGTGGTGTTCAAGGCAACGATTATTTGTTATTCCAATCTCTTATAAATCTAATCACATTTTATTTTTTCAACCAAGAATCTGCATTAATAGGATTTAGAATTTAGGGAATTCTAGCTGTATAGAGGAGAGGGGACAGGAACAGAAATATTGATTAAATCCATTGTAAAAGAGGAAGGACTTTAGGGGGGAGGAAGAAGTAAAGATAGAAAGTCAAAGTAGTTAGGAAGTACAGTAGCAGAGTGTGTGATGGGTGAAAGATAAACTGTTCACTTCACAGAAATGCGACATCGGAAGAACAAAAGGTTACAGGCAAGGAAATATATGTGGTAAATTCCCAAGTAAAATATAGCAAGTCCAGGGAGGGATTTGAAATTCATTAATACAAAAAAGGGAGTTACTGAAACTGGTCATTGAGGGGACTTTTTTGGAAACGCTTCAGCTTTTAATGAAGATTAGATAACGATGAAAACCGGAGTCAAACTAAATAGGAACAATAGTGCTCAGAAATTATTTCAAGTGATGAAGGCATGAACATGAATTTTAGTATGTTGCAAATAAGGAAGTAGGTAGGCAACTTCCTAGTAGTCAAATACAGTTTTGTTCATAGAATGGATGGCTCAAGTGAGGAGAGAGGTTGAGAAGAAGAGTCCTTCATGGTAACCTCAGCCAGTACAGAAACTCAACCCGTCCTGTCCGGCCAACTGAGCTGTAACCGACCTCATCCTTTCAATAACAGATTCTTGAAATCATGAATAATATTTCCAAATGTTGCACAAACAATTTCCCACAGAGATGCAACACAAATTCTTTATTCGATACTTCTAAATATAAAGCTCAAATGTATTTTATGGCTGCAACCCTGCTTTTTAAAGATCTGCACATTTAGACCCTTAAAACGACATTAAGAATGCAACAATTTACAGTGCACTGCCATGTTTAGATTTGTTTTTGCACCCAAAATATATCTCTCATTCCTCTGAATGTCACTTATTAACCCCTCCACTCCAGAATCTGTTATCTTCTCCTTTATGTATCTTCAGTTTTTCATTCTCAAATGGTGTAAAATCAATGGGTTGTGGTGGATTAGTTCCCCAAGTCCACACCTAATAGATTAAAAGGGAGCCCAGTACAGAGAGGTGCATATCAGTACCCATGAGTCTTTTACCTTTTCACTGTTTTCTGTCTTGACAGCTATCTTTCTATTCAAGATTAATTTTATTACAAGGGATGGGTGGCGGATCGTATGACAAATTTGGAATGGTACGCTTGTCCTGCACTTGAACTAATCACAGTTGCTTCCAAAGAAGGAAAATCATTTATGATTTACCCTGACCACTGGAACAACAGAAATAGTACAATACATTCAGCATATGAAAACTATGCAGTAAACTATTAAACTAATCTACAGCAATTTAAATTGAGAAAGAGCACATTTATGAACTGAATAGTGTTCTAAAAGCAGATAGGACATTATCACCATCATGAAAAACATTACCAAGGTCTTTTTCCCAACAAGATGAATATCAACAAATTAAATTTACACAGAGACATTAATAACAGAAAACCATTCTAAAAGGTGATCCAAAGATGTATAACCTACAATACACCGAGTCAATGATTAGGAGGAATGAACAAATTGTTGGTCAATGAGTGAAGAATCTAATCAAGCACTTGGCTTTGAAATATTCAATCAGATACCTCCCCAAGACTTACTTTTGAGACCATGGGTAAATCAAGATCTTCCAAGCTATAATATATAGCTCTTATTAAAACTGCAGAATGTAATAAACAATTGAACCAGAGCCATTTCTTGCATTTATATTAAATTATGTTCACTGTGATCTGCAAATCAGAGTGCCATCTTTTATATATAGATTGGCAATGGGTTGTTTCCACAATTCATCTCAATAATGGCAATTTTATATCCTCTTAATTTAAGGTTATATATGATATGATTGAAGGCAAACTAGTTGGTACATTGTTTCCAACTGCAAAGATAAATAGGTGTCACTCTTTTTTGTAACCACTATTTTAATTCTGGCCCTGCTGACATTGATAAGTGACATGGTCTTTTCCTGACATGAACAAAGGTTCCAGCTTGAATGGCGAACCTGAAAACATAATTTACTAATGCCTTGTGTTATTTCTACCATTTGGCTTCTATAGTTTGCTAACTGGGGTCATCAATGTCCTGAATCAACGTTCCTATAGCTCACTGTCACCAATTCTTACCTATCTAAAAAGACAAAATACAACCAAAGAATTAGCTAGATATGCACAATGACATGAACAAACCATGACTGATGCCAGCAAAGGCACCACCAACCCTTTAAATATATGACCACTTCCACACAAATATTGTTGGCATTGACCAATTTTGAAACAAATCAAACAAATGACATCATTATTCGAACAAGGCTTCAGTTCAAAATACTGCACACATAACACTGGTATTCATTGTTCTCATATCTTGTCATCTAGCAACTGTAGTCATATCCAAAATCAACAGCATCAAATGTAAATACTGCTTAAGAACTGGTTAATCTTCTGTGCAAAGACACCATTTGTACCCGCAAAGAAAAACAATGTCAGCTATTTAAACAAGGGCGCACCTGCTTACACACCCATCCACCATGGTCAGCCATGACGATTAACCTCAGCTTTGAGCTGTAGGATATTGCTAACTAAGGTGACATGTCTCTTCACAAGATTTCCTTTGTGGGGCATTTCTTTTATTGGTGGTGGGCTAGAAGAATGTGGCAATAGTGAGGGGAAGGGGGTATAACAGTACAATATTAGCAGCAATACTATAACTGATATTGTTATAAAGAGGTGTCTGCAGCTGATATCCAGTCCTGCTAGGATCTTCTTTGGGTAGACATGCTGCAATCTCTCGTAATACTAGCCTACAGGGCTTACTAATATCAAGTGGTGAAGGATGAAGCAACCACCAGTAAGTCTAAGACTTTGGCAGGGAGAGTATATACTTGAGTAACATGAAGCAGTTTATTACATAATAGTAAGACAACAAGTTTCAGTAGCTTAAAACTCTTCACACTAGGTAAGCGACATTGTTATGCCCTAAAAGATAATGGCTAGATCTTTGCTACATGGCTGTAGACTGTAGAACTGAATAACAACTAACAACAGCAGACTGACTAATTCAGAATGCTACTGTGAGAGACCAGAGATTTTCTGATTTGAACCTATGCACTGAAATGTAAGTTGGATGGCCATAACTAAAAAAACAATTTTGCAAATTGAGAATCAAGTGTTGCATATTGTTGAGTTGTGTAATTCAATGGGCCATATCTTATGCCTTTTTGATGAAGTCCAAGTTGTATTATGTTTTTAAGAGACATTTCTGCCATCAGGCCCATTGAGATTTCTCATATCTTATCAAATTTACCTAATTCATTATGACCTGTAACTATGTCAGTCTCATGTCCGATTCCATCTCCTTCTTGCCACAGCGTTGTTCCCAGAACAACTTGTTACTCAGTGGATATTCTAGAAATCAATGAAAGCCATCTTTAAAATCCCATCATGTACTCAACAGCATTTTTCAGTCCTAGCTGCCTTGCATGGTTCCTGTCATTTTGCCTGACATGGCAGATGGGGGAATATCCGAACCCTGCTGGGCAGGCAGAGACCAGCCTAGTCCAAGGCTGGCACTGGGGCTTAAGCCATCTCAACCATCTGGAGGAATGCACGGCACTACAGGAAGACGGTTAATGACCTCCTCTGTTGTACCAGTGTAAGTGTCATATCTTTTCTCTGACATCTTCGCTCTTCTCACACTCATCATCTCTGCAACTGGACTCACCTTCTCAAATGGTCATGCTCTACCATACTCTCAAATGTCTGCAACATTTTCCCTTATTCACTGCCATGCATCCCGAATCCGACACCACAAACCCTGCATGTCCTCTGCGTTACCTACTCACTTGCTCAGGAAACCTCCCACCTGCACCAACAGTAACAGAGATGCTACCACTACATCTCTTTCATAATGCCAAGGGAGGTGATTGAAGCAGATATGTTAGCAAAGTTTAAGAGGCATTTAGACAGACACCTGAACAAGCAGGGAATGGAGGACCAAAATGTTAACTCTGATGTTTCTTCATCGATTCTGCCAGACCAGCTGAGCTTTTCCAGCAACTTCTGTTTTTGTTCCCGATTTACAGCATCAGCAGTTCTTTCCATTTTTATTAGGGAATAGAGGACCATGTGCAGGTTAATGGGATTAGTTTAGAATGGCATCACAGTCGGCATAGACATGGTGGGCCGAAGAGCCCGCGTGTTTCTGTGCTGCGTTGTTCTATGATCTATGTCCTTGCCTCTCTCACATTCTGGAAGAAAACAGCCTCCAGTCAAGGCAGAAAGACTGAAGATAAGTGTGCTGCCCGACATTCAGTTCCTCACTTCATGTGGATAGCATCCTGATCCTGATCAAAATTACCGGAATTCTTGCCCCATTCTGCCACAAAGCTCACCATCTCTCATGCCACACAGATACATAAGATTCTGCCCAATCATGTTTTTTTTTTGTAAAAGGGAGAATTTGAGGCTGAGCAGCAGAGAGAATCTTTTGAGTTTGGAAAACTCTGCTTCACAACAGCCCTACATTTGTTTGAGCTGCAAAGTGTGGAAATCTGTTAAGTCTCAAGAGCACTGCAGAGAATATTCAGAGCCTACAGACTGAAAGCATCCATCAATCCCTGTCTCTCTCTCTACATGGGAAAAAGATAAATAAAAACAAACTGCTTCAAAGATAAAATTCTTATTAAAAGATGCAACTCCACCTGATCAACCATCGAATCAAACAGCAACCATCACCCTAGAGAAAACAGTCTCTCATCATTGCAAAAGAAAATCAGAAGGATGACAATAACTTTCCACCTTGTGGCCTGGACTTTTCGTCTTCAGAATTTTGTTTAACCTATCTATATTCTTTTTCCATTTATAGTACGCGTTAATCCCTTTCTTTCTGTCTGTATTAATAGTTATGTGAATCCATGAGTATTTCAGCAGTTTAAAAGGGCACAATTTAAGTTGCATGAATCAGAATGCCTTACTTTTCACTGCTCTCATTAAAGTTAAATGTGTTGCAATAATGTGTTTCCCTGTTCTTGATGAAACCTTGTGTGAATTGCTTCCAAACTGAGTAACAATCATTCATCCAAATTAGTCATATTGGGATAATGCAGCACTCTACCCAGTTAAATCACAACACTACTTGGAACTTACTATTCAGAACATCTGCTTAGAACAACCACATAAAATCAACAGAGACTGCCATTTATACTTCAGTGGAAGGAGCTATCCCAAAGCTTCTGAATTAACCCATTCAAGCCATCTGTCTCACAACACAGATATCATGAGGCAAAATGGAGTCTTTTGCATTTAGTAATGTCAGTATTCAATCCAGAAAGAGAGATCGGTCTTAATGGCAATTGTTTAATAATCACATCTCTTTGGAAACAACTAGATAATCATAGATTTGTAATTTTATTTTCAAAAATTACAAAAGAAAAACTTTCTTTTGTTGAAAATCTTTGAAAAGGATGTATCATATTTAGGGGATATTCAGAAAAGACGTAAGGGGTTGGAATTTTACTATAGCTTGAGAAAATGTGGCTCACTTTTTTTTAAGCATTTGCCCTTGCTTAAGCCCATTTAACTCCACATTAGCTCAAGTCTCACATCTTCACAGGGCAGAAACTTTATCAAACTCCCTCAGCTGGTAGGTCAGTTGTACGTAGCATAAAAACAGGTCATTTGGTCCATCAGCCTCTGCTGGTGCTAACAGTCCACAGACATTTCCTCCCTTCTATTTCATTCATCAGAACTGTTCCACCAAACTTTTGCATAATATGTTAACCTGTCTTTGAAAGTCAGTAAAAAAATGAACCCCATTGAAAACAAGGCTTATGAAATTCTGCTGTAGAAATTTGTTTCTAAAAGCAGGTGAATTCATTGCTACACAGTGAACAGTGGAGCCCATCAGCATCTCTATTGGCAGGAACTCTGCACTTCATAACATTTTGTATTAATCAAAAACACAGTTTGATATTAGTGACAAATCAGCAGGCTCTCATATTTCTTGGCCCAACAACTGAAGTAGTTCTCGTTTGCCATGTCAAGATGAACAAATAAAACATTTTAAACTGTGCCCAGAAAATAATATGTAGAATGCTGCGTTACAGCAAAGACCTTAGACAACTTTTACAAACAGCTGCCCCTGCAGGCATTTATCTTCTGGGTGTGGAAAGTAAATATACGCAATTAAAGCAATGGAACTTAAACAAGAAGATGAATGTATGAAAATAATATATTGGCTCATTACCATTTGCCAGCTAACACTGGGGCTTTGCCTCCAGAATGTGTTCCAAATTTCTCAGAAATAGACGCGTTTACATCAGCTATTTTTAAAACCATTTCTCGATTGATATTAAAATGTACCAACATTATCAGGTGCTGTTCAGAATGAAGCAATTTAAATAATAACGTTTATTTTTGACAGCTTATAAAGTACATAGCAAAGCAAAAGGTACATCCATATTACAGAAATTAAAGACATTTCTTTAGCTAATGTATAATTTGATGCCACAACACAACACAAGCAACTGCTTTTGTAAAACATAAATCCACACCATTTCCTACATAAAGTTCTCAACAAAAATCTTTTCTACCTCCTGCATAAAAAAAGTTCTTCAATATCCCAAATCAGCACTAAGTAGTGAATATTGCAAGACAAATGATTGACTGGTTATACAAATTAATGTTAGAATAAACAGTTCATTAGATTGCTGTCCTGTTCAAAGGGAATGTTTAATGAATTTGTAAATTATCTACAATTTACAGCCTGCATTGTATGATTCATGGAACATAGAAAAACTTGCCATATTGCCTGCTGCAATATTTAGTCTAATTATATCATCTCAATACTTTTTGACCATTTAATTAATAAGTACTATTATACTTTCAAAATCAGCCATAGAGTCGTAGAGATATACAGCACGGAAACAAATCCTTCTGTCCAACTCATCCATGCCGATCAGATATCCAACATAAATCTAGTCCCATTTACCAGCATTTGGCCCACATCCCTCTAAACCCTTCCTATTTATATGCCCATCCAGATGCTTTTAAATGTTGTAATCATACCAGACTCCACCGCTTCTTCTGGCAGCCCATTCCATACACGCACCATCCTCTGCATGAAAAAGTTGTCCCTTAGGCTCCGTTGATACCTTTCCCCTCTCACCATGCCCTCTAATTTTGGACTCCCCTCACCGGGGAAAAGACCTTGGTTATTTATCCTATCTATGCCCTTCATGACTTTATAAACCTCTATAAGGTCACCCTTCAGCCTTTGACGCTCCAGGGAAGATACCCCCAGTCTATTCAGCCTCTCCCTATAGCTCAAACGCTCCAACTCTGGCAACACCCTCGTAAATCTTTTCTGAACCCCTTTCAAGTTTCACAACATCCTTCCTGTAGCAGGGAGACCAGAATTGCACGCAATACTCCAAAAAGAGGCCGAACCAACGTCCTGTACAGCCACAACATGACCTACCATGACCAATAAAGGCAAACCTACCAAACACATTTTTCAATATTCTATCTACCTGCGACTCCACTTTCAAGGAACTATGAACATGCACTCCAAAGTCTCTTTGTTCAGCAACATTCCCCAGGACCTTACCATTATGTGTATAAGTCCTGCCCTGATTTGCCTTTCCAAAATACAGCACCTCGGCATTTATCTAAATTAAACTCTATCTACTACTCCCCAGCCCATTGGCCCACCTGATCAATATCCCATTGTACTCTGAGGTAACCTTCTTCATTTTCCACTATACCTCCAATTTTGGTGTCATCTGCAAACTTACTAACCATACCTCCTATGTTCACATCCAAATCATTTATATAAATGACAGAAAGCAGTGGACTCAGCACCGATCCTTGTGGCACTCCACTGGTCACAGGCCTCCAGTTTGAAAAGCAACCCTACACCACCACGCTCTGTCTTCTACCTTTGAGCCAGATCTGTTTCCATATAGCTAGTTCTCCCTGTATTCTGTGTGATCTAACCTTGCTAACTTTGCCTTACTAAAATCCATATAGATCATATCCACTGCTCTGTCCTCAACAATCCTCTTTGTTACATCTTCAAATAACTTAATCAAGTTAGTGAGGCACAATTTTCCATGCACAAAGCCATGTTGACTATCCCTAATCAGTCCTTGCCTTTCCAAATACATGTAAATCCTATCCTTCAGGATTCCCTCCAACAACTTGCCCACCACCATTGTCTGGCTCACCAGTTTATAATTCCCTGGCTTTTTTTTAAACCACCTTTCTTAAATAGTGGAACAACGTTAGCCAACCTCCAGTCTTCTGGAACCTCACAAGTGGCTGTCGATGATACAAATATCTCAGCAAGGGGCCCTCTTGTCTCACTTCCCACATTTCTAGGATACACCTGATCAAGTCCTGGGGATTTATCCACCTTTGTGCGTTTTAAGATGTTCAGCACCTCCTCCTCTGTAATATAGATGTTCTTCAAGCCTTCCCAATGCAGTTACTATTCCAAATATCATTTTAAAGGGTTTCCGATGGTTCTTCAAGCTACTTTATTATCTTTCAACTGAATTGTACATTTTTTCAAATCAATTATTTTTAAAATCTAATGTTTCCCAGTTTGTTGATTTCTCCATGGTCTTGATTGCCTTACTCCTCCTTCACTATTGGCGCACAGTCCCCCCTCTAAGACTGCCAATTATTCACTCTTTCTCTTTGTTTTCCACTTCAATCCTCAACCAGGACCCTCAAGATGTCAACTTATTTTTGTTCCTCCTTCACCCACTTGTCAATATGACCTGTGCTGAAGCTGACTTCATGATATTTCTGATGAGTTAGTGGAAAGAGAATGAGTAAAAAAAGCTTATGGTGGCTATATTCTGCTGTGTCAACAAAAATGATTTTATCAAAAAACTTCAAGCTACTATCATTGCAATCTCTTTATTCTTTCTTTTTCCTTTTTCTCTGCTGTTCTGTTGTATTCACACACAATGACTAAGCATATTGCCTCAATCTGCAATCACGTCTCTTCCAGCTTACTTCGGCTCTGTTCCTTTATGTTTTACACTCCTCTCTGCTTTTCCTCTTCTACGTCAATCGCAATCCTGACTCCTCTCTCCTTTTCATCTGCCTGGAGTTACTATAGCACAGACTTCCCTTTTGTTCTCGGATTCTTCTACTTCTCTGTAGCTGCTTCTATCCATTCTGAACCTCCTGACTATTCTGTGTGACTGTTTCTTTCACTTACAGCCCCACTAAATTTATTCTCAAATATGGCTATGCCCCACTCTTTGCTGAAGAAGAGTCCTCAATATGACAAGGGCTAGCAAAGACAGCAATGATTAAATAGACAATAAAGCTGCATTCTTTTGCGAGGCCAAAACTACAAGAATACCTTGCCGTGGCAAGAAACTAAACAACATGTTTTGTGTGAATGGAGGGAAAATCATAAGCAGGCATGCAGGGTAACAGAAAATCCCAGCATGTTGACTGGAATGTCAGAGACAGATGGTGACCCATCACACAATGCCTCTGGAGGGCAGGAAGGAAATGCAAAATGTCTTCTCATGAAATAAAGCAAATCAAGCAGTGCACTTATTTGTACAACTTCCATCCTGTGTCAGAAAAAATAAAGTATATTAACCATCTAGCTCTAATCAATTCATGCTTTCCTACATTTCTATTTTCAGTTATACAGACATTTATTAAGTTATTATGATCATGGATCAGCGCCTCATGGATGCCCAATCTCGAGTTGCTGGATCTGTTTGAAGCCTATTCTATTTAACACAGTGACAGTTCCACTCAACATGATGGAAGGTATTCTCAATGTGAAGATAGGACTTTGGCTGTGCAGTGGTCACTTACCAATATTATCATGGATAGGTGCATCTGTGGCAAGCAGATTGGTGAGAATAAATTCAAGTATGCTTTTCCCTCTCTTAGTTCCCTCATCACCTACTGCAGTCACAGTCTAGCAGCTATACCCTTCAGGATTGACCAGTCTGATCAGTAGTGGTGCTGCTGAGTACCCCTGGTAGACATTGAAGCCCTCCACCCAGAATACATTGTACACCCTTGCCACCACTTCCTCCAAATGGTGTTCAACATGGAGGGGGACTGACTTCATCAGGCTGGGGGATGGGGGGAATGGGTGGTATGTGAAATCCGCAGGAGGTTTCCTTGCCCATGTTTGACCTGATGTCATAAGACTTCATTGCATCCTGAGTCAATGTTGAAGACACCCAGCTAACATCGTCCCAACTATATACCACTGTGCCACCACCTCTGCTGCATCTGGCTGCCAGTGGGACCAGGCATATCTAGGAATGGTGATCATGGTTCCTGGGACAGATTGACATTGTGACATCTTACAGGCAAGGTCCTACATTTATATTTTTACTGTGTCAAGGTATTGGTGGACTAGCCTTTCAAATAGCTCTCCCAATTTTTGCATAAGTTTACTTGCAAGGTCAACAGACCCGTGTTTGCTTTTCACTTCCAGTCAATGCCAGGTGTTCCATCTTATTCTTTTTTTGAGACTTGCTAGCAGTTGGTAAAACTTGTTAGTGCTTGTTAGTCCATTTTAGAGAGCAGTTAAGAGTCAACCACACCAATGAGGGTCTAGATTCACTATAAACCAGACTCGGTAAGCACAGCAGATTTCCTTCACTAACAGATACTTTTGAACCAGATAGGATTTTATGACAACTGACAAGGGGACAATCCTTACCTTACAACTTACTTTAGAACATTGTAATGTTAATCCCTTAATACTTTACTAATTTTAAACTTATTTTCAACTCTGTAATTAAGCAACTACTTCTATTCCTCTGCAGTATCCATGAATTGTACCTAGGTACTTATACCTAAAATGTCGCAATAAGGCGGCAGACATTGTAAACGTTTTTCACTGTACTCCTACAATTGTATTATATTGTATTGGTTTCACGGTCATCATTAGACATTTAATCATCGAATTCAATTTCCATTATCTGCCATCATGGGATTTGAATTTGGTTCCCCAGAACATTATTTGGATTTGGATTACAAGCCCAGGGAGACCACATCATTAGACAATTGCCTCCCTTGCTGGACTTCGGAACTTGGCCATCCAACAGTCACTACTTAACAGTCACCTCAGAGCTGATTTTAAAAGAAGACCATCTCAGAGAAAGCAAACTCTTTAAGAAAGGTCTAGTAGTTGGTAATAGACGTATGTCTGTAAACACTACTTCCTGAAATGATTTGAACCTTTAGAATAACAAAGATTTCAATGAATCAATGGACTTACTAAAAATGCTTCTTGGAAAATCAAGTTACCTGTCCTCAAAATGGAAATATGTACTGTCCAAAAAATATTTTAAACCAAAACGTACAATTGAGCATTTCACCACAACATATCCTTTGTGTGCAAGGATACCTTGAACTAAAAAATATTCTGAAGTCCTTAGCTTGCTCCAAAAGCTTGAACTTCTACTGGATGTTTTCATCTTAAGGACTTGAAATCATGTTCAGCCATGCTTTCACAAGTTTAGCACATGTGGCTTGCAGAACCGTCAAGCAAGTAATCTTGTCAAATAATACAAGTTGAAATCTTGGGAGGCTTAGAGTTTTCCCTTTTCTAAAAATGTTTGGGGATTGAATGTTCCAAGCTCTGGGCAGTAACCAAGTGCATGTAACCTCTCAGCAGAAAAATAGACAGAATTGAAATGGTCACCCAATTTATACTGCACCCCTTTTTACTTTCCACAATGTTAAGTCAAATCCGACAAAGTGTAAAATGAACAGCTGATCAGATTGCATCTGTTCTCCACCAGACTGATTTGTTTAAAATGTATTTACTCCAGGAACCATTTGGTGAATGTTACTCTTCATTATGATCCGCTAAGACCAGCAGCTACTACAAGCAGCAGAGCATGTGATTTTGGGTTCACAGTTTAACAAGTAGAGAAAAGGCAGAGAATAGAGTAGACATTGTTTAATCCCATACCTTTAGTTTGGCTGTATATTCAAGTTAGAACATTATTTTTGCCTGAGCCACTTTTAAGTAAAAAAACAAACATTCATTTGCTTATTAAGTATGCATATATATATTATATATATTATTTAATAAGTAATACAAGTACACAAAAAAGGGAAAAAAAAGAGAGTTTACAAAAATGTCTGCAATGGGAGTTTGAGTATAAGAGGTAAATCGCATTCAGCAAGAAGCAAAACACTGAAAGTTGAACATGTGATATCAAAAAAAAAGAAAAGCTGGAAATTTTCAACAAACCAGGCTACAGATGATGGGACAAAAACAGACCTAATATTTTAGCTCAACCACAATGGAACAAAACGACAAGTCTGGCCCAGCTTTTCACCACAATGGAGAACCTCCGAGTCAAGAATCCTGAACTTGGACTTTGAACCCGGTTTATCCTCATTTTGCGAGGGCGGAAGTGTGTGCGATCCATAGTATATACACCTGTGATTCAGGAGGGCAGCTGGCTATTTAAATAGTCAGCTGCCTCCATTCAAATCTGACTTTGCAGTCCATGGGACCTGAAATTCAGGTACACCAGCTAATAGCAGGTCTGTTCTCAATACATTTCTTTTGGAAAACCTATTACCCTTTTGGACAACTGAGACCCCCCTACAGATATGGTCTGAGGTTTTGGAGGTGAAGGTCAAAGATCTTTGAGGGACAGCGAGAGGGTTCAGGTTCCCTCTGGGATTTTAAATGGAAATAAGATTGCCCTTAAAAGGTTTGTAAACCAACTTGTCAGGAAATGTCAGAAAGCATCTTTATAAATTTTGTGATTTTGCATTTTGTCCAATGGTGAGGCAAATCTCTGGGGGCCTATAGATGACTCCCGTCCATAACCTTTTTTCTATTTGCTAATCCTTATTTCTACCCTTCTACGCTTCTCTAGATAATGTGTAATCTGCTGTAAAGAACTTTATATAAAACATTTATTTTTGATTGTGCATGGGTACTTGTGAATACGAGGTGGGTATGGTAGGTGAAAGGGGAAAAGGATGAGAGATGGATATAGGAACCAAGTTGACATTGGGATATGAAGGGCACAGGGAATGGAGAGAGGCCTTTAAGCAGCATGGGAAGTGAGGGGATATGAGGGAGTTGAGAGGGGTGAAGGGTGGAAGATTAGTTTACGTTCTGTCCTTTTATTTTAATTTTTGGCCATACTGCTGGAACCCTGAGGTAGGCTTTTGATCGTGTCTACCACAGAAATTGGGAGCATCCTCAGCACTTCTCAGGTGACCTGTCCCAACTCCTAATCCATCTACCTCCCACACTTAAAATGGGAAGCACAGGATGCCATTTTTAAAGGTTAGGTTCGGGGACCCAGATTTTCTTCCATCTTAACACACCTGAGCCAGGTAGAAGAAGAACCTCTGCTTTTTCTCTTTCCAGATTCTGGAATCAGTTGGCTACAAATAAGGATTAGCAAATAGAAAGACGTTATAGCCAGGAGACATCTATTGGCTCCCAGAGATTTGCCTCACTAGAGAACAAAATGCAAAATCACAAAATAATGGAGGCATGCAAGAAAGACACTACATTGTCATGGGTGATTTTAATCTGCATATTGACTGGACAAATCAGATGAGCAAGAGTGACATGGAAGACAATTTGTAGGCTGCATCAGAAGTTGTTTCTTCGAGTAGTATGTTGCAGAGCCTACCTGGGGGAATAGGCGGTTTCAGATCTAGTAATATGTAATAAGGTAGGATTAATAATAAAGAAAATCTTGTAGTTAAGGATCCTATCAAAGACAGTGAGCACGACATACAGAATTTCAAATTCAGTTACACCAAAAGCAACTTGGATTTCAAACCAGTGTCTTCAACTTAAGTAAGGAACAACTACAGAGATATAAGGAAAGAGTTTTCTAAAGTAGGCTGGGAATATTGATAAACCAGAGAGTCAGTAATGAGAAGTGGAAAACATTTAAAAAGATGTTTTATATTGTTCAGCAAAACATTATTCCTATCAAAAAGGATGACTGGATGAGAGGACAAAGCTCTCATGGTTAACAAAGCGAGTCAAGGGGAGAATCCAAACAAAAATTAAGGCTACAAATTGATGGAAACAATTGGTAGGCCAGAGGATTGGATTTTTTTTTAGGAGCTGGGTTGAATGATTAAAAAGCTAATAAAGAGGCAGAAATTTAATGACATAAGTAAATTGGCAAGAAATATAGAAAACAAACAGCAAGAGTTCCTAGTGACATAAAAGAAAAAGTAGCTAAACTAACTGTGGGACTCTTTGAGGATACAAGTAAGGATTTTAAAAAAGTTGCAACAGGGAAATGGCAGATAATTTAAACCAACATTTTGCACTGATCTTCATAGTGAAGGACACTATAAATCTCCCAATGATAACAAATAGCAAGGTGGTAATGGGAGAAAAGATTTCATAACAGTCTGTATCACAAGGGACAATACTTGACAAATTAATGCAGACATGTCACCACATCCTAATGGCTGTATCTGAGGGTTTAGAGTTAATGAAAGTTTGGTCAAAATATTCCAGAACTCACTGGATTCTGGGAGGCTTCCAGCAGATTGTATAACCACTATTGTGTCACCCCTGATGGAGAAAAGTCATTTAACTTGTCAGGCAGCCTATTATCTGTTTTCGGGTAATGCCAGAGTCCATTATCGAAGGAAGAAATAGCAAAACAATAGCAGAATCAACATGGCTTTGTGACAGGAAAATCACAATTGACAATTTTGCTAGAATTCTTTGAGGCTATAATAAGCAGAGCTGCTAAAAGGGGACCTACTGGATGCAATGTATTTGGATTTTCAGATATAGAACCATAGAAAAGGACATTGCACAAGACAGGAACTTATGGTATTGGGGTAATGTATTAGCTTGGATTCAGGGTTGGTTAATTTACAGAAGTCAGGACTAATGGATATCTTTCAGATTGGAAAAATAAAATAAGTGAAATGTCAGGAGGATCAGTCTTAGGGCCTCAACTATTTACTAATTGTATTAATGACTTGGAGGAGCGGGCAGAGGATAATGTATCCAAATTTGCTGATGATACAAAAATAGGTGGAAGGATATGTTGTATTGATGACACTTGAAACCTGCGAGGGAATATAAATAGGTTGAGTGTGTGGGCAAAAACTCGGCAGATGCTGAGTTCAATGCAAGAAAATGTGAGGTCATGCACTTTGCCAGGAAGAGTCGAAAGGCAGAGTATTATTTAAATGGACTAAAACTGAAAAAAAAAGCACTACAGAGGGACCTGGATGTTCTTGTGCATGAACCAAAAAAAAAGCATGCAGGTCCACCAAGTAATTATGATAAATGGAACTTTGGCCTTTATTGCTCGGATTTGGAGTTTAAAATAGGGAAGCCTTATCACAATTGTACGGGATGTTGGTAAGGCTGCAGCTAAAGTACAACATGGGCTCTGCATTTAAGAAAGGAGGCAGTTCAAAAGAGATTCACCAGACTGATCCCTGTGATGGTGCAGTTAACTTATCTAGAACGGGCTAATCAGTTTAGGGCTTTATTCCTTAGAGTTTAGAAGGTGGGGGAATGGGGGAGCTGATCTTGTTTAAACATACAAGATTGTGAGTTAGTTGGCAGGGTAGATGTTGTGAGGATGTTTCCGCCAGTGGGAAACCTCAAATTAAAAAACACAGTCACAGAATAAAGGAACACTCCATTAAAACTATGACGTGAAGGAATTACTTCTCCCCAATGGTACTGAAAGTTTGGAATTCTCTGTCCCAAAGCATTGCAAAGGCTAAATTACCGCGAGGTAGAAGACAGAGAGTTGTGGTGGAGGGTTGCTTTTCAGACTGGAGGCCTGTGACCGGGATGTGCCTCAAGGGTCGGTGCTGGGCCCACTGCTTTTCGTCATTTACGTAAATGATTTGGATGCGAACATAGGAGGTACGGTTAGTAAGTTTGCAGATGACACCAAAATTGGAGGTGTAGTGAATTGCGCAGAAGGTTATCTCAGAGTACAATGGGATCTTGATCAGATGGGCCAATTGGTGAGAAGCAACAAATGGAGTTCAATTTAGATAAATTGATGGTGTTGTATTTTGGAAAGGCAAATCAGGGCAGGACTTATACACTCAATGGGAAGATCCTGGGGAGTGTTGCAAACAAAGAAACCTTGGAGTGCAGGTTCATGGTTCCTTGAAAGTGGAGCCGCAGGTAGATAGGATAGTGAAGGCGGCATTTGATATGCTTGTCTTATTGGTCAGTGCATTGAGTATAGGAGTTGGGAGGTCATGTTGTGGCTGTACAGGACACTGGTTAGGCCACTCTTGGAATACTGCATGCAATTCTGGTCTCCCTGCTATAGGAAGGATATTGTAGAAGTTGAAAGGGTTCAGAAAAGATTTACAAGGATGTTGCCAGGGTTGGAGGGCTTGAACTATATGGAGAGGCTGAACAGGATGGGGCTATTTTCCCTGGAGCATCAGAAGCAAAGGGGTGACCTTATTGAGGTTTAAAACATCATGAAGGGCATGGATAGGGTAAATAGACAAGGTCTTTTCCCCAGAGTGGGGGGAGTCCAAAACTAGGGGGCAAAGGTTTAAAGTGAGAGGGGAAACATGTAAAAGGGACCTAAGGGGCAACTTTTTCATGCAGAGGGTGGTGTGTGTATGGAATGAACTGCCAGAGGAAGTGGTGGAGGCTGGTACAATTACAACAATTAAAAGGCATCTGGATGGGCATATGAAAAGGAAGGGTTTAGAGGGCCAAACGCTGGTAAATGGGACTAGATTTATTTAGGATATCTGGTCGGCATGGACGAGTCGGGCCAAAGAGTCTGTTTACATGCTGTACATCCCTACGACTATGACTAAGAGGTAGATAATTTGTTTTATAATAGGTGGGTTGAGAGCTCTGAAGAGATGGCACAAGAGAAGTTAAGACCCGGGACAGTTCAGCCGTGATCTGGCAGGGCAGTCTTGAGGGGCTGTATGGTCCATTCCTGCTGCTATTTCTTACGTTCTATGCTGCTTGATCTACTGAAAATTTCTAGCATTTTCTGCTCTTTTTTAGGAAAAAAAAGCAAGCTGTATTTGCACATATTTGTAAACAACATATCACCATTTTATTGATTAGTAGCTGGACTCGATTGGGACCTCCAAAGTTTTGCATTGGTAGTGAGGTTGCAGTACATAAAGGAGATGCATGTATTGTTAATTGAAACATACTGAATAGTACATTTGAGGGTATCAAAATCCAAACCCAAATCAATCCAACAGAGTAAGGTCCTCTTTAAGATCATAACAAATTCATAAAATCAATGGAGAAAAGTGACAAACGATTTTTTGCCATGATGAAGTTTATCTCACAGACTTACATAAACACTACATATAACCTTAACATTGTGTGCTAGCAGAGCATTAAGATACTATCTCAACTGAACTGAACAACAGCTTGCATGTGAACCCAAAAATGTGGCCCTAGCACTGGTTTATATCAACTTTTGGCAATGTATCCACAATTCAACCAAACAGGTCAAAGTTTGTAGTTTGAGCCAACAACTATCAAACTGTTTCATAAGCCCTCTGCAGAGTCAAGAGTTCAACATGTCTCTTCTAGATTACTCACGCAACTAAGTTTCCCCCTTCTCTTGGGAGTTTTGCAATTGATGCCAACCCCTAAAGCACGTTATTGTTTGTAACCACTTTGTGGATTATAATCTCTAGAAGGATTTTAAATTCTTCATATATTAGCAAAATAACCAAGTTGAATGCAGATTCATTTTCATTATTTTAAGTAATTATTTGCAATTATAGTGGCGCTAGAAAAAAAGCACACCAATTTGGTTTTCATTTTGAGGCTTAGTCTGATATACAGATCAGAGCTTCTTATAGTCACTAAAACTCACAAAGTGAACAGTCAGAATCAGATCACCTGAGAGTCTCGGCCGAATTCTGAATCCGAAAAAGAAATGCGAGATCTTTTTGATAACATTAGTGAAAGAGAGACTACATTCTCCCAGCCCCTCCCATGGGAGGAACACAGGAACAAATAGCTTTACAATGACAAGTCCCACAAACACTTCTCTGGCTCATAATGTTTTTCAAATTGGAGCCATTGAATCCCAGGAGGTCAGTACGTAGGTCCTGGTGTTTCAAACATTTTGCCAATTTTCTGTACATCACTGGTTTGGATTTTCTAGCATGTACTTTTTAATCACTATATACTAATACAACACTAACGTAATTGGAGATAGTAGGAACTGCAGATGCTGGTGAATCCGAGACAACATGGTGCAGGGCTGGATGAACACAGCAGGCCAAGCAGCATCATAGGAGCGGAGAGGCTTTTAAAAGAGCAGCTGGCACTGTCTTTTACAAGGCAAATCATGGGAATCTCAATATTTGCGACATTCCTACATACAAGAAAACACTCATTCTAAATGGATTTGAAGATAGAAAGGTACATAATTAAGAGTGTACGTTTCCTTGACATCAAGCGGGAAATCCATGACAATATATGTAATTAGTGCATATCCACCAAATTTTAAACAATTATTGCTAAAGATGTAAGACAATTAAAAAGCTAATCCATCCTTTATGAAATATTCTGACCATCAGTCTACACACAGCTACAATTATTTTGATCACTGGTATGTGCCACTTCCTTGAGAATGGATAAATACAGACCAGGTAAGATAACTGTGCTCTGGGCTTCAATCTACCGGTGAACATTACAACAATAGATCAGTTCGTTAATATTAAAGTGCATTGCATTCTTCCATCTGAACATGAAAAGCAACCTATCATGGTACTGCTCTCACAAGGGTCAGAAAATGACACTTATAAACCCAGCCACAGAATCTTTGAAATCTGTAGAAAATCATCACAAACTGATTTTTTTAATTCACTCATGGGAGCTGTTGGTTGGGTCAGCATTTACTGCCCCTCCCTAATTGATTTGAGAAGGTGGTGGTGAGCTGCCTTCTCAAACTGCTGAGGTCCATGTGGTTAGACCCACAATGCCATAAGGAAGGAAAATATATAGCTTGCAATAAATGGTTTAAAGGTGTCCAATTCAAAATACTTTTTGTGCATCTTTATACACATCACAGTAGCCTAGGCTTCATTCAAAACCGTAAGATGCATTGATTATTATTAAGAACTTTATCAATAGATTTTATATGCTCAGTGGCTGCTGTTATTTCAATTCTTAACTTTTACATTGGGTATCATTTTTCGTGAGCGCAAAGCAGGAGGAATACATTATTTGCAAAATGTATTTCTCAATCTGATAAGATATATCCAAATATTTTCTGTATGGTAATTTAAAAGTTTCATATTCTGCTGACTTGAAATTGTTAGAACATATTTAAACGGAGAAACAGTCGTACCAAAACTTTAATTTTACAGTTACTTTGTTGGCTATAGATTATATTTGCAAAAGGCTAGTCTAATTAAGCCCTATTTTGCAATGGGATACAAATTAGTCATAATTTGTCAAGAGTATTTTCTCAATGGAAAAGAAACACTCAGACAATTAAATACTAATTCTAGGATGCTTCTTTATGTCGATGTTTTATGCAGACTTTCTACTGATACATGCAGTATGTCTAGGGAATCATTGTCGTGATAGTTTACAAAAATGTACTATTACTAGTCCCTTGCAAAAGTAGAAAGAGGTTATTGAATGAGCTTGAAATTCTTAAAGATATGTAAACCTTGTCGCAAATTATACAGACAACATTTATGAATGAAAAAAACATTTATGAATGAAGCATTCTGACGAATCCTCAGACAATATTCATCATGAACAGCATACAATTCTCTCTTTGATTAACCATTACTTAAAAGGAACACACAGTTGTGATAAAAGGCTCCAACAGACTCCACACAGTGCTGCTGGCACTGCAGCAGAGATTAGGAAATTTAACACCACAGCCTTTCTCATAAGAAATGAACAGAATTTTTCAAGGAGAGAAAAAGGAAAGATAGATCGATACAATGAAATACTGTGTGGATACTCTCCACTTACATACTTTTAAAAAATTGCTGGTTGCAATCAATGGCAGCCAAAATTAAATGAACTATTTTTGTCAGAAGGAAATCTGCTGTGTGCCCTTCCAAATTGACATCCACGAGGGACCAAAACAAATGCATCCTGGCCTCCAAGTTCTCTGCTGAGGGAGGCTCCAAGAGTATCTTGATATAAATCACAGCACAGAAGAAGAATTTGGCAACTGAAGTTTGTTTGCAGGCTCCATTTAAGTTGCAATAGTCTCCAAAACAGGCTCAACATTTACAAGTTCTGACAGACAGACACAAATTGCAGAATTTCACACTCACCCCACCTCCTCGAATTCCACATTATTTAAATAATTAAGGAACATGAGAAAGGAAATGCGGCATCCACTTAAGAAAATAGCACACTATAGAAAAAAAACTAATTCCGGTATCAGGATTCACTAAAAGACATCCACATCATCAAAATACAAATAATTCTGTTTGCTTTGTGATGTCTCAACATTTTCGTGAATAGCTGAAAAATACCATATTGATTGTACAGGCCCTTACCTGTGCAGAGTTAGCTGACGCCTACGGAAAAGGTATCATCTATAACTGGCCACGTGAATGAGGGAGGGACGGAGGAAGAGGTGAATGGAAGGAAAATAATCTCAGGATTCTAGCTGAAATGTAGTTGACTAGAAATGTAGTTCACTAAATGTTGCTAGATAATGTAAGAGTGGATATGATATGTAATAGTGGGTTCAACAGCACAGTTTTCTAAAAATAAATAGGCTATATCGGGTCACATATGAAAAATAGAAAAGTGCCAACTTTTTATACGTAAATTAATAAATTATCCCTGTTGAACCAAACACAAATATAGCATTTTTTTTTAAAGGATGGGAATAACAGGAAGAATCTTAGAGAAAGATTAAACAAAGTATGTAATCTTCAAATATTTGTTCCTCAAAATACATCAGAAAACATTAAGTTTTAGGTACAAACATAAGCATAGTACATAATCGTAACAGTCAAAATAATTCATTGAAGGGACTTGAGAGATATGTTACAGTATTTATAAAGCAAGACCCTCTCTGTATATTTATGGAGTCTACATTCTGAAAAAGTAAGTATAACAAATTGTTCACTAATTAACAGTAATTGATATAAATACTCAAGAAAATGATAACAGTCCCTGCAACTGAAGTTTTAAAGGGCAAATGTGAAGAAACATGTGAATTTCAAGTACAACAAACAGTTCAGATTGAAATCAATTCAGCATTACTATCATGTTTTGCGTCATCTCTTCAAAACACCTGCTTCTCATGATTCTTGTTTTCTCATCATTCTATTATACAGATCATAGAATTAACCAAGGGAAAAAAAAAGTGAAGGTGCCTAGCATAGGCTTTTAAAAACAAAGACAACAGATGTGGGGGCGATTTTAGTGCAGTAGTAATAACCTCTGGTTCAATTATCAACCACTCCTTGTGTTTTAGGAAGTCACCTGAACCCTTCGATTAGACTGTGTTCGAACCCTTCCCAGATATCCGTAATAATCCACTGCTTTAGCAGTCATATTATCATTTGCCTCCTCTAGGAATTTCATTTGTACGCACTTCTGTCCAGAAAAGGAAATGCTAAAGTGAAATCAAAATCATCAGCAAGATAGACGTCACATGTTCATTTCTGACCACCAAGCCACAAGTAGAGACTGGTACACTAAAACTCAGTTATTATTTATGTTTTTCCTTCAGCTCTGAGTCACAGGCTAAAGTTGCATAAACAAACATTCCAAAAACAGTCCAGAGCCACACCCACCTTTGTTATTATCAGATGCTATTATCATGAGACTGTATGTCAGTTAGGTAAACTGCTTCTTAGTTTACTATGTTACAGGAAAATGCACCACACTGCAATCATGCTAATGATGCCTCGATTGGAGAGGAAATGCAAATAACTTTGATTTGCTTCAGTCCAATACGGAAATACGCAAGTTGCAACATTTTAACCTTTTTTTAATCTTCTCTCCCATGGGGGTGGAGTGTAGCCTGCATCCAATAGTTGGTGGGGATGAGGGAAGCAGTATGCAGGAAATTAGGAATTTCACAGAAAAAAGGAATAATCACAGATATGTATCAACCTCTTGTATCCAATTAACACAAGAGGATAAGGGTATGGAGTTCCTATTTTACTTATTCTTTCATAGTACATGGGTATCACTGGCAGGACCAAAACGTCTTGTCCATCCCTCACTGTCCTTGAACGGAGTAGTTTGAAAGGTCATTCAGTGAAAAGTTAAGCGTTAACCACATTACCGTGGATCTCGGGTCACCTGTAGACTAGACCATGTAAGGGTGGCAGACTTCCTGCCCTAAAAGATATTAAAGAACCATATTTTCTTTTACACTAATCAATAACAGTCTCCATTATAGTAACCATACAACTACCTCATAATTCCCAACTTTATTGATTGAATTTAAATTCAACCAACTGCTGTGGTAGGTCTGGGCTTTGCGATTATTAGTCTAGTGACATTACCACCACAACATTACCTCCTCATATGAGCAAATGTATGCAGGATTTATTTCTAATTCAATAGATAAATATCCTAACAAGGCAAGTTCACTATTAGATCTAGTAATGGGGAAATGAACCAGAGCTGATAAGTGAAGTAAATGTAGGGGAACATCTCGATAATAGTGACCATAAGGTAATATGTTATAATATAGAAGGACATAGATATATTGAAAAATAGTGGAAATGAGAATCCAACATGACAAATAAGTCATGTAATTATATACTGCCTCAACATAACAGGCAATGTGGTCCATTGTGTTTGCGTAATGTTTTAAAATGAACAATTCACTCATCTCACATTTTATTTGTAGTCTTTTAAACTTCTCTTCTTTCAATTACCCACTTCTCTTTAAAAACCTTAATTGAATCTGCCTCAACCATAGTTCCAATCAGTACATTCGAATTATTATCACTCACTGGTTAAAGAAAATTTTCCTCATGTTTCCCTTGCTTCTTTTGCGAATTACCTTGAAATTGTATCATCAATTCTTGATCTGTCTGCTGGTGGACAATTTTCTCTTTGTCTACTCCATCCAAATCACAATCTGTAATTGTGACAACCTTCACACAGTATGCTGCCAGACCACATGTAATAATAGAGTTGAGGTTAAACCAGTGCTTTATGCAAGTTTGTTGTGACTTCCCTGCCATTGTACTTTATGTCTCTATTTCTATAATCAATATGGACAATGATATTGGCAAACACTGTGGAACATTGAAAACACTGTACAACCGAGTGCAGAAAATACAAACTAAACAAGAGGCTCTGCAGATGAATAAAAACATAGGGAAAGAAAGGAAACATTAAGAAAGGATAAGTGTAATGGAGAAAATTGGCTGCCCTGAGAAATTCACCACCATGGTTCAATGAAGGCATGTATCCCAAATAATGTCAAGCCATCTAAAACATTCTCAGTCACTAACGGAACTAAACATCATGCTAACTAGTGCAACAGTCTTCAGATGTTTTCCTCCTAATGCTTTCTGATTGCTTCCATAATGGTTATCCTGGCATCGAAACCAAATATTACATGGATGGGCAGCTGCTGAATTGGTGTCAACTCCAGGCAACATCTGCATCCAATGGACACCTTCAAGGTCACATTTGTGATTTCCAGTTTAACAATGACTGTGTATTAGTTGTTGCTTCAGAGCCAAACCCGCAACAGTATGAATTTCTCCTCCAATGCTTGCAACAACTTCAAGCTCACTACCAGCCTAAAGAAAACTGAAGTAATATTCTAGTCTACTCTAGAAAAGCCTCAACTTAAGTGCAATGTTTTAGTCTATAATGAGAAACAGTCAGCAATGGAGAACTTTGTCCACCTCTGCCGTAATTTCTTGACATATCTCCATCAACAAGACAGAGATAAGAACTGCCAAAGCTATCAGGGACTGAAGATGAATAAGTCTGCTTAACAAACTGAAAGAGAGCAATAGTCCTGCCCACTCGCTCTACACTTGTGGAACTTGGACTGTGTTCAACACTGTGGTGCATGGCAGCAACATGCCAAGATGCTCAACAACTTTCTGTACTGCCTTTGGAATTGTAGCAATTGTAACAAGGTCAGCCAAGTGAACCTCCAGGGTATGAGTTCTCTGATTGGACCAGATAGTATCAGGGAGCACTAGCTGACAGATATGAACAGGAGTGTCAGAGGTTCTGTTCACTGAGAGTGAATCAGTGTCAAGGACTCTCCATGTGTAAATAAAGGGTGACCTGGTGATGAGATACCAGCCTCTGTGGAGTTATTTCAGGAAGCTTCCGTAGATCACACAGCAGAATAAAATACCAGACAGCGAGATACTCATGCACATGGCCAGTCAGCACGCCATATTAAGACAGACACAACGGAGTTGGGCTGGTCATGTATTCAGAATGTCTGTCATTTGCTTACTAGAACAAATCTTACATGAGAGACTGAACATGGGATATGCTCACACAGAGGTCAAAGCAATCACTAGATGGACATTCTGAAGTCTTCACCTTGCTGTCCTGATATGAATTTAAGAGTTTAATTTAAAATTGCTTTTCCTCAAAAAGCACAATTTTACAATGACCGCATAAAATAATTTAAAACCGCTATTTATTCCTGTAATTTTTAACTCAACATGTTTACAGGTGCTAAAACTCAATCTATCCAGAGTCAAAATATACAATCCGGAAAATCTATGATGTGGAGGTGCCGGTGTCGGACTGGGGTGGACAAGGTCAGAAATCACATGACACCAGGTTGTAGTCCAACAGGTTTATTTGAAATCGCAGACTTTCAAAGCGTTTCCCTTCGTCAAGTGAAGTGAGAGAGAAGCACGCAGGCACAGAATTTATAAGTAGAGAGATCAATGGGCAGAGAGATCAAACAATCATACAAATGGTGTGAGTGGAGTGTTGACAGGCCAAAGAGGTCTCAGCAGGTGATCAACAGCATCAGATGGTAAAGTGTCAACAGCTTCAACAAGTGAAGGGTGACCTATAACCCAATTAAATGAGGCAGATAGACAATTACAAGCCCTGCACATACACAGGATCTGCTCAGATGAGGAGGAACACGACGGACACTGAAGGATTTTGAAGGAAACCGTCATAAGTACAGGATAAGATGGTTGCGAGTTCCAAAGTGCTACAGCGAAAAACAACAACAACCTCCTCAGAAGACAGACACAGGATATGACCGATAGAATACCCTTCGTTGTCCAGTACTTCCCTGGAATGGAGAAACTACGCCATGTTCTTCACTGCCTTCAACATGTCATTGATGATGACAAGCATCTCACCAAGACCATGCCTTTGCCTCTACTTCTCACCTTCAAACAACCGCCAAACCTTAAACAGACCATAGCTCGCAGCAAACCACCCAGCCTTCAGGACAACAGCACATAATTCTGCCATGGCAACGGCTGCAAGACATGCCAGATTATCAACATGGATACGACCAACACATATGGCAACACCACGTACCACGTACAAGGCAGATCCTCAAGTGACTCGGCCAATGTTGTCTATCTCAGACGCTGCAGGCAAGGATGGCCCGAGGCATGGTATATTGGGGAGACCATGCAGATGCTACAACAACAGATGAATGGACACCACGCAACAATCGCCAGACATAAGAGTTGCCTCGTAGTCGGGGAACGCTTCAGCAGTCAACGACATTCAGCCTCCAACAAAAACTGAAAGAACTGCAGGTGCTGTAAATCAGGAACAAAAACAGAAGTTGCTGGAGAAGCTCAGCAGGTCTGGCAGTATCTGTGAAGAAAAATTAGAGTTAACGTTTCGGGTCTGGTGACCCTTCCTCAGACCAGTTCTGAGGAAGGGTCATCGGACCCGAAACATTAACTCTGATGTTTTTTTTCACAGATGCTGCTAGACCTGCTGAGCTTTTCCAGCAACTTCCATTTTTATTCAGCCTTCAATCTTCAGGTATGCGTTCACCAAGGCAACCTGCGACATACACAACAATGCAGAATCGCCGAGCAGAAGCTGATAGCCAGTTTCCATACCCACGAAGACAGCCTCAACCCTTTGCTTGTTATTCAGCCACTGACATTTTAATCACATCATCTGCACTTCAGATCGCCCGCAGAGACCTATTATTCAGCATGGTGACACTCCACTCACATCGTTTGTATGATCTTTTGATCTCTCCGCCTATAAATTCTGTGTCTGTGTGCTTCTCGCTCACTTCACCTGATGAAGGGGCAATGCCCAGAAAGCTTGTGATTTGAAATAAACCTGCTGGACTATAACCTCATGTCATCTGATTTCAGAAAATTCATGAAATCTTTGCCTTTGCATAAATTGACTCAAGGGATACATCTGTTGATTAAAAATTGTTTCACTTCACAACATGAGTGAAGAATCATTCTTCAGTTGAAAACTAAAACAATTCCAACAGATTGTTTTTAAAACTAGCAACCTTTCAAATTAATGAAATAGTGCATTTCCTCATCATATTTGCCTAAATTAGTAACCACTAATAAAAAGCACTTAATTGGCTTGCACTGAGATTGCAGGAACATCCTATAAATTCAAGTTCACTCTTTACTAATAATGTTTCAGAATAAATATCCTTTACTGTCATTCATGCCAAAAGTTTCTTTCTTTCTTTATAATTTTCTTAAATTTATTATTCTGAAGTCACACAATTTTTAACAGAAATCATTCAGTAACATATTATCCTAAAATGGATGGTGAAAGATCCATTATAATATCTCTCTGATTCTGAACAGCTTCACCAAGCAACTAGAAAAGGCAGCTTTACAGTAGTTATATTGACAGACCAAGTTACAATTACATTGGGCAACAAAGTATGCTTTACCCAGTGCTCCATTTTACAAACTGCATATTCTACAAGTCAAGTAAATTCAAGCAACTGGCATATAATTCACAAAGAAAATGTAAGCATTTTTTTAAAAAAAAAACTGCTTTAGGGTGACAGGTACATATGTATGTATTTTAAGGTTTCTAAATATGATGAAAATAAAACTAAAACAGATGGACTACAATTTACAAAATGCTGATTTTAATTTTTAAAAAATTTTTGGCAGTCCACTTTTGCTCAAGCACCTTGGGAGATTGCATTATTTCAACAGGGATAATATTAAAGGAAGTTGTTTATCAAAGATATTCATTTAAAAAAAAACTATTAACACAAAGGAGTGCCCATCTATATGTTCTTTGAAGTGTGGCTATTTTGGGAGTTGTCAACACGAATGCAATTCCAAGTAAGGAGCCAGAACAATTTCAGTCTCTGCCAGCTTCTAGGATAGGGAATTAGAAACAGAAAACATATAGTTTCTACAAGAAAAATAAAATTCATCATATGTTTTATGCAAGATAACACTAATAGAAAATTTATATTTTCTAACTATGGAGAAGGGTTTCACCTCTACAAAATCTATGCACATCCCAGATTTGCTTCAACAAAATGGTCCCAATAATTTCATATCGATGAGCAAACAGTACTAACTTTATGCAAAAATAATTTAAACCCAAAATATTAATTTTCAGTTGCTTTCCTAAAAGTCATTTTACTTCATTTCCCACTTCCTATCCATCAAGTTGTGATTGCCACTAAGCAGATGTCAACTCTGTCCATATTCATGCCAGTCTTTTAGATAGTACCACTTCGTGTAAGACAGAATATGCTATTTTCTCCTCTGCACTGAGTTGGTAAACTGAAAAGCTCAGCAAAAAAAAAACAAGGCAAGGTTATGACCATCCTTCAGCAAATATAATATTGCTATATTATTCATAAAGAGGCAATTGTTATGTGGATAAAGCTGGGATGCCACATCACTGCTGTTGTGTGCTGCATAACTTCCTATCAGTTACACAGAGAGCTGAAAGAAATTGAGTCTAAATTTCTAACTTAGGTGACCAGAAGACTTAATGTGATGGCAGCAGTTGTTTGTAAAGACCAAAACATTTTAAATTGATTTAATGCTGAATTAAATTGAAAAAAAATCAATCTAAATTACAGTATATGAGAGAGAGAGAGAGAGAGAGGAGAGAGGGAGAGAGGAGAGAGCGCAAGAAAGCAAGAGCATGAGAGAAAGTCCAAAAAAAGGTGAAAAAGAACAAGAGAGAACCCATTTTGCTGTTAACACAGAGGCAGAAGGGGCAGAAGTGGCTACTGGAACCTGAAACTTGACAAGGCATATTCACTGTGGACAACACTCAACAGCGGTGAGCTAGAAACGAAGTGTTATGGGGTTATCTATCACAAGGTGTCACATTCACTGCTGCACTACAATCCTGTGCATTAGTCTACCAGGGCAAGTTGCAAGAAATGCACTCAAAAAAAAAAATCAGTATTTTCAGTTTAAATTGTGATTAATTCCAACATGCAGGACCAGAAAACACAAAAACAAGTTAAAACTATTGACTTTGGTTACAACTTGAATTCAGCAGCTACATTTCCGGATAACTAATTTATGAAGCCCATTTTCTTGTTATGTTATTGTCAACAACGAAATGCATATATTTGAAATTGATATAAATATTTTGTGCAATCCAACAGCAGTTTTAGAATGTTAATGCTAACTGATCCAAGTATTTATGTCTGTAACCTGCACATTTAAAACATTATACTGAAAGGCTTCTTTGGTGGTCTACAGTCAATAAAACACAATACTGAAAACAAAATAAAAAGTGGAACCTCCTGTGCTACATTGCTTTCAATGTAGAGTCTTCAACGAGCTTTTTAGCATTACCCATCCTATCCAGCAATCAAGACAATATCTAGATTGAAAATAATGATTTCATTTACCTGTGTACAATCTAAGCCAAGTGTGAGGTACAAGGCATGTATTTTCACTGTAGCAGATCAACGCTGTGACTCACAATTTTTTGGATTAGTGGAGGTATCTCCAATATCACTAGAATTTAAGCAGTAGAGATATCTATTTTGAAAAAAATAATTCTTCCAAAGTCCAGCAAGTTTACCCAGTAAAAGTTCAAATTCACTTCTTGTTTTATTTACTGATCTCAACCAATAGTTGAGACACTGCCCCAAATCTTGCAAGATGAGGAGAAGCCTCCAACTCACCTTACATCACTGATACATGTTGGACTCTGAGAAAGTCCCAATCTGCAGTATTTACAAGGGAGATTTAAACTTTCTATTGTTGGTTTAACCCTTTCAAGATTAGTGCACGATTCCAACGGCAGTGAGAATGAGAAGACTGGAATTGCAGAGACTTGGACTGTTTGCCCTATACTTATCCTGGCTCTTATCCAAGTTCACTTAAAAGTATTTCACAGCAGATATAACACCAGTGTCTGTCTAGATGTGTAATGCCTGCAATGACTCTTCCCAAATTTTATAGACGCACTATAGAAAGCATCCTATCCGGAAGCATCACAGCTCGGTATGGCAACCGTTCTGTTCAAGACTGCAAGAAATTAGAGAATTGTAAGCACAGCACAGAGCACCACAAAGTCCAGCCTTCCTTCCATTGACTCCATCTACACTTCCCGCTGCCTCAACAAAGCAGCCAACATCATCAAAGGCCCCTCCCACCCTGGTTATACTCTCATCCACCCTCTTCTATTGGGCAGAAGATACAAAAGTTTGAAGACACGTACCAACAGATTTAAAATAGCGGGCAAGAAGCTGTTAATCAGACTTATGCATGGACCTTTCATACATTAGAGTTGATCTTTCTCTGTACCTTTGCTGCAGCACAATATTCTGCATTCTGTTTGATTGCCCTGACATACTTATGTAGGGTATGTTTTGTCTTGATAGCACGCAAAACAATACTTTTCATTGTATCTGAGTACATGTGGCAATAATAAATCAAATCAGGTCAAAAAAGACATCATTCATAGTGTCAAAGAACCTCAGCACCCATAGCAGTGTTCATCCCCCTCCATTTCTCTGGCCCAAAAATATACACTTCACTCCTCACCCACCTCCCACCTACAATAAGGGTTAGAGAAAAGCGCTGTCAGGGGAGGTGGGGTGGAAAGGAGGAGTTGGCAAGGGAAGAGAGGGCTATCACAGAGAGGGAGACTTGATTGGGGAACTTAAGGTGAAGGAACGCCTATGGGGCAGTGACCATAACATGGCAGAATTCAACCTGCAGTTTAAGAGGGAGAAGCTGGAATCAGATGTAACACTATTACAATCGAGGAAAGGTAACCACAAAGACATCAGGAAAGAGCTGGCCAGAGTTGAATGGTGGAGCAGCAATGACAGGGGTTTCTGGGAGTAATTCAAGAGACACAGAAGAAATTCATCTCAAGGATAAAGAAACATACTAAGGGGAGGACAAGGCAACCAGGGCTGACAAGTGAAGTCAGGGACAGTCAACCAAAGAAAAAGCTTACAATGTGGTGAAGATTAGTGGGGAGCCAGAGGATTGGGAAGCCTTTAAAAAACAGCAGAGGACAACTAAAAAAGCAATAAGAGGAGAGAAGAAGAAATATGACAGCAAGCTACCTAGTAATATTAAAATAAGGGTCTTTTTTGGAATGGCTGCCAGTGACCAGTGGAGCTCTGCAAGGGTCCACATTGAGACCACAACTATTCACGTTATGTATTAACAATCTGGACAAAGGAACTTGGCATTGTTGCTAAGTTTGCAGATGACAGAAAGGTGGAGAGACAGGTAGTGTTGAGGCTGCAGAAGGACTTGGACAGGCTAAGGGAGTCTGCAAAGAAACAGCAGATGGGATATACTGTGGGAAAGTAAGGAATTATGCACTTTGCTAGGAAGAATAGAGGGATGGAGTATTTTTTAAAACAGGGAAAGGCTTTGGAAATCTGAAGCACAAAGGGACTTGGGAGTCTTAGTTTAGGCTTCTGTTAAAGTTAACAGGCAGGTTCAGTTGGCAGTTAGGAAAGCAAATGCTATGTTAGCATTCACTTCAAGAGGAATAGAGTACAAGAGCAGGGATGTACTGCTGAGGCTGGATCAAGCTCAGACTACATTTGGAATATTGGAAGCAGTTCTGGGACCATTATTTCTTCACCCAGAGGGTGGTGAATCTGTGGAACTCATTACAACAGAGGGCTGTGGAGAACAAGTCATTGAGTGTATTTAAAACAAAGATACATAGGTTCTTGATTGGTAAGAGGATTGAGGGTTGTGGGGAGAAGGCAGGAGAATGGGGTTGAGAAACATATCAGCAACGAACGAATGGAGGAGCAGACTCGATGGCTTAATTCTGCTCCCACGTTTTATAACCTTCTGGTCTTATGCTAAGCTAAGGTTTGTGCCCATTACATCTGAGCTAAATCTACAAGGAAAGGGGGAAGAATACAAGTTGAGTTTTCCCACTTCTGACCACAATCCAGCAATGCCAGTAAAGTTCATGCATGAGGACAGGATTGGATTGCTCAAGTTTATAACTTCCTAATATTTACATGGCACAGTAATAATAATGGTCACTTTGACAAAGTATCAAAGGGTAAATTGCACTCATCTAATCATGGTCTAATAGAACAAATGGGTAAAACTGTAAAAACAGAAATCACATCACGAAAGTCAACTACATACATTACACCTAAAACAGACTAGACAGCAATAGTTGTCAAGATTCAAATGATTGTATAAATGGATCAGACTTATTAACTGAATCCATTAGTGTACTACTGATCAGAAAAAAATCTAATTCACACCTTCTATGTGAATTAAGTGGCCTTCCTTGTAAAGTAAATGGTATTAAATGTCAATTCTTACGTATTTGACAAAGACTGAATGGAAACACTAATGCTTTAAGTTACTAGAATGAGCTAAGTAAAAATTAACCTTTATTGCTGATAAGAAACAGCAGAATAATGAGACCATACAAAATTACCTTTTCAAAGAAACAGGTACATGCTTAAGTAATAAAAGAGCTAACAATAATAAAAAAGTGAACATGATCATTTTGCCCATCTACATCATTCATTCGCACCATCACCTATCCCATCGTCGATTCCTATCTCTTAACCCATCTTGAATGATTATTAAGCAGAGTTTTTAAAAATAGTCAAATGATATAAATAAGGCAAGTTTACATCTATATATATAACATACTATAAATATATCCCCAGCTGTGTGGCCTGCTTCTCTCCTTAGAAGAACTATTATAATACATTAAATGTATTATGTAGGACAGGTACAATAGACCTGTGCAGAATAAGAATGGCCACGTTTTGTGTTTTCCATCCACCCCTAAAAAGAACCGGACCTAGTCACAGCACTCTTGTCTCTAATCTGATGGCCATGGAGTCAAACTCTCACTAGAGAAGTGTCTGCACATACTCTAGGCTGATGTTTCAATGTACTACTGAGGAAGTGCTACATAGCCAAAAGAGTTGTCTTTCTTTGGATGAGATATGAAACCAAGGGGCCATCTGCCCTCTTTTGGTCGAAGCAAAAGATCCGTGGCATTTAACAAAACTAGAGCGGGGGAGTTCTCTTGGTGTCCCGACCAACATTTATCCCTCAACCGGCGTCATGGAAACAAATAACCATTAATTTCTTCACGAAGATTTTTTTTCTGTGGAATTTAGCTTGCATGAGAAACTTTCAGCCAGCAAATAGTCTGGAACAACACTACATTCAGCGTTCCAACAAGTTTCATAAGATTCAAAAATCCTCAAGGTTTAGAAATATCTGGCGAGTTTGACCATGCTAAATCACTGTCACTTTTTCCATTTCATGCAAACTATTACTAAATGGCTGACAATGGATCAAAGGATCATAAGTAAATTTGGAATAGTTTTTGGATGCACACATTGTGTAGCTGTAATGTTGCATGCATTTTTTCCAACTAAGATCATTCTTTAAATGCTACTTTAAATGTATCCACTTTAAAGGCCAATGAACCCGGAACATATCGTCTCCCAGCAATAGAGAGGGCAGAAACTGGTTAGTGTACATATTTTTCTCAATAAATAAAATGGAAATTTTTATAATGCATATGATTTTAGAAAAGTATACTTCATAAAACAAATCTGATGGGAGGGAAGCTAATTAGTTCCTGGATCAGTTGTGCCTTGAATGAACAACACGAGCGTGCTAAACTTGTATTGACTTTCAGGATTTGTCCCTTGGTGATTTTCGGTAACCTCAAACTTCTCCAAACTCCATTTAGAAATAACAAAGCACTTTCTAACAGGTACTTTCCTTTCTACACTGTTAAAACAAAACTTAACCAAGTTAGAGAGTCCTTGGTGAAGCAATCCTCCTTTCCATATTGAGTTAGTTAACAATTGTACAGGATGAATGACTAGGCGTCTTGATGAGAAGAGGCACGTCTCTTAATAAGATGTAGTTTGTTGCATGATAGCAATAAGTACAAATTAAATACCCTCGGTTATTATGCCTAACTAGCTAATTAATATACGCTAATGATATAGCTGTCTCCATCAGTATCTCAGCTGAGACTTACCTTTCCCATCCAAGAGTATATGACATCAGATTGGGAGGAGCTTAAGGCAACAATGATTGCTCAACTACTGTTAATCACATACCTCCATCATGCGGAGTCAACTCAACAATATCCCAGTTAGAGATAGTAGGAACTGCAGATGCTGGAGAATCCGAGACAACAAGGTGCAGGGCTGGATGAACACAGCAGGCCAAGCAGCATCATAGGAGCAGATATCCATATCCCAGTTATGTAGGTTTTCTTTGAGACTTTTTTTTTCCTGGCTTATTTATACTCTGACAACCAAGTTTTTTTTTGTCAAGAGCTTTCATTTCACTGAGGAGGCTGAAGACTGATCAACATCCGATAATCTGCTCAGAAAACTCTGCTTATAATTTGACGCCTATAACAAATTGCACCACAGCATACTAAAACAATCAACAACACTCTAAATAAAATAATCCACAACAAACAGAATCAATTTGTCATATCTCCCAATGTTAATGGATTCTTTTTTTAAAAAAAATACTAGAACCTGGATCAGTATGTTCAGCAAAAGCTAATCAATTTTTTTTCCCCTTGGGCTATTCCAGTTTCAACCCATCAGAAAAATTGGACAAAACCCTCCACAACCTTACTTTTTCTAACATGGTTTGTCCAATCTGTGTGTAAATTAAAGTCACCTCTAATTACAGTTATACCGTTATTGGATTTTTCCTCCCTTGCATCTGCACTACTTTATGGGGGCTGATACACAACTTCCAATTAATTGAACACTTCAGCCAGAGGAAATATAAATGTTAATGGGTCATAAATTGCTGTCAAAATGGCACAGACTAATACCATTCATGTTCAAATACTTCAACTTCAGATGAAGATAAATGCATTGAATGGCAGAAAGCTGCTGTTTTTGCATGTTCGAAGTTTTAACAATAAATAAAACCTGAATAACTCAGATTCCACACCTGTAGTCAATGTTTCAGTGCCAGCAAGATTGTTTGGTTGTACTTTGCAACTAACATGTCCATTCCAGCTTAAGTACAATTTTAAGTATAAGATGCAATTTCCAGGGGTACATTTTAGTTCATTTCTCCATTGTTGCAAGAATTTTTTTTTTTAGAAAAACTCTTCTTTGACTTTTCTTCCTCTCTTAATTCAATCCTTCTTTCCATCTCTATTTCTCTTTCTGCACCAAGTTTGACATCAAGTTCACCGACTCTAACTTATACATCTTTCTTAGTCCTCGTTTTTTTTTTGGTTCTTGTCAGCATTTGATGCCTATCCTTAATTGCCCTTGAACTGCATGGCTTGCTCAGCTGGAAGGCAGGTGAAAGCTAATGGCAGTGGACTTTGAATTACATGGAAGTAGACTGTCTTAAAAAGGGCATAAGTGGACCAGATTGTTTTTTTATGACTGTTTCATGATCACAATTACTGACAATTAGCCTTTAATTCCAGATCTTATTACTTAATTGAATTTAAATTCCATTCGCTGCAATGATAGGTATTTGAACTCTCATCTCCAGAATATTAGACTGGGTCTCCGGATTAATACTCCAGTGATGTTACCACCATTATCTTTTGATCTAATTACTTAAAGAGCGTAGTTGCTTGCCCTGCTCATGCAGAATCCAGACGTCAGTCTTCCCTCACCATATTGACTATCAACTCCCACTCTCAGCAATTTGCCTTAAACCACACAAAGTATGTAAATGTACAGGGGTAAGACTAACAGAGACATTGCAAGATGCCCTGCCACAGAAAAAGATGTTCCATTATATCTTATTCTTGAAAATGTTCATGTTGTTGCTTTTTTTGTTAAAACAATATTTAATCTTTGATTAAAAGAATACCTACAGCGAGTAAGAAAATCTTTTGTCTACGCAACTTCTGGAGTCAGAAAGTTTACATTTTGCAGGAATCCACTGCGGTCTGCAGTAACTAAAACAATTATAGATGGTTTTAAATATGAGAAAAGCCGAGTTTAAGTCCATTAAACATAACTCTGTTATAATTTGTCAGACCATTTTGAAATCTTATCTTGTAAAATGGCCAAAGAGCTACAAACACATTTCAATATAATATTAACATAATCAATCAAGCGGACATGATTTACAAGATTAACATTGAAAACAAACACAATGATGAATGTAATTAGCCTGTGACACAATGACAATTCAGTACTATTCCTGATGAATGACTTCCGTCTTACAATATAGTTCTTCAGCATTTTAGAAAGGATAGATACCAATATATTGGGTATACCCTCACTGTTAGAACTGAGATAATGTATTATTCATTTAAAACAATTGTGCAAGCACAAAGAAGAAGAAAAAAAAATCACCTCAGGGCCATTCTACAAGCTTTTGGAAATGATACCTTGAGATGGATTACATGTGAAATCTTTGGTTGCCATAACCATAAACTTTCCACGATAACTCCGACCTAGGTCGGATACCCAGTCTATGCTGAGTTAGACTATCTCAGGTAAGCTGGGAAAACTGGTGAGGAACCCTTGTTGCTAACCAGCTCAAAATGCACAAGTCTGAACACTGATTAAAGTTATGCTCTCTTATCGTAAATAGCTCATGAGCACTCAGCATCAAGATTATGCTAAAGAGTAAGAGCTTAGAATGTGATCATCAATCACCAAATATCAAGAAATGGGGAGGTATGGAGTGGAGAACCTGACTGATAATGTATAATCTATAAATTTGGGGAGCAAATGAAGTCCAAGACTTGAAAGATGATACAAAAATATGCACAGATACAAGGAACATAGATGAGAAAAATAGATTACATGCAGTTCTGGATGAAACGGGGGAAGACTGGCTCACATCTGGTGGTTGATATTAGATACTTTATGTATCATTCATGCTAGCAGGAGCGTAAACATTTTAAAAATTCATACGCAATGACCGTCATTATAAAACTATTGAAAAAAGGATGGGTTTAAGGAATTTAAAGATTGCCTTGCTGTTTAAGAGGGCTTTGGTTAAGCCTCACATGGAATACAGCTTCCAGTTTGGGGTTCCCACATGATGGGTACAGAAGCCTTGAATCAAGCTAAGAATGGCTATTTGATTGATACCTAGTTACATATCCTCAGTTATTCAAAAAAAAAGCTGAGCGTGCTGGGGTTTCAGGAAAGCACAGACCAAAAAGATTTGATGATGGTTTTAAACACAGCAAAAATGATTAAACTTGTTCCCCTTAGATAGACAATTTGAGCTGTCTAAAATCCAGGATTAGTGGCCTCTGAAACAACTTCTGGTGTGTGTAATAAGTGCAGATTCACTGCAAACATTAAAAAGGGAACTACAGAGATTCTTCAAAGTGGTCAACTTAACAACGTCATTTAGAAAGAAGAGATAGACATTGTCCCCTGGAAGAGGATCAGAAACTAAATTGGGAGTTTTTAAAGTCTATATTGGATTCATAGTTAGGGTTAAGGATTTCAGATTTTTACAGCTTTCTCAGGAGATCGCAGGCAGGTAGTTGAGAGGGGAGAAAATGGAAGAAGTGTTCCGAAGTCACACATGACAGTACAATGCAGTATAAATCCACCAAACTGGTGTTTACACACTTTTAATAAGATTTAGATTTAACAACAAAATCATATCATTCCATGTAACTCTGAAGTAACAAGTAAAGAAAATCAAAACCAGAAAAAAAGGTTGAGTGTGAGTATTTTGTCAAAAGAACAGGCCTAAAATATTCTTCAAAGTGCCAAGGCTCTGACCAAAGTGAAGACCTGCTAAGGGAAAAATCATTCCATTCTTCCCAGGTTATGATATGGGGCGTGGTCTTGGGAATACTTTTGGGGAATGGAAGATCTACATTATTTGGAGGTAAAGTCTGATTTTGGCAGGGCAGCATCCCAGGATACTGAGAGAACAGGCAAATGGGACCCAACCAGTGGACCTTGAAAACTAACCCAGAAAATGAAAACTAATATTACACTGAGCTCCTATTTCATTTTTATAGGCAACTAATTTCAATCAATCAGAGTAACAGAGATGGCAAAAATATCAATGTTGTCTAGATTCTGGATACAGTAGTAGAACACGATACTCTGTTGTAGATTATGAAATCTTTAAAACATTGCCAGTGTGAAGCCCTCCTCAATACCAATGAACAGGTAAAAGTCTCACATGACTGTACAAAGGACTTTAAGAGAAAAGAAAAAAAGGAATCCTGGAATCCATTGCTTGTTGACACAGTGGTTTGTTGGTAAATTTCAGATTGGAATTTTTAAAAGATTTAATGATCATAATAAAGTCTGGATTTGATTCAAAATAAATCTGAGTCGATTAGCACTGTTTTGCATGCCATTTGGGGATAACAACATGTCAGACAGAAGCCCGGACTTAAATTAAAAATAAACAAATAAAAGACACTAAAATGAAAAATCATTCAGCCTGAACATTTACTTTTATATGGACGTTTTTAAAATTTCAATTTGTAAAAGGTGGTGCCATGGTACATGCAAGAAAAAATACCTATTTGTGTGTTTTAAACAGAGCTTTAATTTTTCTCACAAAGTTCAATAACCTCAGTTTTCAGTATCCCATTCCCCAAAGTCCTGTTACATAAACAGCAGCACAACTGTCCCAAGACAATGGCTCACTGCTTTCTGGCACACATGTAGTGACTTCCTGTCTCATGTAACTTCTGCTCACCATACAACTCCGTTGTTGACTAAACTCCCTACTTCCGGAAACAACCGTCCTGCTGAACGACACGAGTACTTTTCTAAACCCTCACCGTTTGCAACTTAATCAGACACAAACTTTAAATGTTTGCTCAAATCAATTAGACTATTTGAGAACAAAATGAAAAGCTTTTAAAAGGATTTTGAATAATACACATCTGTTTAAAAACAAAATGGTTTGAACTTTACCCCAAATATTTTTTTAACCACAGAGAAACTTAGAGAAAAAAATCAACATAGCCATTAACTCACATGCATTTATAGTCAGCATTTCAGTGATTTGTGTGTTAATCTGGTGAGCACTGGAAAATGTTTGCTGCTTAAGAACATAACTCACAGTGAACTATTGACTTTCCAACAGAAAACACAATATGGTCATCACCTGTCAATTCAACAGAAACCACCAAATAAAGTTTTTAATAAACAAAATTATCAAAAGAAAATGTGCATTAAAAAACACTGCCCAACCCTGATGCTTTCTCAGTGGTATTAAAGATGGGTAATAAATGTTGAAGAGATTATACCAAACTCAAAAGGGCTGAATCTTACATTATTTTTACATGTGAGTTGCGTTGAGCTTTTTGGATAGTTTCTCACCTGGAAGCCTAGCATAACTTCTTGCCGTATTTTACCAAACTCATCTCATTAACTATCTGTTGCGTCCCTATGGCATCACTTACATCTGATATTATTCCCATCTTACCATGTGCCATTCCTTGGCAACTTGCCAGTCACTGGATATCCGACAGAACTCCAGCTTTCCTTCCACCCACCTTATCTTTGAAAGGCTGCTGTGCACCCAGGCAAGCGTTGGCAAAGTGATGAGGCCCCTCACTCACAAAGGAATGGCACATCAGCGACAAAGCCACACCAGCCATAGTGCCTCACTGGCATGTCTGACACTCACTAACAGAGACTCAGAGCTGTATAGCACGGAAACAGACTATCCACGCTGGCCAGATTTCCTAAACTAATCTAGTCCCATTTGCCAGCATTTGGCCCATACCCCTCTAAACCCTGCCTTTTCATATACCCATCCAGATGCCTTTCAAATGTTGTACCAGCCTTCACCACTTCCTTTGGCAGTTCATTCCATACACACACCACCCTCTGTGTGCAAATGTTGCCCCTTAGGTCCCTTTTAAATCTTTCCCATCTCACCTTAATCCTATCCCGTCTACTTCTGGACTCTCCCCACCCTGGGGATAAGAATTTGATTCTTCATCCTATCCAATGCTCCAGGGAAAACAGCCCCAGCCTATTCACCCTCTCCCTATAGTTCAAACCCTCCAACAGCATCCTTGTTAATCTTTTTTGGACCCTTTCAAGTTTCACAACATCCTTGCTATAGCAGGGAGGCCAGAACTGAATGCAGTATTCCAATAGTGGCCTAACCAATGTCCTACTCAGCCACCATATGACCTCCCAACTCCTACACCCAATGCACTGACCAATAAAGACAAGCATATTAAACACTTTCTTCACCATCCTGTTTACCTGGGGCTCCACTTTCAAGGAATATGAACATGCACTCCAAGCTCACTTTGTTCAGCAGCACTCCCCAGGACCTTACCATTAAGCGTATAAGTCCTGCCCTGATTTGTCTTTTCAAAATGCAGCACCTCATATTTATCTAAATTAAACTCCATCTGCCACTCCTTGGCCCATCTGATCAAGGTCCTGTCATACTCTGAGGCAACCTTCTTCGCTGTCTACTACACCTCCAATTTTGGTGTCATCTGCAAACTTCCTACCCATACCTCCCATGTTCACATCCAAATCATTAATATAAATGACAAAAAGCAGTGGACCGAGCACCAGTTTTTGTGGCACATCACTGGTCACAGGCCTCCAGTCTGAAAAGCAACCCTCCACCACCACCCTCTGTCTTCCACCTTCGAGGCAGTTCTGTAACCAAATTGCTAGTTCTGCCTGTATCCCACATGATCTAACCTTGCTAACCAGTCTGCCGTGAGGAACCTTGTCGAATGTCTTACTGAAGTCCACATAGTTCATGTCCATTGCTCTGCCCTCATCAATCCTCTTTATTACTTCTTCAAAAATTCAATCAAGTTAGTGAGACACGATTTTCTACGCACAAACCCATGTTGACTATCCATACTCAGTCCTTGCCTTTCCAAATACATGTAAATCCTATCCTTCAGGGTTCCCTCCAACAATTTACCCACCACTGATGTCAGGATCACATGTCTATAGTTCTCTGGCTTTTCCTTACCACCTTCCTTAAATACTGGCATCACATTAGCCAACTTCCAGTCATCCGGTACCTCACCTGTGGCTATCGATGATACAACTATCTCAGCAAGAGGCCTAGTAATCACTTCCCTAGCTCTCCACAGAGTTCTAGGGTACACCGGATCAGGTCCCAGGGAATTATCCACTTTATACATTTTAATCTGTCCAACACCTCCTCCTCTGTTTATGGACACTTTTCAAGATGTCGCTATTTATTTCCCCATATTCTCTATCTTCCACATCCTTCTCCACAGTAAACACTGATGCAAAGTACTTGTTTAGTATCTAGCCATCACCTGCAGTTCCACACATAGGAGGCTTTGCTGATCTTTAAGGGGCCCTATTCTCTCCCTATTTACCCTTTTGTCCTTCATGTACTTGTAGAATCCCTATTTGCCAAAGCTATCTCATGTCCCCTTTTTGCCATCCTGATTTCTCTCTTCAGTATACTTTTACTGCCTTTATACTCTTCTGTACTTGTTGTCTATACCTAGCATATGCTTATTTCTTTCTCTTAACCAAAACCTCAATATCTCTAGTCATTCAGCATTTCCCACACCTACCAGCCTTGCCCTTTGTGTTTTCAAAATGCAGCACCTCACATTTATCTAAACTCCATCTGCCACTCCTTGGCCCATCTGATCAAGGTCCTGTCATACTCTGAGGCAACCTTCTTCGCTGTCCACTACACCTCCAATTTTGGTGTCATCTGCAAACTTACTAACCATACCTCCTATGTCCTAACAGGAACATACTGCCGAGGAGCAAATTACTGCAGATGCTGGAATCTGAACGGAAAACAAAAAAATGCTGGAGATCACAGTGAGTCAGGCAGCATCCATGGAGAGAAAGCAAGTTAATGTTTCATGAAGAGTCATCTAGGCTCAAAACGTTCTCTTGCTGTCTCTCCATGGATGCTGCCCAAACTACTGTGATCTCCAGCCTTCTTTGTTTTCAGGAACACACATCGCTGGATTCTCGTTATCTCATGTACTGTCTGTCCTCTCATCAGTTGCTGTTTAACCACCAGGCCACCCAGTCTCTGTGCCCTTACCCACATCCCATCTAAAACACATACACTCCAGCTCACCGCCACTCGGTCCCCAGTGCTCAGCAGGTACCCACAGCCTGTCATACTCCAGTAGAAGAACATCACATACGAGCAAGTAATTAGACAATGCCCAATATCAGCTTTTGCAGCCACTTAAAACAACACAAACTAAATAAATAGAGGCTGCAAAGTAACTCAGACAATGCAAACCAAATTGCACAGCAATTGACCCACAGCAATTTTAAATTACACGATAGTTTGTTGCCCCTAACTCTCATCGACTGGAACCGTGAGACAATCAAGTTTCCTGTCTGGTTTGCAGCACTCGACACTGCGGAGCTTTGACACAGTCAAGCAACATGTCCTTCTCCTTGGAAGGCTGTTCCCCCAGTTCCTCAGCATTCAGTACATTGCCTAGTTGCCTGCTCCAAATGTGCACAGCACACTGCATCAGGATGATGCAACCCACTCTGTCCGGACTGTACTAGAGGGATCCCCAGTCTGATTCAAGCAGTGAAACTACATCTTCAGAGTATGCTGCACCACAGTCCTGGTTGAAGCATGAGCAGCATTGAATCTGTGCTCTGCAGCAGCCAGGGGTTGTAAAGTTGTCATCAACCATGGGTCGCAGCGAGTAGCCCTTGTACCCAGTAACTGTGCTTGGACACTTTAAATGCACCAAATACACAAGAGTGTTGCAGAATGGTAGGAGTGGTGGCAGCATGCTAGCGTAATGGGCACACACCTCCAGCAAGTGGTAACGGTGATCACAAGTCACCTGAATTATTAACCTCATGCAGCCCCTTGCTGTGGATGAATTCTGCGGCACTGTGATACAACCCTCTCAGTACCACATACGTACAGTTGGTGGCAGCCAGTACCTGGGGGAGACCAGCTATGTTTCTGAATCCAACTGTCCAGGCTGCAGCACTGACCTCGTCATCAGGAAACAAAATGAACCCATGTGACCTTGCACATGGCATCAGTCACTATTTCGATGGATTTGTCGTTGCACGCTTGAAAGATCCCACACGATCTCACCCATTGCTCCATGAGAGGAACCAGGAGTTCAAAGCAGTCACCACCCCCACAGTCTCAGTGAGAGAACCGTCTCCCATTCCCACAGGTCTCAGGTCCCACTACAGTATTCAGCATAGTTCGGTCAAAGTGCGCAAAGACATATGGAGCCTATGCTGATATTGCAATTCGCTCATCCCCAAGAAATGCAATTAGGGAGGCATTTAAAGATAAGATAGTTGACGAAATGAGTGTCTGTCCGAAACAAAGTGAGACTGGAAAATTAATGATGAAAAATACGGGAATGGCAGATAAATTGAAGGTATTTTGCATAACATTTAACTGTAGAGGATACAGGTAACATCTAAAAGGAAAAGCGAAAAATAGGGAAATGGAAGGGAAGGAAAAATCACAATCACCATCACCAGGAAAGTAGAAGAGAGTATACTGTTGGAGCTGCTGGCTGGCAAGTGCCCAGGTTCTGAGGAACATTATCCTAGGACTTAAAAGAAGTGGTCAGTAAGATCGTTGATTTTAATTTTTCAGAACTCCCCTGATTTGGACATTAGATTGGAAGACAGCAAATATGGCTCCTTTATGAAAAAGGAAGCAAGACAGAAAGCGGGAAACTACTGTCCAGTTTACCATCTGTCTAGCTTACCATCTTTCAGGTTCAAACATTTTCTCCACGGTTATTATTAAAGAGATTACATAAATGAACTTATGTACCTTCAAAATCATCATGACAGAGTCAACATGGTTTTGTCAAGAGGAAATCATGATTGACCAATATTTTTTGAGAATCTTTGTCGAGATAATGTGCTGTGGAAAATAGGAAAACAATGCATGTACTGTGCTTAGACTTCCAGAAAGCAATTAATAAAGTAAGACATTAAAGGCTATTGCAGAAATAAATGTTCACGGTAGAAGAGATAGTATATCAGTATGGATAGGAAATTGGCTGGCTAACAGGAAGCAGACAGAGGTCATAAATGGGTCTTTTTAAGTTGCCAGGATATGATGATTGCTGCACAACAAGGATCAGTACTGAGATCTCAAATGTTTGCAATTTATGTATGTGAATTGGAAGAAATCAACAAAGGTACAGTGGCTAAATTAGCTGATAAGACAAAGATAGGTAGGAGAGTGACTTGTGATGAGGACAGTAAGAGCCAGCAAAGGGATGTACAGAGGTTAAGTGAGTGAGCGAAGATCTGGCAAATGGAGTATAATGTGGGAAAATTTGAAATTATTCATTTGAGCAGGAAAACTAAAAAGAGAAGTATATTATCCAAATGGTGAGAGACTGAAGATTTATGAAGTGCAAAGGAATCTGGGTGTCCTAGTGCATGAATCAGAAAAGTTAGTATACAGATACACTAAGTAATTACGAAAGCTAATAGAATGTTATTATTTACGGCCTCACAACAAATTAAGAGGTAATGCCTCAGTTTTACAGAGCATTGATGAGATTGAATCTGGACTGCTATGCACAGTTTTGGTCACTTTATTTAAGGAAGGATGCAAATGCATTGAAAACAGTTCAGAGAAGGTCTATTCGACTAACAGTTGGAATGAGTGGGTTGGCTTAAAACAAAAGATGCAGAAACTACGGGCTTGTATCCACTGGAGCTTAGAACAGTAAGAGGTAACATGTTTGAAAGACACAATATCCTGAAGGGTCTTGACAGGGTTGATGTGGAGAATCTAGAACTTAGGAGTAATAGCTTAAATATCAGATGTTACCCATTAAAAAAAAGGTGATTTTTTTTTTGCTCTCAGAGTCATTAAGCTTTGGAATGCTCTTCCTGATAAAAATGTGGTGGATGCAGAGTCACCAGAGTCCTAGAATATTTTTAAGGCAGAGATAGATGGATTCTTGTTAGTTAAGAGAGGGAAAGGTTATCAAGGCAGGTGGAAATGTGGGTTTGAAGACATAGTTAGATCCACTATGATGTTACTGAATGATGGAACAGGTTCAAGGGACTGAACGGCCTATTCCGGCTCCTCGTTTTTATGTTCCTAGGATGTGACTGTCACTAATAAGGCCATCATTTAACGCCCATCCGTAATTGTCCATCTCATAGAGGCTCATCTACAGTGTGCTTAGGAACAGAGCTCGAGTGACAGTGAAGGAATTGTGATATAGTTCCAAGTCAGGATGGTGTATGGCTTGGAAAGGAATTTGCAGTCAGTGGCCCTTGGATTTTTAAGTGGCCAAGGTTACAGTTTGGAAGGCTCTGTCAAAGGTGCTACTGAACCCCTCAGGCACTTCTTCCCTTCAAGTATTTGTGCTCTTTTGAGCAATTCAATAACTTACAAAATATGACAGCTGTCTCAGCTTTATTTTTTTTTAAATATATCTGATTTTGTTCTTGGTCCAGTTTACATTCCCTCACTATCCCTGCAAGCATGCTTTAAAAATGGCCAATCATCATTAGTTATAATCACATAAGTCAACTTAATGCTCCAGGTAACACAGTCAAGTCATCATTTTTCTTGTGCGAACCTAGCAGGGAAATGTCAGAATGTGCTTACTTTATCAGGTGCACTCGTTCCTTTCCAACAAAAAAAGCCCCTAAATCTCAGAATAAAAAAAAGGTCTAATTCTTTTCTTATCCAAAATGAGTTAATTTACATGCTTAAAATGGCCTTCAAAGAAATCATACAACCAAACCTAAAATTCACCACCAAAAACAGCCTTCAGGAAGCTTACTGTCTGAAGAGGAAAACCACCTAGTCTGGCACTCTACCCTCAAATTCAGACAATTAGCCACAAAGCTACTAATAGCTTAAATCATAAGCCTTGCCTCTAAAAACCAGACATATAGCCACGAAATGAGGCCATTTCACAACAGAAACTTTCATTTCTGAAAAGCCCAGTCAATATGCCATATGTAGAGAACATGATAAACTACAAAAATGCACAACAAAATCAAATGTCTTTAATGAGATGAATGTTAAATTGATTTTTAGATTCTAGTAGTGGTTGTTTTGCAGCAGGTATCTTGGGTTTGTAAAAAAAAAACATTGGAAGCACAGGAAGTATGGTTAGTTAGTTTGTAGATGACACCAAAATTGGAGGTTTGGTGGACATCGAAGAACGTTACCTCAGAGTACAAATGGATCTTGATCAGCTGGACCAATGGGCTGGGGAGTAGTAGATAGAGTTTAATTTAGGTAAACATGAAGTGCTGTATTTTGGAAAGGCAAATCAGGGCAGGACTTATACACTTAATGGTAAGGTCCTGAAGAGTGTTGCTGAACAACGGGACCTTGGAGTGCAGGTTATAATTCCTTGAAAGTGAAGTCGCAGGTAGACAGAATAGTGAAGACAACGTTTGGTTTGCTTGCTCCTTTTGGTCAGTGCACTGAGTATAGGAGTTGGGAGGTCATGTTGTGGCTGTACAGGACATTGGTTAGGACTGTATTGGAATATTGCATGCAATTCTGATCTCCCTGCTACAGGAAGGATGTTGTGAAACTTGAAAGGATTCAGAAAAGATGAACAAGCATGTTGCCAGGGTTGGAGGGTTTGAGCTATTGGGAGAGGCTGAAGAGACTGGGGGTATATTCCCTGGAGCATCAAAGGCTGGGGGGTGACCTTGTAGAGGTTTATAAGATCAGGAGGGACATGGATAGGGTAAATAGATTGGGATTTTTCCCCAGTGTGGGGATTCCAAAACTAAAGGGCATAGGTTTAAGGTGAAAGGGGCAAGATTTAAAAGGGACCTAAGGGGCAACATTGTCACACAGAGGATGGTGTGTGTATGGAATGAGCTCCAGAGGAAGTGGTGGAGATGGGTACAATTACAACATTTGAAGGCATCTGCATGCGTATGTGAATAGGAAGGGTGTAAGGGGTTATGGGCCAAATGCTGGCAAATGGGATTTATTTAGGCAATCTGGCTGGCATGGGCAAGTTGGACCAAAGGGCCTGTTTCCGAGCTGTACATCTCTATGACTCACTAGCAAATTGCACAGCAACTTAATAAAAACCGGAAGAACGGATGCTGCAAATCAGAGACAAATACAGAAGTTGCTGGAAAAACTCAGCAGATCTGGTGGCATCTGTGAAGAACTGCTCTGAGGAAGGGTCACTGGACATGAAACTTTAACTCTGATTTCTCTTCACCGATGCTGCCAGACCTGCTGAGCTTTTCCAGCAACTTTTGTTTTTGTTGCACAGCAACTTAAATTTTTAAAGTAGTCATTCGAGAGCAAGAGAGAACGAGACAACGAGGCAGCTGTCCATACTACGTTGCATGCAATATATGGATCAGGCCTGAATCTTCTCCCAATAGTGATGTCTAGCCCAACAGGAATCTTCCATGAGTGCCTCAGTCATAACCATGTATCAGTCTCCAGCATACGCATGCAATATATGGATCAGGCCTGACTCTTCTCCCAATAGTGATGTCTAGCCCAACAGGAATCTTCCATGAGTGCCTCAGTCATAACCATGTATCAGTCTCCAGCATACGCATGAATCACTAAGTGACAACTGCCGTTTGCAAGAGAAACCTCAACGTTTGTTTTGAGAAAAGGAGGAATTGGCTGGATTTGACAACAACCTTCAACTGTTGATAAGACTACTCTAACTGTATGGCACTCATATGGTCACCAGGTCTCCTCATGGAATTCAATGAAGAGAAATGAGCTTTGCACTTGATGACTATTCAAATGCTGTCTGACTGTAATAATATCAGCAGCAGCACTTATCCAGAAAATGACCATGAGGTCTCCATTGTTCAGTGTTACTAAAGTGAAGAGGCATTGGATAGATGGTACTGGAGCACAGGACTGTCATGTATAATCACGGCTGCTGAGGTTACTGAGTAATCCCACAACAGAGGAGATCCATAACCAGACTTCTCTGCTGGCACCTTCACCGTCCCAAATAATACTAACCAGTTTGGACACAACTATATGTATAAAAGGGGCAATAATATACACAGTACTTCAAAAAGTTAACTCTCAGAGTGCATGTAAGTCCCAAATTAGATTTTCTCCACAAATGATGAGTTCTACATCAAATACTTGCAAGTTTGAGCCTGATCCTGATACCAGGGATTTGAAAATTTGAACGAAGGTTGTGAATTTAGTGCAGTGTGGAAGGGAACCCAATTTACATTGACGAGAGCAGGATTAACAGGAGGGGGTTTTAGTCTTGCCAACATTAAATTCAAAAGGTTCTGGCTCCTCTGTCGCTAATCAACGCAACAATTTTCGAACATCTGCTTACATTTTCAATTAAACTCACTACTCCTTCTCCAACAGTCTACCACTTAGTCATGCCCAGACTATCAATCTTACATCATTCCGCTGTTGATGGCCATGATATCACCAATTACAGGACAAAATACAAATGCAATAATAACTAAATGGCACCGTGCCCATTAATTTATTATGTTGATAGAACAAAGCCAAACTTTTACTACTTTGAAGGCAAAAGTATATTTGGGGTGAAGGTTTTGGTTTTCCAATATGCTTTTCACCTTCAAGCAATTTTAGGTATCTTAAAAACTTAAGTACACCTTGTTTCATCATTTTAGAATTTTAAACCAATAATTGCTAAATTATTAATCGAAGACCCAGGCAATGTTCTGGGGAGGTGGGTTCAATATCCCGCCATAGCAGATGGTAGAATTTGAGTTCAGTACAAATCTGGAATAAAAATTCCTTGATGACTTTTAAACCCTTGCCAATTGTTGGAAAAACCCATCTGGTTCACTAATGTCCTTTAGGGAAGAAACCTGCAGTCCTTACCTGGTCTGGACTACATGTGACTCCAGAGTCACAGCAACATGACTGACTCTTAACCACCCTCTGGACAATTAAGGATGAACAATAAATGCTGGCCTAGCCAGCAACACTCACATCTTGTGCATGAAGAAATAAAAACTGCAAACAATGATGTTATGTATAAAAAGTACATCAATTGGAAATTCACATTGATGCCAAAATTCTCACCACAATGGCGACCTTCTCCACCTTGTTAAAACATTATCGATGTTATCCAAAATCCTAAGTCCCGGCCCCAAACTGGGTATGTGTGTGTCTGTGTGTGTGTGTGTGTGTGCACGCACGTGATGCAAGTGTGCGTACGCATGTGTGCGCACGATGGAAGGGAGGAGACATGGTTCACACATGAATTCAGATTTCAGGGTTCCCTGGAACTCAGAGTGCAAACTTTTAAGCCAGGTAAGAGTAGTTCAGTTTGGAGCACATTTCTTTTTGAATAACCAGGGGAGCTGAGGTACTACCATGTGAACAAAGACCCAGGACACATCGAAGGTAGTGGCCAGAGCATCCTCTTGAAGAAGGCAGGGGTTCAAGTGCCCTATGTGACTGTATGTAAAAGGTGCATAAATTTAATGGAACTGTCCAATTTGTCGAGGCCTGTCAGGAAAATGTTAATGCAGTCCAAAATGTGTTTTTTTTTAAAATGAATCAGAATGGCTTTCACAGTTTAAGAAACAGAACTTTATTTTTGATTTCTCTGTGCTATGGGTATTTGTGAATATCAGGTGAGCATGCATGGTAGGGGAAAGGAGAAGGATGGTGAGTGGAAATAGGTACTAAGGTGGTATGGGAGTATGAGGGACCAAGAAGGATGGATAGAGGGCATTAGGTGGCATTGATAGAATACATAACATGATGGGGGATAAGAGGGGTTGACAGGTGAGGGCTAGAGGAATGCTTCATATCCAGTTCTCTTTTTTTTGGATACGATAGGAGAGTCCCCAGGCAGACTTTGCACCCAGCCACTTTGGGAACTGGCAGCATCCTCGGCACTTCCCAGCTCACCCAACCCAACTCCCAATCTAGTTTGCACATCAGACCAGACGAAAGATGGGAGTACAAGGAGACATTTTTAAAAGGTCAGTTTCATGGAGCCAGACATTCACCTGTCTCTGCGCACCTGACACAGGAATAAGAATTGGGACTCAAAATGTCTACATCCATCAAGGTATAAACAGTACAGAACAACAACTTGAACACAGTTTTATAAAAATTTCCTGCCTTTATTACTGATTTGGGAGATGTACTTGAGGAAGCCATCACTTAAAGTAGAGAAGATTTGTAGCAGACATCGTGATAGGAATAGACAGACAAATCTCAACATAAGAAACGTGGCCATAGCTGGTAAAGGCAACAGCATAGTATGGATAATGGACAGCATTCTCAGAAACTATAGAAAGGCTCCCATTGATTGGCAAGTGCTTGTGGCTAAAGCTCACAAAAAAAAAGCACCAGGCATAGAGGGGAAGCTATGGAAATTGCATAAATACATTTATGGGCTAAATGACACGTATCGGGATATTTTTCAATAAGAGCAGTTCTGCTAATATTAGAGTGTTCACAATTGAAGTGGCCGTGATAACATTCTATTGGCATTGTAATGGAAATCTTTCAGACATGTTTATGATGCACGTCAATTTTTATTTTTAAATAACTTTGAAAAACAGATCATCAATCAAATTAGGAAGGAATTTGGTATTTGCAATCATGCTTCTGGGACTTTCAAATGTGCATATTTTGCCACCTACTGAGCACCATGAGATCTGGTGTCGTGTGAAAATGCATTCATTAACGTCGACCACCATTTGGAGGATATTAAATTTCTTTTACCTGGTTCTTGGGTTCATACAGACAGGTGACTTCCCTGACCACTGGCTTCAAATGCCTGGGTAGCCTGGAGGTCTTCTGGATCACCATGGAAGCAGTGCACCTCTCCTTTTGCCAATTTGCACCAAGAACAGATCTAATGCTGCGTCCATCATTCTTGAAACCTCTGCCTGCCTGGTATGTACTTCGTAATAATTTGCATTGCGAAAATGCTTCATACATCTTCCCTTCAAGATACAACATGCTCTATGGCTATAAAGACTGGAGGCAGCTTGAAAAAGACAGAAGGAACACTGGAGACATTCAGGCCAATGCTGCAAATCGTGCCATTGTGGTAGATTGCACTCTCAACCTTGACCTGCATGGGTGCAGGCAGGTTGTAAATCATGACACTTACACACTCAACGCCATCCTAGCTGCACCCAAAAATCAGGGCCAAAAAATTTTTAACCAAATATAAACTAAAAATGTGCAGTTTTAAAATGGTACATCCATGTGAAGTTATTGAGATGAAAAAAAAGGGGATTGTAACTAATTTTATAAGTAATTACAGTTGATGCATTTTGCTGATTGACTCAAATCTGAATAGCCAAAACCCAAGCATGCCAGAACAATAATGCAAGCATGCAAGTTACGTGCAATGCAAACTCCTTTTCATCACAAGTGCATTGCTTATAAACTGAGTTGATACCAGCATCATGATTTACCAGACCAATTTTTGATGCAAGATGCTATGCCAGATAACAAGAAACAGTTTCAGAAATGAGAATGAAAACAAGAACACAAATTGTTTAGGAGCCACCTAGATGCTTGTAACAATTTTCCTACATACCATTCAGTTCATGCTTCCGTCATTCAAAGTTTTAAATATTAGCCAATAACAGCACCATCTGAATTAATGTAGAACCTGACACAATTTATTGTTAAAACATATGTTGAATAGCTGTAGAAAACATAGTAACTTGGAGGGGAAAAAAGTACTTTTAAACCCTGAAGCAATGTTTCGCAGATTACTCACGGCTCTATACGTATGTACATTTCCTTCAGAAATTCCAAAACAGAGAGCATGCCAAGTTTTGTTGATGCTCCAACAAATGCATCAAAGCAGCATACAAAATAAACATTCACGTGAAATTTATAATCATACAATCAAGGTTCCTTTTTTTCCCTTCTAAATAAAGATAGTTGGAACTCTAATTAGGTAAAAACAAAAAGGATTCATTAAACAGTTTCAAAGTAGAGGAGGGAAGGACTAGTTACCCAGGTGTCAATAACTGCAGCTAATTTAGAAATCAGTAACAATAAGGGATATCTTGTACATATTATGATAGGTAGGCATGTCAGAAATAGGAGGGATAGGCCATTCAACCCCTTCAGCCAGCTCAGTCAGTTATTCAACTAGACCATGGCTAATCTAGTACTATCTCAATACTACTTTATTCTACTAATCTCATATCCCTTGGTACCATTAACATCCAGGAGATACATCTTGCAAATAATTGTGCTAATATATCCAGCCACCTCAGATTGCTCAACAAAAGCAAGAAAATCCCAGGCATTCTATCTTAACTGTTTCAGTTCAGACTTCACTACTAAAATAAATGTTGACGTATCAAATCAGTTATTACTGAGATGACAGTATTGCAACCAACAGACTAACAAAGAACTAATCTGAATAAACAAAGGCTCATGAACAATTATATCAAAATAAACAGATATAGACCTTGTGTCTTAAATAGTGCAAGAGCAAGATAATACAGCAGAACAAATAATTTGGTCAAATCTTCCAAATGTTTAAACCTATAACCAAAATGTTAGGTGGACAACTCAAATCTAAAGAAGTTACCTATAACGTGGGAATATTATCATTAAGTTAACATGCAGCAGAGAATGCTAAATACCTTCACTGCCAAAATTTGTAAAAGGATGTTACGTCATGATAAAAATTGTCTACTTGGGAACCTCACTTTTTTTTCATTACATCATGAATAAATCAAAATTTGACATAATTAAAAACTTGCTATTAAGTTTCAATGAAAATAATTGCTATAAAGATTATTAAGGCAAAACAATCAAGGTCATGAGACCTGAAGAGATGTAATTGACAGCTGTTAAAAGGTATAACATAAGCCAGTATAAAGCTAAAACATACCACTTTTGTATATTCCTAAGTCCTCCATACTGATATTTGGACTTTTGTATCATAAAATAAAACACTTAGCGTTCTCAAGGAACATCTGTAGCTAACTGCAGGAACGCACAGATTTGTATTTTGTTTTTAAATAGTCATTGCATGCAAAAAATTAATTTTAACCCCATATTAATCTTATTTTGCTTCCAGCTACTCAACATACTCATTAACTAGGACTTTCCACGTCCAGTACATCTAGTCAATGACATATTGCTTTAGCAGTCAGAACATTAGCCTCACAAAGCGAATTTGAATTTAAATGCCCATTTTCCCTTTTCGCCTGTAATCAGCCTTGCCTCTTCCAATACAATACAAATCCATCATTTGGCATTCTCATTCAGTAGCCACTTGCAATTTAATAAAACTGGCCCAACATAGTTTGAGAATTTACAAACAGAAAAGCAGATTGGAATTTGAAATTTAGATGCCAGATCCTTAGAATGGCAATCCAATGTTTTCCCAGTAGAGTTATAAGAATGCCTAGTCTTGCATAATGCCTCCATTCCTCACCACAAACAGCTATCCACATAACTGTGAAAACAAACTTATTTAAATACATAATCTCGTATTACACTATTGTTCACATTAAAGTAACATTCTGTCTCAAATGAATAGATCTGAACTTTTAAAACAAAAGTTGAATTGATCACGAATAGCTGCTTGCTGTCCTATTAACTTGACATCTATCATTGCACTTTGGGAATCGACCAAATTATGTTCAAATGATAAATGACTTTTGAAACGTTCCAGAGTAACATATTTAAAATAGTTATTATTTAGTCTTAATAAACCAATCTCTGCTTGTGTTTTGATACAAAAGGCAAAAAAAAGATGAGGACACATATATTGTTTACAATGAATATATCTGTTTTTAAAGAGCAACCATTACAAAATAAACTAAGCTTTGGCAAGTAGTCCATATTCACATTAGACTAAGTCCAATTTGTTAATGTTACAATAAAATATTTACAATGTGACATTTAAACATCAACAAGAGTTAAACCAGCCTGGAAAAACAGCTCCAATTATATTCAGCTCAAGTTCTAATACACCATCTAAAGAGCCTTACAGTTGCGTAGCAAGTAAAGCACCTATGCAAGTAATTTAAAAATATTCAAGAGAAAACCCTATTTTCACAGCATAAAAAACACTTCCCTTTCAATCCAACAAAGTTCAAGATCATATGATAACATTTAAATTTTACTTTCCGCAGGAATTACACACCCCCTTTTTGTATCCTGTTATTCACAAGAGTACTTTACTTTTGGCTAACAGCATGAATATAAAACATATTTCATAGGGTGGTCTTACCATTAAAGAAACTTTTAGCTCTGAGATAACTGACACTAAGGCGGAGAACAGAAAGCTTGTCCAATTTGGCTACAACATCCTGTGGGAAGGGCAGGAGGTTGGCTAGGCGCTCGAGCTCTGCATTCAATCTGTCCCGATGTCTCTTGGATGGATTTGACTTTGCGCCTTCAGTGGCCGGGGTTTTCACACTTGAAAGCAAAACCAGAAACACATTTGTGTTAACAATGCAATCTTTTAGCTTTTCAGTCATGAAATTAGAGACATCACAATGCATTTTAAACTGTCCCAAATGTCAAACAAAGTGCCACGTATCTCTTCAAGTGAGATTGGCAAATCTCAAGTAATTAGAATCCATCCATAAAAGTGACGATTTTAAGACATACATGCACTTCTTATTCATAACACAGCATTCCAGCTGCAAAAGAATGGTAATTCATTACTTCCCTCAAAGCTTTTCTTGTGAGGTTAATACAGCCAGTGATGTCAACAGTCTAAACTGTATGCTTCAACAATTCAACAAGTGCAAGTTCCAGTCAGATGACAGAGTGGCATCTACTAAGTCATTCAGAGTACAAGGTACTTTGATTTCCCTCTTGGAAATCAACATTTTGAGGTGAAGGGATGCTGATGGTCCATCTCACTGGCCATTACCATCTTGGTACCAGACAGTGGTAATCTAAAACCTTAAAAGAAAGTGCTGGAGAAATGCAACAAGTCTGGCTACATCTGTGGAAAGAGAAAAAGAGTTCACATTTCCAAGGACAATGAAGAAGAATCACATCAGACTTGAAACATGAACTTTGCTTCCTTCTCCACAGATGCTGTCAGACCTGCAGAGTTTCTCCAGTACTTTCTATTCTTATGTCAGATCTCCAGTATCCACAGCACAGTACTTCATTTTTATTTGAGTAATTTGTAATTCTTTTGTGTCATGGTCTTCATGGGAGTCGGGGCATCTCTAGGCAGCTTAGTCATAATAGGTAGCAAGCCAAGTTTCCATGAGTTAAAGAGGTGTTAAGGCACCAGTTTGCTTTGACCTGTGGAAATTCTAGATGCTTCATCTGGTGCTAGCTATATGATAGCAGCCAACTTCAGAGTCCAACAGCTTTAACCATTTGTTTCAGAAAAGATTTGAGCATGAGAATGGAGAGGAGATTTTTTGGGGGTTAAAACTAAATTATAATTTTCCCTTATAGCCCCTGTTTAATACAATGGTTATTCTGGGTTAACATTTTCTGTTAACCTGGTTTAGAGTGGCAAAAGGGTCAGAAATGAATCAGAATTCTAACTTCAATTAGCCAATATGAAACTGCCAAACAGTAAAATAAATTTGCACCAATACCACCTATTCAACATGTCATAGGCAATCTGAATGCACTTTCAATGCAAACATGAGCTAAATCAGATTCCACTGACCCCCAAACCACCTCTAAGCGTACCTCACTGATCTCATCCAACATTTTCTCTGTGTAGGACAGAACTTCAAACACTCATGATGATTATAGTAAACAGATTAAATTTAATTTGTTGCTGAATGTGCTGTGAAAGTTCTCAAGTTTTTTTTTAGTATTGACCAAATTAGAAAGTTAGGTGTCAACAAAAAGAAGTGTATTTTAATCTGCCATTTCCTCATTTCCATCTTTGAATTATTAATAAAAAGATTTTTCAAGCTGCATTTACACACGTTAATCTATAATAATAATAAAAAAATTATATTTGGCTTGCATTAGTGGTTTAACAAATTTACCACTTGATTTTTCTCATGCCTGCTTAACATTTAACTGCATGGCAGCTACTGGTACAGGATTTGCTTTTCAACCCTCACAGAGTGTTGCTACTGTTGAAACCACCATCTCCTGAGTCCATTTCTGCAGATAGCATTCCAAAGTTTTATTTTATTCCTTGGACTACCTAATGACATCAGGTTAAAATTTACTTAAAACTAGCTTCATTATTTTACATACGTCTGCTCATCTCCCAACCGAGTTAGACCATTCTTCCCTGCCTTTTGTCCTCATGAACTACGCGCCAATTCTTTCCTCCAAGTTTTTAAGCTGTTCATCCACTTGCTATTTAATGCTATCCTACTTTCAGGCAGCCGTCCCCTTGTCCTGGTCTAGCATCTGTAGTTACCAACCAATCCACTGGCAATACTCATTGTTGTTGTAACCAATCTGTTTGACTATTTTGTTGACACATTTCTGGGGCAGGTGAGACTTGAATTGGGACTTTCTGGTCTAGAGGTAGGGACAATATCACTCCACCACAAGACGCTATGCTCACTCAATGAGTCTGATCAGAGCTCATGTTAGCTCCCTTGTTTGTATCCAGTACTTAAAACTGTTAACTGGCAAGCTTTCTTTTACGGTTATAAACAGATTAATATGATATTTTAAAAATATACAAATTCTAGTGTCCCAGTCTTCTCTCACACTACTAACCTCAGCATCCCACTGACTATCTTTCCTTGCAAGATACTTTTATCAAAAAAAAAAGAGAGAAAAGTCAATTAAACAAGGCAGAGACGATAGGGGAGGCACACAAATATACATGGAAATGTGAAAATGAATGCATTTTTCTTTATTTAAATAGAAGCTTCCCACTGAAAATGCAACAAGGTGGAGTTTACAGAAATAAAATTTTGACATTTATTCATAAAGTGTAGACACGATGGTCTATAGCATGAGTATTGAAAACACAAAGCAAGCACTAACAGTTTGGGAAAACAAACATAATTTCAACAGAAACTACTTAAATGGTTTTTGCATTTTGAACATGGGAGGAAATTGTTACATGCATAATTATAATTTTAAAACACAAACAGCATTACAGTTGACAACTCAATCCATAAGCATTGCAATGAATTACATAAGTATGAACTGAACTGCTGGAAAAGAACAAAGTGAAACTCCAAACCAAAACTGGATCCATTCCCTTCACAGGGAATAGAATTTTGGTACAAACACCAGTGGATCTCCCAGAGTCTTAGGCATAAGAATTAGATGATACAGTACTTCACAGGCTATAACACATCTGCTCTTGTAATGCATAAAGTAATAATTTGTTGGCAAGATGCCAATCCAATTTTTTTTTAAAATAGTAAACAGAATGTAACATTTGACATTGTCTACTTGGACTTGAACAATTCTCCTGGTAAGGTCCTGCGTGGGAGATCAATTGCAAACATAAAAGCCCATGGAATCCAAGCGGCAAATTGGATCCTGAATTGGCTGAGTGGCAGGAACCAGAGTGTGATGGTCGGAGGGGTGTTTTTATTACTGGAAGCCTACATCCAATGGGGTCTTGCAGGGATCAGTTTTTGGGCTCCTCCTTGTCTGTGGTGTATACGAACAATTTATACTTTAATGCAGGTGGGTTGATCAGCGAGTTCACAGATTACACAAAAATTGTTGTGTTGTAAACAGTGACAATAGCCTTAAACTACAGGATAATACAGATGGGCTGGTCAGCTGGGCCAATCAGTGGCAAATGAAGTTCAATTCTGATAAATGTGAGGTGATGCATTTGGGCAGGGTAGACAAGGCAAGAGAATATATGATGAATGGCAGGACCCAGAGAAGGATCCAGGATGGCAGGGACCTTGGCGATCATGTCCACTGGTCCCTTAAGACAGCCGGACAGGTTGATAAAGTGGTCAAGACAGCATATAGGATGGTTGGTTTCATTAGTCAAGGCAGAGAGTTTAAGAGCAAAGAGCATGTGCTGGACTGTATAAAACTTTGGTTAAGCCATAGCTAGAGTACTGTGTGCAGTTCTAGAATCTAGAATTATACAAGGGATGTGACTGCATCGAGAGAGGACAGAGGAGATCTACCAGGATGTTGCCCGGGCTGAAGAGTTTTAGTTATGAAGAGAAATTGAATAGATTTGATCCCTTTTCCTTACAGCAGAGGAGGCTAAAGGGGCATGTGATCGAGATATATAAATATTGGGGGGGGTGGGCTGTTTAGATAAGGTGGACAGGCAGAGACTTTTCCCCTTGTTGCAGGGTTCAATGACCGGGGGCATAGATTGAAAAGGTAAGGAAAGGAAGGTCACAAGATCCCACAAGATGGTGGGATTCTGGAACTCACTGCTTGTAAGGGTGATAAAGGCAGAAACTGTCATTACACTCTCGATGTGCATTTACGATGCCAAGGCATATAAGGCCAAGTGCTGGAAAAGTGGATAAGAATAGTTAAGTGCTTGTTTTTGCCTGGCGCAGACTTGATGGGCTGAAGAATCTTTTTCTGTGCTGTACACCTCTATGACTCTATTTGAGGTTAGATTTTCAATATTATTGAGTAAAGAAAACGCAGTGGGAAAGCGCTTGCAAATCTGGCTCCAGCATTAAGCAACTGCTTTTTCTTTCATCCAAGCAATGCCACTGATTTATTTAGTTCAACTTTTGCTGGATCCAATCACTAAAAGTATACAGACCGGAAGGAGGTCATTCTACCCTTTGGAGAGCTAGGTTTATGCAAAAGCAATTTCACTGGTTCCATTTCACCAACTGCCTCTTAGCCCTTCAATTAGTTTCTCCTTTAAAGATAGATGCAATTCCATATTTAAATGCCAGGTTTGAATCTGTCTCCACCACTTTTTAAAAGGCACCATACTTTAGATGGTACCACTAGTTTTTTTTCAGGTCACCTTAGCTTTTTTAAGCTATCATCTAGAATCTGTGTTCTCATTTTGACTCTGCTGTAATATACTTCTCTCATTGAGCTGCTAAGTCTGTTAAGGTCAGGAAAACATTTAAGAATCATCCAGCCACAAGGCTGCAAGACAGCAAGACCATGTTTCATTGCATCACTTCCTATGATAATATGCAGTGTTTCACTTGCATATTGGAGTCAAACATACGACCTTATAGCACATCTTCCACCAATGGGAACAGTGTCTCTGTTTATTTGATTTTTTTTTCTTTAGGATTTTAAGCACTTCACTCAAATCTCCTTTCAACCTTTGGTTATCCAAGGAGAACAAACTTTGTTTCTCAAATCTAGTAAGCAAAAGTATCTTGTTCCCTAATACAAATCATGGAGGTCTCAAATATTAGGCTTCTGGCTCAATGAGGTCAAACCATGCTGACTCAACGAAAGGACCAAGATGGTTAGCAGAGGCGAAGCACTTTTCATTCATAAAAGGTCCCATATTGTCAAAGTCTTAAAGAGCTTCTCCTAGTTGAATTCCTATCCACATTGCACCAAGCAGGGTTAGCTGCCTTGAACAAGAATGCAGAATCGGTTCTGCACAAACCATATCCGCTTAACCATATGCAGATACAGGTTGTCCAGAAAACATTAACCAACATACTTGGACTACGAGGCCCTGTGGTGATGGGAACAGGTAGATGATACTACAAGCAGTTTTCCAACATTATCCTACATTCACGCAGCCTCAGTGTGGTTGCTGTTCACCACAGATCAAGGCAGATATGCAGTTTGTATCCTCCAAGACCACAGAACAAATACTTTCGATACAATGCTGCTCTCCCGAGCCTGGAGAATAGGAAGAAAAAAACCCTAATCACAACCTCCCCTTTCCATGTCTACCAGCTCCCCAAGCATTGAAGTCAAAAAGAAAAGCAAAAACTCAGAAGGGGAGTTAACACTAGATAATACTTGGTCCACAAATTGTTTAGAAGTGTTCTAACATTACATGATCATAGCATGGAGATGACAAATTGAAGAAGCATTCTTGACAGATAGAGGTGGGATTTGTCATTAAATTTGCACGTCAATTCAGATTGACATCACTTCCCAAAAGTATCAACAAACTATTCTTTGAACCTCAAATAAGTCTTGCTTGAAATTAGCATGTAACACTGAGTAGTGCCTACGCACTAATGACAACACACACAAAGGAAGTCAGTGAAGCATTCTACAAAGACCTCAGTTGAATCAGAGCAGTAACATATCAGGACAAACTAATCATCCTTGGTGAGATCAAGACCCATGTTGATAAAGACTTTAGTAATTGGAGAAAATCACCAGGACACATGACATTGGTAGAATAAACTACATCAGCCAGCTTTTATTCTCCACGGACAGTGACTTTGATTTTACCACCACGAATAATCTAGCTAGCTAATAAAAACTGTAAAACATAGGTGCACCCCATAGCTAAACACTGGCACATGTTAGATCATATTACTCCCTGTCAAAGACAGCTCAAGGACATGTACTGTACGTAAGGTGCTGCATACCGATCAGCACATCAGATTGTCAGGAAATATTGTGGCCTTGAAGATTACATATAAAGTGCTACATTACAGGATCAACCAAATTAGTCTAAAAGATTCAGCTAAGTGACAAGAACTAACAAATAAATTAGTTGTAGACCTTGCTAGTATCCCAGAAGATGAAAGAGACATTGAAAAATCTTGAAAGAAATGGTATCAGAGGTGCTTGGATTTGTAAAATTGTTCACCAGAAAGGACCAAGATATAATTGAGAAAATAGATGATACCCACAATGCTCATGGATCCTACATATCTGACAAATCATTAAAACCAAAATCCAGATACCAGCAAGCAAAATACATGCTGCAGACCAAATCAAGTGAAAGATGAAGAACTGATGGCAGGAGGACAAGGATACAGGCTTCAGAAAGCTGGCAAAAAGTGTGACTGGATGACCGTTCATGAAGGTCTCTGGTCCATCTCGAAGCCTAAAACCAATGCTGCGAGATGAATCCTCTCAGGGCGTAACAATTAGCTCCTAATAGAGGCAGAAAATTCTCTGTCATCAAGCAATGCACTTTTAATTAATCTCTCAAACCATAAATCCAGTGTATAACAACGCCAGCGAATCATTTCTACTGCGTTCTGGACAAGATTATCCTCAACCCATCTTAAGGTTACCAAAGCAATGAAGTAACTACCTATGAACAAGTCTCTATTTGTGTATTCTAATGCACTATAACACAGGAACAGAAGAAATAGGAGTAGCATACAGCACATCAAGACTGTTCTGCCATTCATGACAGTCATCGCAGATCTTGGACCTCAACTCCACCTTCATATCTCTATATGTCTTGATTCCCTGAGATATCTAAAATCTATCTTAGCCTTAAATAATAAGTATCCACAACTTTTTGTGGTAAAGAATTCCAAACCTTGGCAACTCTAAATGAAGTAGTTTCCCCGCAACTCGGTCCTAAATGATCAGCACCTTACCTTGAAACTATGTTACCTTTCTTTAGATTTTCTAGCCAAGGGAAACAATCTCAATACCTACTCTGTCAAGGCCCCTCATAATCTTGAATATTTCCACAACATCCATATTTTAAACCCCAGAGCACAGGCACAATTTACTCTTCTCATATCACAGGACAAACCTCTCAGCCCACTGTCCAGCCTAAGGAGATGTTGCTATATGTCTCCAGTACAAGGACAGAGGTGCTCACATTATTTGGAAACTCATTGGCATCTCATGCGTAATTTGGAACCAGGGCATCATTTTCCATAACTCACAAATGGATAGGAAACGAGATCACGTGTGACAATTATTTTGGTGTTTCACTTTGCCCCAAAGTGGGAGAAAAACCTTGTCAGGGTTATTCTCAAGAAGACTGCTACTTGTCTTAAAAACCAATTGCAGTCAGCTTCACATTGTGGCCTTTTCTGCTGAATAAGGCATGGTCCTCATGACCTTTGTGGTTCAAATTGAAGATAAATCCCTTATACAGAAAAAGGTCCTTCACCTGGTGTTCACTGGCATGATCAATATCTTCGACACAGTAAACCCTGAAGTCCTATGCAAATATTGTCACCCTGAAAATGGTAATTATGGTCATGTGGTCATTTCATGACGGCATATTTGGCCCATGTGATAAAGACTAGTGTATCATTTGACAGTTTTTCTGTCACCAATAGCACCAAGGCTGCAAAATGGTACCAGTACTGTTCACCATCTACTTTCCAGCTATACACTGTACACACTCAAAGATCTCCATACAAGAGTACATATTCAGTTCAGGATAAACAGCAACCTCTTTGATCAGCGCAAGCTCAAAACTTGCATAAAAATCTCAAGTCATCTACTAAGTGGACTCTTGTTATAGCCAACTGTGCTCTAACGGGACATAATCTGGAGGACATCCAGCTGCTTGCCGACCACTTTGTCCAAACCTCAAAATCATGGCTTTTCAGCAAGTCTGAAAATACTAATCGGTCCTTATCCACTTCAAGATCCAAGTCATAAACAACAATTCACTCCTCATAAAAACCAAAAGAACTGCGGATGCTATAAGTCAGGAGCAAAAACAAAGTTGCTGGAAAAGCTCAGCAGGTCTGGCAGCATCTGTGAAGGAGAAAACAGAGTTAATGTTTCGGGTCCGGTGGCCCTTCCTCAGAACAGGGTCCTCGGGTCACCGGACCCGAAACGTTAACTCTGTTTTCTCCTTCACAGTTGCTGCCAGACCTGCTGAGCTTTTCCAGCAACTTTGCTTTTAACTCACCCCTCATCTCAGGTCATAAGTCTGCTCCCTTGAGTTTATCTTCTCCAAAGTCAGATCAGTTGCCAAAGCAAGCTCAGCATTGAGCAGACACACCCACACCCTTTGGAGGGAGCAAGCAGTTTGTCTCAAAATGAAGATTACAGTCTACGAGGCAGTGGTTCTCACATTGCGTTTTCAGTGCTGTCATCAGTCATCACAAAACAACTAGATGCATTCTACCTCTGATGAAGGGTCTAGGCCCAAAACGTCAGCTTTTCTGCTCCTATGATGCTGCTTAGCCTGCTGTGTTCATCCAGCTTTGCACCTTGTTGTCTCGGATTCTCCAGCATCTGCAGTTCCTACTATCTCGCATTCTACATCTATTGCTTCATGCTATCTGCAACATTATTAGCAAGGCAAAATTCCTTACACCAAAGCAAGGCGAAACATACCTAGAATCCAAAGTATCCAACTCTGAGCTCAGCTTCACTGGGTCACATGGACCAGTCCTGCATTCCAAGAGGCACTGCGCAGCTAGTGGAGCATGGGAACCAGAGAATGCCCCAACTCAAATATGAAGATATTCTGATACTGAAATTCAGAGCCTGTATCCCACTACATGATGATAAGTAAAACAGCCCTGATGGATCCAAACAGGAAAATCTAAGTCATCAAGCAATCTCAAATTTTGGGAGAACAGAGTCAGGTATCTACAGGACAAGTGAGCACACTGCAAAACTAGCGCTTATACCGACCCCTACAATAACAACTTAACACATAATATTTGTAATCAGAGCTGCCAATCAAGAATTGGTTTAACATCACACAGGTTATGGTTGAACAATTGACCCATTTGCTAAACTCTCACCTGTGGATTGGAAAATCTCTCATTCTGGACTCTCAAAAGATTCAGTGTCAATATAATACAAAAAGATCTTAAATCTCAAGCAGGAACAAAAAAAGGGGAATTCATTTTTAAAACTGACACATGTATAACCTACCAGCTACTATGAATGAAACGGTCAAATGGTTTTGTTTATTTGGTATTTTACACATCATTCAATTGTGGGGCTTTGGGAAAACGGAATCAATCAGATTGAAGGGCCTTGTTCACATGAACTCAGCTTGTAACAAACAATAAATTTTTCATCCCTCATTATTCACCAACAAGTTTATAAAGGCAATGGACCATATTCCTTCCTCTTATTCAAATTTATATATTTGCTATGTGACTAAAGACTATTATGAGGCCGATATTAGTACATGGATAAGCCATGATTTAACCACTATACCCTGTGAGTAAATTCTACCTCAGGTAATAGGATCAGAAGTACCTTTAAGTTGATTGTAGCACCTTAACTAACGTGACAACAATTCAGAAAATAATTCATTGGGACTGTAAGGCATTTTGAAATGCTGGATAAACATGAAAAGGAGCTATATAAATCCAAGTATTTTCTTTGTTAAAAGCATAACACTTATATAAGAGAAGATGCTGCTTAAGATCATCTTAAAGCACACTTTCAGAGGAATGCCAAGGGACTTTCTATCTGTTTGGAGCCTATGCTTTATTACACCTGCAATTACAATGCAGAAGATAGGTGTTAACATCCTCAGTGCTACTGCACTGCCGTAACCTCACATTATGCCATTGGGAAAATCCCTCTAGCAAAATTTCCCAGGATAGACATTTGGTTAAGAATCACAAAAACGAACCAGAATGGTTTAGTATATGGAGACCTCAAAAACCAGTAACTATCCAGAAGGTCTTGATGACCTTTATTTGCCCGGGTAGTTAGCACATATGAAGGCATGACTTTAAAACAGCCCTGAAAAATGGAAAGTAACGCTCTGAAAAAGTTAGGAGATGCTATACGTTAGTTGTACTTAAGGATATTCATCGAATTAATCACATTGCTTACTCACCTTGAGAGCATAGGAACTGGCCATTCAGACCTTAAGCTTGTGCTATATTCCATTTGATCATGATTGATTTGTACTTAAACTCCAATTACCCAACATTGTTCAATATGCCTGAAAGCTTTTACCTAACAAAAATCTATCAATCTTGACTTCAGTCTAGCTCTAATTTTAAGATTTGCCTCCTCTAGTTTTTGGATTCCCTCAATGGGGGAAATTGTTTTTCTGCAGCTATTGTAATGAATATCATTTTAAACACTGTTTGGATCAGGTTGCAACTTTCTAACACAAGTAAATAGAAAGCAAGTTTATGCAATGTGTTTTTGATTCAACCCCTTAAGTCTTGACAGCATTTTGCTGAATCTATGTTGTACCCCTCCATTGCCAATACTTGTTTCATGGGTCATGTTGCTGAAAAATGGAAACGAAAAATCAAGAAACAACTCAAACTGCAACAAAACTTCCTTACTTTACCATCCAATCTCATTGAGACAAAAGCTAAAATTCAGTAAGCTTTTTAGATTTATTGTTGTACTTGTGCTTTAGTTTTGGGGCAATCACAAACTCCTTTCAGCAGATCACAATTATCTCGTGAAAAGTCAAATAAATAGCAAAGTCAAATATTTAACTTTGTGACTGAAGCAAGTCATAAATTCAAAACTGAATGCATAGTTTTCTAACTGGAAATCTGTTGGGATCAGATAATAAATAATTGGAAACTGATTTCAATTTATTTGGATTCTAATTTCAGCCTGAAGTGAAAGAAAGGTGGCAGTGCAGAAATGCCAAACATATGACAAGCTGAAGTGAAAGAAACAGAACACACACAGAAAAATAGAATTATTCAAAAGCTGTTTTTTTTTATAGCTGCACTTTGTTGGCAGATAAAGAATGAACAAACTTGCATACATGACTCCAGATCACAGTAGGATTATAAAAATCTAAAGAACTGTAAATGTTGTAAATCAGAAACAAAAACAGAAGTTGCTGGAAAAGCTCAGAACATTGTTCTGTGGAAGGGCCACCGGATCCCGAAACATTAAGTCTGATTTCTCTTCACAGATGCTGCCAGACCTGCTGAGATTTTCCAACAACTTCTGGTTTTTGTTTCTTAGTAGGATTATACCTGTTTTAAAAAGGTTATAGCTTGAACTTGTTAATAAAATATTACCCAACCACAGGAATATAACATTTCTTGAAACCTAGAATCTTCTAAGGAGATCAGACATTTAAAAACATTCTTGGGAGTTGCAAATAACATATCAATGAAGACAAACTTCTCTCCAGCTTAAGTCTCTCCTGATAATCCCATAGCTTTGTTATGCTCCTCTCTTGGTACTGCCTTGCGTGTTAACTGCAGCCACCACAACTTTTTTATTCCTCCACTCCCAGTTAACTCCAGTCATTCTTACTGCTTAAGTTTCCTACAGCTCCTTCCCATTCATTATGCTCATCAGTTCTATTAGTACAAAAGTCATGCTCCATTCAGCATATTCTAAAATATTTGTTGTCTCACCAGCAAAGCTTTTATAATCCATGATCTACTTATAGATAAAAACATTACCTACTTGCCCATATCCTAGTCTCATCCATCCATCAACCCCATGCACACTTAAAATTATTAGCCTGGTGTTCAAAGAATTTCACGGCCTCAGCCTATCCCACTCTACAATTTTCTCCACTAGCACTACAACTCTGCATTCTTCCAATTCTGATCCAGTATGAATCACCAAATCCACTTGCCTGACCTTATTCAGTCATGTCTTCACTTATTATGATCTAAAACATCATCTCACAACCTCCTTTCAGAGACATTTTAAAATCTAGTTCTGACTATTTTTGGTCATCCAAGGTCAAATCATGTCTGATAATGCTTCTGTAAAGTGTCAGGCTCATTTACCATGTTAACAGAACGCACACTATTGAAGATAATGTTAAGGACACACTTAACAAAGTATCATCCCTTCCCTTTTCAAAATGACCATCATCTCTCTCCTAACGAACCCTTTCCTTAATTCATCAACCTCTTCTTCAAAAGGCCCCAAATTGTCTACAGCTCCTGTTTCCATGACTGTCTCCTTCAAACTCCCAAGTTTAATGACATTTAGAAAGAAAAAAAGAAAGAATTATATATAGTCAATGACACATCAAAGCACATGTTTTCTAATGAATAAAGCAAGTTTTAAAAGACGGTGGACATTGTAATTTAAGGAAGCAGAAGACAATTTGATTTCATGTACAATTCTGGGAAAATCTCAAGATAACCTGTTACTGAACGTTGATTAAGAAATAATTAGTCATGTCAATACAGAAACTTTATTCTTCTTCTTCAAAGTACTGTCATTCTTACATCCACCTCAGAACACAGACATTAAGCTAATTCCCTGTTCCCATCCAAACATTGCAACTAAAGCAAAGCATTTTTTTTTTCTCTCCACAACCTTTCCATATCTTCTTTTCTTATTTTCCAGCTCCAAATGGAACCTTAGTAGTTCCATACGCCTTTCTTCCAAACATTGCCATTGCCTGCCCCACCAAGTTTTCATTCCCCCTTCCCTGTCATCAACTCTGGGCTTCCCAAGGAAATATCCACGGCCCCTTTTCTTCCTCATCTACATACTTACTACCTGTCAGTGACAAGTCTGGCTACCATAAATATACTGGCAACCACCAATTTAATTTCTCCATCATTTTCCTCAGCTTCCGAGGTCTGTGATGTCAGACAGCCTTGTCGAGCACCAAGTCAAGATTTCTTTCAATTGAACAGAAAAGATCACTCATTTCTTTCAGCTTCTGTAATGAGTCCTTTCTTTTCTCCACATTCTTTTCTGCGCTGAAACCACTTACACCCACCTCTAAACTCTCTCATACTTGGTGAAACACTCATTCGGCTTTCCACCATTTCTAGCCTGAATTTCTCCAGCATTAACCATGTGAATCAATTTTGGACCAATTACTGTAAATTTCAACTTGATTAAATACAATTATGCATAAATGGTAAATAAAAACCACAAGAACTGCGGATGCTGTAAATCAGCTTTTCCAGCAACTTCTGTTTTTGTATGCATAAATGGTGCTAACTTGTTATCCAAGTGAATCACATTGGTTCCTAATCCACTGCATGTAAACTCAATAGTTTAAAATCCTGCTGGTCTGCTCTTCGTTTCTCTTACCTCCTCGCACATTCCCCATTCCACTGCACATTCACCATTATGTGCATCCATGGACCCCATTTACACAGCTTGCTGCTGCAGAAAGGCTGCCAACATCATCAAAGACCCATCGCACCCCAGTAATGATCTTCTGCAACCTCTTCGTCAGGCAGAAGATACAGAAGCCTGAACACACGCACCAGCAGGTTCAGGAACAACTTCTTCCCAGCCATTATTAGACTGATGAATGGACTCTCTAGCCCCAAATAATGCTGATTTTGCTAAGATTGATCTCGCCTAGCGCACACCCTGTGCAATGTAACATGTATGCCTCTGTTTGAGTCTTTTTGATCTGCACATCGTTGCTTACTATGATCTGCCTGTACTGCTCGTAAACAAAGCTTTTCACTGTATTTCAGTACATGTGACAATAAATCAGTGTTCTCTTCCACATATCATTCGTAGTTATTGCATCCTTTGCCTTCTTTCCATTTTATCATTGGTATCAGAGCTTTCAGTTACATTTTCTGAAACTCTTTCCCTGAATCCTACCATCTCTGATTTTCTCTTTCACTGACTTGAAAATTACTCAGCAGCCTCTCCCTGCTTTTTAGTGTCTGTTCCTTTTGTTTTCTATCTTGGGATGGTTTTCTTCATTTGAAGGCACTGCATAAATACAGGTCATTTTTGTACAAAAGAAAAGTGTTGCCCCTGCTCTAAATGTCTGTGTTTTACAGGTCCACCTTCCTGGAGTCATTGTCCTTTAAAAAGACACCTAACCAACAAAAGTAGATTTTCTCCACTGCTACGCAGAATCTATAGTGTGCATTTGCTGGATGCCAAGTTCTGCAAAATTTTACATTCAGGAGCATAAAAATCCATATATTAAACAAAAGTTTCTCATCGTCCTTGCCTTTAGGCCAATGATAATGAGTCACCTGTTTCCCTTATCCACATCTTTATGAAGTTATCATGGACAATCTACATTTTTTTGCCCCCTTCGATAATGGAAGCGGGTCAAAACTCCCCGAAAGAATGAGATGCTTCTCGTCAAATTCTTTACTATCCGATAACAGGGCAACTAGAACTGACTGCCGAAGTGAAATCATACAACCAGTACTTTGTTTCTTCACCAAAAGTACTTTACTGAAGTCAGGCACCCATCACACTCATTCCTCCCAAGTACTGTTCCAGAAAACTATTTAAAAATCACATTGAAATTCAGAAAAACAGTACGGTTGCTAGCGATGAATTTAAAAAGAAATCATTTCAAAATGTTTTCACTGAGCTAGTTTCAATTTTCTAGCTCCATTTAATCTAATGAAAGTAAATAACATTTTTTTTTGTTTGAAATTAGGCATAGCACCAGAATTCAGAATATTTTACGTTTCGCAGACAGAGGGAAAGCATACAACACCGGAGAAGTAATTTCAGCATTATCATCTCCAGCCATCTTTCTCTCTCTATTTAAAACACCACATGGAAGATAAAGCTATGGGTTCAATTTTATATACATCCACACTCAATAGATGAAAGAAGTATGCACATGTGGTTGGGCTTTCAATAGTCACAAAAAACTTTTCAAAAAACTTGTATTGTCGTACCTTGGATTGTTTCCAACATCATTATTAGCAGCAATAGTGGATTCATATGTTAAACTGAGGGCCTTTTCAGTACAGCTGCCAACCTCTGCCCTTTACCATAGGTGGCACATTTCCAATAAATCAAACTGGACTGGCTTAGCAGATATAACACATATGGACTTTCTCTTGCTCTTGCAAAGTACCTACTTGAGGACCTACAGTGAGAAATTGATTCACATAAAAAATTAAAAACAACAATTTATATCAATATTGTATCTTTAGTGAAGAAAAATGTCCCAAAGGTGCTTTACAAATATAAATAAGACCAAAATAGATGGTGTACCAAATAATTAGATATTTGGAAAGGTGAACAAAGACAATGAAAGTGGATTTTGAAAAGGTAGAATTTCTCAGCATTTCAGGAAAATCAAACATACAATGGGAATCTGATAAACAGAGCTTCATATACTTTTCAAATTGTGCTTCTATCAGACATTAAAATTAAAGGTCTCTAGAATGTTATCTTGAAGTATAAAGATATCAGGATATGATCTATCTCTTTCCCTATATGCCAAGAAGTTGAGAGCCAATTTCAAAATAGGAAGGACACAGCAGTCTACTGTGCATCATGGCCTATAAACTAACGAGAATGTTTGTTTTAAAAGTTAAACCACAGAGCGAGATTATGTAACAGCAGGTTAATTCAGCCGTTTAATCAAATATGGTTACACTACAGAAACTGTAGTAGCATAAGCTAAGTTAGCAAAGTGATGTCAATTTTCTAACTTTGTTTTTAGAGAGTCTGCATCTGCCTTTAACCGAGGTGTCCCATGTGTACAATCTGTCATTTCCGCTCAGTTTTAGCAACACAGATGGAGCGAAACACGTGGAGAAGCACAATCAGTGGCTTGAAAGTGATAAAAACTACAACAGTGTTTTTGAAGGTTTTAGCCAATGCACTTACTTGGGAACTAGGAAAGTGCATTATCAAAATTGAAACACTCTGGTCTTAACACTGACAGAAATAGTACTTCTCAAATACATTATCATACATTCAGAAAACAATTATAAGCAATAAAGTTGAATTATCAATGGTAAATGTAGCACCCAACTTGGGTGGAATTCTCATCTATTTCGTTATGTATCGCACTTTAGATATTTAAGTTATGGATGCAAATTTAAAATCTCAAACAAGGACTACATGTTGCATATACTGCAAAGTGGTTCCAATGATGTCACGAAGAAACTTCCCCTCCTCCACACACAAAGGAGAAGGTAATGGTGACATCATATCCAAATATAACTTTTTTTTCAAGAAGATGACATTACATAAGTCCCCTACCTCATCCCCACTCCTCTCCCCCGACTCTCAGCCCATCCCCTTCTCCCACTTCTGCAACCCCAAAGCTCCTCCAAAAGTAGCATTTGGGCTTGCAATGCATCACAATAAGGAATTGCAAGTTCACTCATCTTTGATTTACAATACTTTTACAATCTAATAGTACCTGCTTAGAAGGACAAGGAGAAAAGGGACAAACAAGACACAAATGGTCTGGCTAGTGAAATCCCAATAAATTTAGTTTTTGCTTGAAGCTGTAAATATTTGTTTTGAAGTGTACTACATAGTGCTCTAGTTTCACATAACTTTCTACTACTGCTGTTACTGAAAGTCATACTCAATTTTTACATATACTAGCAAACAAGGTTTTTTTTCATTTCAGAGAGGACACTAAAGTTAATTCAGAGTATGGCTACTATACTGCAGCTATTATGGGTTATTATTTTGAGCATGGTTTCGGATTAGGTTTCAATAGTACATGGTGAGTGTACTGTTCACCTGCTATGTATACGAACTTTCATATAATTTTGGGATTTGGCTTTGACATAACTTTCTGGGGGATTTTTTTTTCCCGAAGAATGTACCTACATGTTTACAACATTTCTAGCTACTGTGACATTAACAAGATAAATTCCATACTTTCCAGACTGTTCAGCCGGTACTGAATCTGGCAAATCGAGACCGTTCTTGAGACCGATCTCCTCCAGCAATGCCGTTTTGTGACTTGTAACGCGCTCAAAGTCTCTGACAATAGCAAACTGACTGCGGCATCGGGAGTTACAGTCACAGTCCACGTTGACCTCCAGCGATCTTACCTTTTCTGAACAGGTTTTCGCCTCTTACGGCTTGCGTAGATACTGCCGCTGTTCATCCTCAGCAAAGGCGCAGCAGGCTTCGCCCCTCGGTCTGTACCTTCGCTGAACCTTTTCTTCGGCCAGGAGTCACAGGTTACGGCGAGTAACACAAGTTAATCCAAGAAGGAACAACATGTAAGGCGTGCGGACCTCTTGTGCTGCGCTGTTCTGTCCACACACACACACACAGACAGACTTCCTCCTCATCAGACAAGGAGGCGGGGGATGCACAGACGGCTGCGGCCGCTCGATGGAGCAGCAGAGCCAGCAGTCAAGGGAGGGGGAGGTGGAGAGAAAGAGAGAGAGAAGGCTCCCCGGGGGGGGGGGGCAGGGGATGGGATGGGGGGGAGGGGCATAGGGTGGGATAGAGGGGGAAGGCTCCCCGGGCGGATGGGATTGGAGGGAGGGAGAAGGCTTCCCAGGGGGATGGGAAGGGAAGGGAAGTGGGGGTAAGGCTTCCCAGGGGGAGGGGATGGGAAGTGGGGGTGAGGATCTCCGTGGGGGGGGAGGGAGAGGCAAAGGGGGCAGGTTCCCCGGGGATTGGATGGGATGGGTTAGAGGGGGAAGGCTCCCGGGGGGGGGGAGAGGGGGAGGGACCACCCCGTAGGGGGGGGGGAGAGGAGATTGCTGCTCGCGGTGTCCGGGGCCGGGGTGGGGGGGTAGTTGTGAGTGTGTTCCCTTCTTTAAGCAGTTCGCTCCGTCACTGTGTACCGCCCACAGTGAGTGCGGTGCTGATCGCCCCCGATGTGCGGGCTCTACCCGCGGATCACGGTGTCAGCCCGGCCAGGCACTGCTCGGTTGGGATCAGGATCAGGCCGAGGCCGCGATCTCTTCCTGGTCCGGCCCGGCTGTGTATGTGCCGCCGGCAGTCGGACCCTCCCTGTTAGTGTCAGTGCCGCAGTGTGTGAGTGAGAGAGTGTATGTGTCTGTGAGAGCACCGAGAGCTCGGCAGTGACCTCCGGGAACACGGTGAAATCTTCACCAAATGTTGAGTTACTGATCGCCTGATAGAGAGAGAGAATAGCAAAAAAATCACATTGAATTTTCATGATTTCAGAAGGTGAGAATGATGTTCGACAGATAGGTGGAGCCAACGCTTTGTTAAAAGTTTAACTGTCGTGAATGAACGGAGACTTGTACTTGTGTAGCGCCTGGTCACGGCTTCAGAATGTGGCAAAGCATGCCTCCTGCAGTGCCACAACGATGCCACCCGAAGGTTGCAGGAACAGCAACTCATATTCCGCTTGGGAACCCTGCAGCCCAATGGTATCAATGTGGATTTCACAAGCTTCAAAATCTCCTCTCCCCCAACCGCATCCGAAAACCAGCCCAGCTCGTCCCTGCCTCGCTAACCTGTCCTTCCTCCTTCCTCCCACCTCAAGCCGCACCCCCATCTCCTACCTACTAACCTCATCCCGCCCCCTTGACCTGTCCGTCCTCCCTGGACTGACCTATCCCCTCCCTAACTCCCCACCTACACTCACCTTTACTGGCTCCATCCCCGCCTCTTTGACCTGTTTCCTCTCCACCTATGTTATCCTCTATCCATCTTCTATCCACCTCCCCCTCTCTCCCTATTTATTTCAGAACCCCCTTCCCCTCCCCCATTTCTGACGAAGGGTTTAGGCCTGAAACATCAGCCTTCCTGCTCCTATGATGCTGCTTGGCCTGCTGTGTTCATCCAGCTCTACACATTGTTATCTTCCTGAGAACTACCTTGTCAAGTACTTTAAGAATATTCCAATGCAGAGTCATTGGATCTGAAGTGCCAACTCTGTTCCTCTGTCCAGAGTTATTGCCACATTCTCCAGTTTCTACTTTATTATTTCTACTTTAAAAAGTTTTATATTTCAATGTGAACCTCCATTATTCTTTTAAACTTGAGGGAATAAAGGCTTAACATTTAGTCTTGTAGATTTATGTCAAATTTTCTCAAAAGGATCTCCCAGTACCGAGATCAAAACAATGAATTACTCAATGTGTGGGCTAACCAAAGGCCTTTACAATTGAACGAAGAGTTATTTACAATTAAAATCCAATTCCATTGTAATAACAGCTGACATACTTAATTGATAGAAACTTAGAAGCAGGAGTAGGCCATTCGGCCCTTTGAGCCTGCTCAACTATTCAATAAAATCATGACAACTGTTTGTGTTCTCAACTTAACTTTCCTGTCCCCCATAACATATAACTCTTGTTAATTAAAACTGTTTCACTCAGCCTTGAATAAATTCAATGACCCTGCAGCTTCTAGACTCCAATGGATACAGGCCCAAACTGTTCAAACCTTTTTCACAAGATAACCACTTTACCTTCGGAATTAGTTGAGTTAACCTTCTCTGAACTGCTTCTAATTATATCCTTTCCTAAGTAACAAGACCAAAATCATTCACAATACTGCGGATGTGGCCTCATTAATGTGTTACATAGCTTCAGCAAAACATTCCTACTTTTATATTCCATTTCCTTTGCAAGAAACAACAATTTGCCTTCCTGATCACTTTCTGTCCCTTAATTCTCACTTTTTGTGATTCATGTACCAGGGAACCCAGATCCCTCTATTCCTAAGAGTTGTGCAATCTATGCCCACTTAAATAATGCATTGTTCTTTATTTTTCCTTCCGAAGTGGATGAGGTTAAATTTTCAACACATGCTTCATCTGCCTTTTTTTTGCCAGTTCATTTAAACTAGCCTTTTCCATTCTCTGTGTCCTTTTCACAACTTACTTTTCCACCTATCATTGCATTACCAGCAGTTTTTAACTATAGTATGCTTGGTTCCTTCACCCAAGCCTTTGATGAAAAAATTAAATAATTGTTGCTCGAATATTAATTCCTGGGGCATACCACTCATCCTATCAACCCAAAAATAATCTATCTATGCCTGCTTTCTGCTTCCTATTAGGCAAACAATCCTCCATTCACGTTACTGTGCTCCCCCTACACTATAAGCTCTTATGTTGCATCATAACTTAGGTGTAGCTCATTGACAAGTTCCTTCAGGGAACATAAATACAGTATATTGCATTGGTTCCCTGCATCTATGTTATTTGTTTCTTCCTCAAAGAACCGTATTAAGTTAGTCAAAACTGATTTCCCTTTCACAAAACCATGCTGACTCCCTTATTGCATTAAGATTGTTGAAGCGTCCTGAAATAACCTCCTTAATAACGGATTCCAGCATTTTCCCTCTGACAGCTGTTAGTTCCTTGCTTATTCTCTTCCTCCTTTCTTAAATAGTGAAGTCACTAATGGTACCTTTCCAGAATCCAGGGAATTTTGCAAAATTGAAACCAATGCAAACACTTTTTCAGCAGCCTTTTTCTTAAACACCCTCATATGAAGTCCATCAGGGCTAGAGGACTTGTCAGACTTTAGTTTTAATAATTTTGTCAGTATCCTTTCCATGGTGATTTAATTGTTTTAAGTTCCTCCTTCCCTTTCACATTCTAAGTACAGTTATTTCTGGGATGTTTTTTGTATCCCCTATCAATTCATCTGCCATTTCCCAGTTTTCCATTATTAATTCCCCAGACTCATCCTCAAGGATCAATATTCATTTTGTTTACTCTTTTCCTGTACAAATACTCGTTGTAACTCATGCTTTTTTTTTCTTTATATTTTGTAGCTAGCTTTCTTGAGAGCTCAAATTTCTGTTCTATTTTAACCCGTCCAGGTCAGGAGTTGAGTGGTCCTAGTAGAACCAAATCAGAGCAATAGTGAACAGGTTATTGCTGCCTAAGTACCACATGATAGCCCTGTCAACAACACCTTGCATCACTTTGCTGATGATTGAGAGTAGACTAATGGGGCAGTAAATGTCTGGGTTGGATTTGTACATTATTTTCTGGTCAGGACATACCTGGGCAACTTTCCAAATTGCTGGGTAGATGTCAGCATTATAATTTTACTGATACATCTTTGCTAGGGGTGCAGCTAGTTCTGCGACTCAAGTTTTCATTACAATTGCTGGAATGTTATCTGGCCGCAATCTATACAATATCCAGAGTTTTCAGCCATTTCTTGATATCACATAGAGTCAATTTTAAGATAATTAGCAGCCTTTTAATAGTTACTGGCACAAGGTCATGTGTCCTTTGACACTGTCATTGTATCCAGTGCATCATGCATTTATTGTCTACAGTATCCCACCAAAAGGCTTCACTTTGTATCATAGCAAGAAGATTGTTATTAGCATAACAGCTGGATGTTCGATCAAAAGAATTGTATTTGTCTTGGCTCAACAACAGAAATGATTTATCAGTTTCATGGTTCACCTCTAAGAACTGCTTTTAATTTTTGGACAACTGACATGCAGAACACACTGGCAGCCCACCTGTTCTGAGAGCTAAAAGCTAACGCTATTTTGAGGCCTGACTCCCATTTAAATAAAACTGGCAAGTTGCCCACTTCAAATGGACATGCTGATGCAGATCATTGAATTCAAGCCAATATCTGGCAACCTGGCTGGCAGCAATGTGGATCAGATTATTTCAATTGGGGGGTTGGAGAAATGGGCAAGTGTTTTCTCAGAAGACGATATATATATAAAATATGTATTTAAAAAATCTACAATATAACTCAAAATAAAATTATAAGTCTATATCACAAAGTTTCAAACTCAAACTCAAATTTAGCACTGATAGCCAGCAGTTCATAGAAAGGGTGACATCAATGGAATGAACTTCAGGACACAATAGCAGAAGTAGGAACGTTTGGAAATATTTGACAGACCTTTTAGATGCAACAGTCAGTAACCAAACTGAAGGCGTACAGTGAAGGTTCACTAAATTAGCCCCGGAATGTGGAGTTGTTCTATCATGAAAGGTTGAGTAAATTGGGAGTCTATAGTCTCTGCAACATAGGAAATGAGAAGTGAGCTCATTGAAACGTACAGCACTCTGAAGGGGTCTGACAGAGTAGATGCTGAGAGATTATTTCTCCTGATTGAGGAATATAAAACACGAGGGCACAGACTCAGGAAAAGGGGCTGGTTATTTAGGATTGAGATGAGGAGCAATTTCTTAATTAAACAGTTATGAATCTTTGGAATTCTCTTTTCCAGCAGGGTGTGGAGCCTCCATGGTTCAGTATATTTAAGGCTGAGATAGATAGATTTTTGGTCTTTCAGGAAATCAAAGCCTGTGGGGAGAGGCCAGGAAAGTTGAGTTAAAGGTCAAGATCAGCCATGATCATATTGAATGAGGGAACAGGTTTGACAGCCTAAATGGCCCACTTCTGCTTCTATTTTTTGCATTCATTTGTAATTATCATGTGAAGATTTGCTTTTTCCCCATTGACAGCTCCAGTATTTTGCAAGTTATATTTTTAAATAAAACCTCCTTTCTTTTTCTCTATTTCCCTTAATAATATTAGTTCTCAAGGAAGTGTGTAACTCTCTTTTAAATGTATCAACTGATTCATCAAATGCACAGATAGTCACCCTCAAAGTCAGAGTTGTAACAGTTAGAAATTCTTCCATATTGATATTAGGAAGTTTACAAGGAAGGGAAATTTTGTAAATTCAACAGGACCCTTCTTTTGCATGTTGCATGTAAGAGTCTGCTGGTCTCATAAACCTTCATCTCTGAATTCCTGATTCTTGATGGTGATATTTTTCTGAGGCTATGCAGTTATTAAGCAGCTTTGTATGGTTAACCTTTGAGTAAATTTAAAGACCATCTCAGGGATTCTTCCATATTTTGGTGGAAGCCCCAAAATTAAAAGATTGTAAAAGGCAATTTATGTTGGTTTTGTTTCTGCAGATCCACCTGTCTTACCCCAAATTTATGACAAGAAAGTAAAAATATTATGAAAATATTACCTACCCAACACTCAGTGCCCTCATCCTATTTTACCCCAACATCACCACATGACCATTAGGCAAAACTCCACTTATAATTTCTACATTATACATAATGGTCTATGTTCAGCAAATAGAGTTGCACAGTCTATAGCAAAAAACAGGTCATTTGACCCAACCAGTCTATGCTGGTATATATGTTCTATTCAAGCCTTCCCTCAGCTCTGTTGTCTAACCTTACCAGCATATACTTCTATTGCTTTCTCTCTCATCTGTTTATCCAACTTCCACTTAAATGCATCTATACAATTTGCCTCAATTACTCCTGTAGTAGGACATTCCATTTTTACTCCGCTCTGAGCAAACAAATGTCCTAAATACCTTACTGAATTCGTTAACGACTCTCAAATATCTGCTCTAGTTTTGGACATGCTCACAAGTGGAAGCATATTCTCCGCAGCTACCCATCAAACCTTTCCATCATCTAAGTTTCCAGTCACTCCTCACCCTTCTCTGTTTAAAAGAGAAAAGCCGAAGACTGATAAATCTTCCCTGGTACTACATTCGTAGTTCTGGTATCATATTTATGAATTTTTTTGCATCCTTCCCAATGATTGTATGTCCTTTTTTAATATGTTAAGACAAAAAACCTCTTCACAGTACTGTTGGGTGATCTAACCAAGTCTGGCATTTCTTTTCTGTTTTTCAATTGAACCCCAGTGTTTATTTTGCTTTATTGTTAACGGCATAGGTCACTAATTTTAGTGATTTATGTACCTCTACCCCACATTGCTTTGGTCCTTTGCCCCATCCTGACACTGATTATCCAAGCATAATGTGACATTCTTAATCTGCTTACTAAACCCTAAATTTCACACTTGACTGTTTTGAAATTATTTGTCACGTATGTGCCTATTATGCAATTTAATAATGTCTTACTGAATTTGCTGCATTCATCTTTTGTAATAACTACATCTCTCAATGTTGTTGACTCCTCAAATTTTGATATAGTACTTCTGATTTCAAGTCCAAACATTGAGTGTAAGTTGTAAGTAGCGGTGGCTCCAGCACCAATCCCTGAGAAAAATCGCCTCCCACCTGCTGCCAGTAGCTATCATTAATCCCTATTCCTTGTTTTCTGCTTTATAGCCAATTCATGATAGATTCCACCAACTTGCTGTTGACTACACATTTTTTGACCTTAGCCAGGAATTCACCATGTGGTATGCCACTGAATACCTTGTAAATATCTAAATACATTACATATATTTCATTAGCTTATCTGTTCTTCCTGTTACTTCAAAGAATTCAGATGATTGGTCAAACATCACTTTCCGTTTTGAAGTCTGGGCTTTACAATGTTTTTGGTTTCTAGATGTTTTTTCAATTACGTCTTTGAGTAAAGTTTCCAGTTGCTTTCCAATTGTAATATTACTAAGACAATTAGTTAATTCCATTTTCTGCACATCCAAGGAAACAGGGGTCCAAATTAAGCAATTGAAATCTATGATCAAGTGAATTTTGCTGCCTTGACTTAATGCTGATGTTTGATTGTTATTTTAATAAGGATGATTTATTGTTCTGAGCTTAATTTATATGCCCTGACAGGGTGTTTATTTAAAAACCAAAAGAACTGTGGATGCTGTAAATCAGGAACAAAAACAAAGTTGCTGGAAAAGCTCAGCAGGTCTGGCAGCATCTGTGGAGGAGAAAGCA
>NC_063333.1:84317354-84329058 GCF_021869965.1 Rhincodon typus
GCTGGAAAAGCTCAGCAGGTCTGGCAGCATCTGTGGAGGAGAAAGCAAAGTTAACGTTTCAGGTCCGGTTCTGAGGAAGGGTCACCAGACCCAAAACGTTAACTCTGCTTTCTCCTCCACAGATGCTGCCAGACCTGCTGAGCTTTTCCAGCCACTTTGTTTTTGTTGAGGGTGTTTATTTATCTGTTGTCCAAACATTAGAAAATATAAAAGAGCTCTAATTAATGCCAGAAGCTATTAGAGTATCAAAAATTCAGCCTGTGGCCAATGCTGCATTCCTGCACTGTGCACACAGAAAATCATGGTCCAAGTATATGGAATGAAGGAACATTAAAAGGGGTAGCCTATGGTGCCTAACACAAGAGAAATATCACAGTAGGACCTATATATTATACGACACATGTTGAAGCACCCTTAGGATGGCCTGAAATTAGCAATATCGAGCATACCTAAAAATAAGGTCTCTGGCTAACACAGATATGACATAGGTTCATACACATGCCAAGCAACAGAAGCAACACGCTATAGACAGAACACAGAAATCACACAAGAAAAGAGACACATTAGTAGTCTGCAGTCCTGACGCTTTTAGTCATAAATGGTGATGGACAATAAAATAACCAATGCAGGGGCTGCATACCAGAGCCCATCATGTCGGTATAATGACAAAGGGAAGTGTTTGCAACCATCTTCAACCAGTTTACTAATTGATGATCCCTGCCAGCTTCCTCCTGAGATTGTCTGCGTCATAGTTAACAGCCAATTCAATTTAGTCTACGTAATATCAAGAAAAGCTTCATCTGGAAACTGCAAAGTCAATGGACCACAACAACATGCCAGCTGTAGTATTGGAGACTTGTGCACCAGAACAGCCTGCATGTAAACCAAGTTATTATAGTACAGATGCAACATTGACATCTATCTAACAATGTGGAATATTGCCTAGATATATTCCAAGAAGCTCGACAAGTCTGATTGTGCAGTTGTTAACTCAATCAGACCATCCTCCACTATGTGCAAAGTGATGTAAGACTTTATTCAAGGGGCATGTAACTCAGCATTAACCTGACCACTAATGCTTAGTTTGGTTTCCTCCAAGAACACTAAGACTGAAGAACACACTCTGCCTCATTGCTTACTTGCAAACATGAACAAGAGAGATTAATTCCAGGGTGAAGTAGAACTGACGTTGACATAAAAACGTTTGATCAAGTGTAGTATCAATGAACCCAGGCAAAATGGCAGTCGGAGGAAATTAGGGGGAGAATTCTCCACTGGAGTCATACACAGCATAAAGGATAATGAGTGTGGTTGTTGGAGGCTAGTGATCTCATCCCCTGCAGGCTTAATTACTGCAGGAGTTCCGCAAGATAATATCTCAAGGAGAACCATCATCAACCTCTTCATCAGTGACCTTGTCTGCATGGAAAGGACAGAAGTGGGAATGTTTGTAGATGATTGCACAGTGTTCAGTCCATTCACAACTCCTCAGATAATGAAGCAGCCCATATTTATATTGCAGCAAGATCTGGACAAAATTTAGGTTTGAGCTGATAAGTTGCAATTAACATTAGTGCTTCAAGTCTCAACCAATTAGTTTCTCCAATACAAGATAATCTAACCATATCTCCTTAATGTTCAGCAGCTTCATCAAGTTCCCCAACAGGTCAGAGGCTGGGAATACTCCCCTCCTGGCTCCCAAAGCCTGTCTATCATCTACAAAGCACAAGTCAGGAGTGTGATGGAATACTCCCCAGTTGCCTGGATGAGTGCAGCCCCAACAGCATTCGAAGCTTGACACCATCCAGGACAATGCAGCCTGTTTGATTGGCATCACATTTACAAACATCCATTCCTCCACCACTGACACTCAGTAGCAGCAGTGTGTACTATCTACAAGATGCACTGCAAAAATTTCGACAAAGATCCTCAGACAGCAATTTCCAAGTCCACAACCACTCCTATCTAGAAGGACAAGTAGTGGATACGTGGTAATATCATCACTTGCAAGTTCCCCTTCAAGGCACTCACCAGTCTGACTTGGAAATCTGTTGCCGTTCCTTCACTGTTGCAGAGTCAAAATTCTGCAATTCACTCCCGAAGAGCATTGTGGGTCTATCTCCAGTACATAGAGTGCAGCAGTTCTAAAAGACAGCTCACTACGACCTTCTCAACTGCAACTAGGGACAGGCAATAAGTGCTGGCCAGATAGCAATGCCCACATCCCATGAGTGAATGAAAAATAATCAACACCCTAAGGTCGCCATCAATCAAAAACATTACATGCCATATAAATGCCATAGCTATAAGAGCAGGTCAGAGGTTGGGTATTCTGAGATGAGCAATCACTATCTGACTCAACAAAGCCTATCCACCATTTGCAAGACACAAGTGCAGATTTTGATGGAATACTATCCACTTGTCTGGATAACTGTAGTTACAACAAGATTCAAGAAGTTTGACATGATCTGGGGCAAAGCAGCTTGCTTAATCAACAGCTTGAACATTCACCTCCTTTACATTTAGTCCATTGTGGTTGAAGCATTCACCATCTGCCAGATGCATCTTAACAATTTACCAAAGCTTCTTTAACAACACCTCCAACTTTAGATGATAGTTTGCCAAGGTAATAGTGCAGTGATGTTTCTGGATATTAAGTAATACAGCATATGTCCGCCTGAACTCCAGATGATGCATTATTTTAAAAAAATTAAAATGTCAGAGAGATGCTATATTGAACATAGTGCTGAAGTTTAATAGTTAATATATTCTTGTGTTATCAAAAAGAATATTGTACACTTTAGACATATGTTTCTAATTAACAGCAAATTCCAACCTTGCAAAAACGTAAAAGGTTGTTGAAATAATGTTTGAACATGGCCTTCTTATAGAGAGCTACTCTAAGCAAACGGCCAGTGGGGAAAAACAAAAAAAGCATTCATGCCCTTGCAGATTTATATATTTATGCATTTCAGATTCAATAAAACATCTCATGAAACACAAGATTAAGTAGCATAGTCAGTCAATTGATTGAAGTTGCCCAAATATGGATGTCTTAACAACACTGAGGCTGCCTTGACAACTTTGCAATTTCAGTACAATTAGTATGCGAGTAGGGCAGCCAAGGCAGCAGTCAGGCTGCAGACCAAAACTGACGTTGAGAACACAAAAGAACAGACCACTACCAGCACAGCCACGTTGTAATCATAGAATAGAACCATTTGCAGCTAACCAAGTCCATGCCAGTTCCCCACAGAGCAATCCAGTTGGACCCACATCCCTGCTCAAATTCCATAACCTTGTGAGTTTATTTTTCCTTTTGAAATTATTGATCATTTCACGTTGATTGTCACAATGCTGCTGCTTCTAACAGCGTCACATGTAAGTTAAAGACCGATCTTCACCTATTGCTTTTGAATTGCCAGCAGGGTGTGCTTTGCCTCCAGTAGACTATTTGTACCTGATGCGTCAGTATTTTGGTTAGATTCTGTAGCATAGGATCAAAACATGGAATTTGATATGAAAAGTTTGGTGGACATTTATTTCAGCTGCCAATGTGTACATATAATACAGTCACAGGCATTGAGCTAACATTGAGTTATTCAGTTACAAATGCGTCCATCAGCATGACATGTTCCAAGTGTCCCCAGTTAAGATGGATTTTGAATCATTTATACCCTCAGGTCAGGTTGCATGCATGAACAGTGATTATTTCACGAACATGTCTCTTAAAGATATACTGCATACCAGCTGTGAAATATGGCACAACATCTTTTATCACATCCCCCATTCCCTTCACACACCTGCCAGTCCACCACCTTTATGGTGCATAAGAACCTATTGAGCATTCACCATTCTGTGTAGCTGCTCTTTGCCTGATGCACGCAGGGAGTGGAGGTTTCAGGTTGGGGTGTGAATTGTGCGCATTTAAGAACGTATACTGTCAGGTGTCAAGTGGGATGATGTCGGATGCTGTGCCGAAAATGACCAAAGCTGGTGCGAAAACTAACCCATATGACTACGTTCTGCTGAAGAAAAAGATAATGAATATGCTACAGCTGAAATAAAAGGATATAAAGTTGGATTCCAGGAGCTAGCAGCAAGAAAATATAAAAGTGATGCAGTGGTTTCTGTTACCTAAGATAACTGATTAACCAGACCTAGCCATGCAGTGAGCAGGTTTGTCACAGGGGATTCAGATTCTGAGGGATCTATTCTATTAAGACTGTCAAGAGCAGAGCTGACAAGGTTCTGCAGATGGGTGCCATTTTGGTGAAGAGTGTGTCCACACATAACTTGGGTTGGTTGGGACCTCCACTCAGATGAAAGTTAATAGCTAAATCTCACAGGAAGAGAGACTAGAATTCTACACAAGGCAATTCAGAGCTCTGCGGGACTTTATGGCTAAAATTGATGCTATAATAGAAGAAGGATACTTCTGAGTAAATCTATGAGATCTATCTTTGTGCCATTTGCTATTTAATATCTAACTTTTGACTTATATCTACCATGATTTATGTGGTGATTTATGTTTAATTTCTGTATGAATTTGGTTTGATTGTTATATAAAAATAATAAAATGTGAAATTTTGTCCTTTGGTCTTCTTATTGAAGTTGCACAGAACTTCTTTTGATCTGTTAGTCTCCATGGTGATCATGACTATCCTTTTGCTCAAAGCATTTCAACATATTTTTCTATTGGTAGGTTAAATTTGATATAAGTAATAAGAATTAGGAACTAGTTCAACACTCAATGTGGAAATCAAAGCTGAAGAATTGGCATCTATCTTCAGCTAGTAGGACAACTTGAATGATCCATTTCCACCTTTCCCTGGGGTCCCCAGCATCACAGTTACCAGTATTTAGCCAATTAAGATGATAACAAGAAACAGCTAAATGCACTGAATTCACTTAATACAGTGGGCCCTGACAAGAGCCTGAATATAGTGCTGAAGCCTTGGGCCTCAGAACTAGCTACACATCCAGCCAATTTTTCCCAGTACAGCTACAACTGTGGAATCTATCCAACAAAATGAGAAGTTGTCATAACTATGTCCCGCCCACCAAATGCAGGATCAACCAATCTCATCAATTCTCACTTGTCAATAGCAATGAATCAGAACTCCAAAAAGTTCTTGATGTAGCAAGAAAGGGGCAGATATCCCCATAGAGTCAACCCACTTGATTACTTGTCCTTTCCTGCCACTTTCCCTGCCAGTGCTAGGAGGAGAAACACTTGGTCTAAATGCGTGTTAGTTTTTAGAATTTTAAACTTGGTATTTTCTTGGATTTAGCATCACTGGTCACTCCCATACATAGACATCAAGCCCGCTATGATTTGATATGGAATTACAGAATTAGACTGCACAGAAAGAGGGCTTTCAGTGAAATGTACCTCCACCAACTCTTTGGTAAAGCAATTTAATTATTCCCATTTTCCTCAGCTAACAGTCTTTAAATTCTATTCTATCATCTGATTACCTTTTAAATGTTACGATGGAATCTACTTAGACTAGTCTTTGTTCTCTTTCTTGGTAATATTTATCTTGCCACTCCTCATTCTTCTACCTAAATGTATCATTTCATACATCACTGTGTTATCATCTGCAAACTTTGAAATCATATCCTGTGTTAGGTCCGTGTTATGAAAATATATTAGAAGGATAGTGATCCAAATAATGAATCCTGAGGAAGGCCTTTCAGTAAATCTCCTTCTGGTAAAAAAAATTGTTTCCCACTATGTTCTATTTTCTGATTCTTAGACAATTTTGCATCCATTCTATCACTGTCCCTTTAATTTCATGGACAATAATTTTGATGACTAGTTGATTATATATTTAGTCAAAATCTTTTGGAAATTCTAGGAGCACAACATCCAACAGTCTAATTAGCTTTCTCCCTTACTTCCACTTGATCAAGTTAGTGAAACATGATTTGGCATTAACAAATCTTTGCTGACTTTCATTTATTAGGCCATATTTTTTTCAAATGATATTTAATTTTGTCACAGATGATTTCTCCAAAAATTCTGCTACTAGCAATCTCTGGCTTATTAGCCTGTTATCTTCAAAATGATCTCTTTCCCCCCTTTTAAAGTGTTTTAACAGTTTTAATTCTCCACTCTGTTAGCATCACAGCTAGTCTTTGAATCAAACAGATGGTTCATTTGGATAAAACAGGTAAATAGACTATACATGGTCTAAAGCATTCAACCTGTCATTTTGCTGCACTCCTAGATGATATAAAAATGAAGGTCCCACTCATTCCTTCTATATATAATATCTAAAACAGAATCTCACTGTTTATTTTGTAAAGCTTGAAACTGACCTTGCATTCCTGCTGTGCTGGCATTAACTTGAAATACAGAACTGCTGGCTAGAAAACTGGCTGCAGACTGCTGATATAAGCACAGGAAACCCAATGTAATAACTTAAGTGAAGACCCCAACCACCAAGCTGTCCATCAATTAGTGACCCTATTCCATCTCAAAAGTCTGAGAAGCAATGAATAATCAAAACCATAGCCCTATGTGGGGGCTGATTCTTTGATAAATGCCAACATGGCTTGGACAACCACTGCAGACATGTTTGAACATAAGACCTTTGCAAAAAGAATGATGGTTTTCTACATGGACAGCCAGTATTTGACCGTGACGACAATGCCTGTGATTGAATCCATTGGCTCGAGCCACAAACTATTAATGCTTTAGATCTATCATTGCACGTTCCTTATAAACTATCACTTTGTAAAGTTCCTCATAACCAGCCTGGACTTAATTATTGCTGATAAAGAATTGAAATCCAATGCATTTCAGACCAATGAAAAGTATGTTTCCAGAAGAATATCGAATAACTACAAGGAAAAATAAACGTGAAAGACAATCTGGTAATTTAATAACCACATGACAAACTTCCCAACTGGAGTGATCGAACATTTGTCTCAAAGTTCTAAAACAATAAACTTATGTATTTGTAATCATAGAATTCATTCTGAATCGAACTACTGGTTGGTGCATGCCATGAATATTTTTACAATCACAGAATTCTATAAATAATAAACAGTGTTTCACCTTATGGAGAAAACCCACTAGCCATCCATATTCAAACGAAGAACATCAACAGGTTGGTGTCTCTTTCTACAATCGACTCATACTTTAATCTTGAGACCATCTGTTCTCTTACAGTTATTTGAACATACAAGACAACATAAAGAGTAGAATTTTAATTCCAAGCAACTTTGGAAAGAACTATAGATAGATCAATTGTGTGGATATGAAGATGGTACTTGTAATACAATGTGGTGAAGTGTGAGGTCATTCACTTTTATCGTAAGAACAAGAGATCAGAATATATTTTAATAGGCATGTAAATTTTACTCTTAAGGGATGTTAGGGTACACTTGTGCAAGCAACTATGAAGGCTAATCATGGCAAATGCTGATTATTGCAAGGAAATGGGGTACAGGTACAAAGAAATCTTGCTCAGAATTTTCAATGCTCTGATGAAAACACAGTGGATATCTGTCTGTAATTTTGATCTTCACATTTAAAGACGGATATAATTGCATTGGAGGCAATATAATAGTTCGCTAATTAGTTTTTATTTTGAGAAGATTCTCTTAAAATAAAAGATTGAGTAAATTGGGGCTATATTCTGAGAGCTAAGATTGAGAGGTAGTCCCATTGAAATTCACAAATTTAGGCAAGAGTTTGACAGGGCGGGTGCTGGGAAGTTGTTTCCACTGACTGGACAATCTAGAACACCTGGCACAGTGTCAGGATAACTAAGTCAAGGACCAAGTTGAGGAGGAAGTTCCATGCTCAAAGCATTACGAATTTGTGGAATTCTGTGGCCCAGAGGCTTGTGATGCTTCATTGTTGAGTTAAGGATGAAATGGACCAATCTTTGGTCTCTCAGAGAATCAAGGGACATAGGGAGCTGATAAAAGAGAGTTGACGATCAAGATCAGCAGTGATCATATTGAATGGTGGACCAGGCTGAAATGGTCAATTCTTGCTCCTGTTTCTTGTGTTTCCTTGGCTGCAAAGTCAGTTGTCCTCTTCTGTAGGGATGGGAGGTGAAGACTAGCCCTGCCTGACCAAGCAAGCATAGATGGAGATTGTGGACGTCAGCACCTGTTAGGTCTCCTCCATACCTGTATCCAGTACCATAACAGTGTCAATGACCTCATTTCCTCTCCAGGTACTCCATACTTATTTCCCATTTGGGGCTTCAATGCAGCAACGCACAAGGATGTGTTTGATGGTGAGGGAGTGATCAGCCATTTGGTGACAATAGGCTTGTGCAGTACCATATGTTGTCAGAGGTACAGAAACTCTTCAGAGAGAAGTGCCTTTCTTTTATCTGTTTCATACAAGATCTCTTGAGGGGCTGCATGTAGGAGACATTGACATGCTCCCATCATGGACTGTGTGGAGGCCCAACAGCTCAGATGTTTTACTTGTCTCAGGAAGGAAACTGTCAGTAGATTCAGCCCATCAAATAAAGACAAGAGCCCAAAAGGGAAGAGAGTTGCTGTATCTAAGCAGCCCAACCTTGTGGATGAGGAGGACTTGAAACTGGCAAGGCAGGGGTCTGCTTGGTTTCTGATGACAAAGGTGGGGTCAATGATTAAGTGCAGGGACACAAGGATGTAGCTGGCAGACATATTACTGGACAAATGGAGTTCCATAGTGGGTACAAAATGGAATGACACAATGGAAATCTCATAATACCTTATTATATCTGGTCAATCAGGGTCAAGCCGATTAGTGAATAGTGTAGAGCGACCATCATTATTAGCCATCTGCTTCAGAGAAGTGGAACAATTTGAATCGTTTTAAATCCCAGAAAGATACATGGGAGTTAGCACTACCCAATCAATCAATCAGGATCCTAGTGCAACTAATACGCTGTTTAGTTTAGTTTATTTTAGTTTCATAAGAGCTTAAGATGAAATATAACATCAGTTTCACAGCAAAAAGAATTACTATCTTAGGCAATGAGCCCTAGTCCAGATCAGGTATGACAGCTGCCAAGCAGTATTTGACCAGAATCTTCCTTCAGAGTCGTTTTCCAGCACCAGCTGCACTAAACCTTCCCAAAGTATCTTACTTTGTACCATTGTTTCAAGGTAGCTGCCGAGATGGATTATAAACGAGCCTTTTGGGTCAATAAAAAATTATTTTATATCAAACTACACCGTGAGGCGTTGATTTCTTCATATAAATTTTGGTTTGAGAATCCCATCATTAATGTTATTTACCTTCCATTAGCTTCCCCAGAATCTGCGTATACTCCTCCTTAAATCAATTACTCTTATCTCCCATTTCTATTTCCTGCTGTCATTTCAATTTTGTTCTCCCTGACCAGTTTCATCCTCCATAGTAACATTCCTTTATAACATTCCTCCAACATAAAACTAACTTTCAAAGGTTTTATCAACTGTTCTTTTCTACAGTACATTATTCGTGTCCTTGGCTGTTCAGATTTGCTAACAATCTTTTTATAATGACTATTTAGTTCACCTATTTTTATTCATTATAAAATTGTGAGACTAAAATCACTTTATGCAACTTCTCCACACTACTGGACTAGTTCACATTTTTTGATAGGTATTTTAATTAAGGAAGGTTAATTGAAGTACTTAACACAGCTTTGTACTATGGGTTGTGATATATGTGCTGTAGTTGAAAGAGAACTCAACTGTCTCGTCGATTCCTGCATTTCTGTTTTCATCCATTACCATTTCTCCCTGAACCATGATAAAGCTCTTGTCCTCACTTTCCACATGACCAGCCTTGACATTCAAGGGATCATAAGAGTTTCTACAGCATGGAAAAAGACTCTTTGCTCCATTATGTCTGTGCTGGTCATCAAGTATACATCTCTTCTAATCCCATTTTCCAGCACTTGATCCATAGCATTGTATGTGCTGGTGTTTTAAGTGTTCATCTAAATGGTTCTTAAATATCTTTTCCCACCCTTTTAGGCAGAGAGTTCTGGATACCCACAATCCTTTGTGTGAAAGAAAATTTCCTTTGAACCCCTCTAAACCCCTGTTTCTTATCTTAAAGCTGTGCTCCTTGGTTATTGACCCCTCTATGAAAGGGAAAGCTTTCTCCCTATTTACACTGTACATGCCCCTCAGAACTTGCATACTTCAATCAGGTTCCTCCTCAGCCTCTCTCCTTGAAGGAAAACAATCTAGTCATATCTAGTTGTAGCTGAATCACTCCAACACAGGCAACATTCTAATAAATCTCTTCAGCACCATTTCTAAATTAATCATGTCCTTCCTATAATTGTGGTGACCAAAACTGCTTACAGTAATCCAGTTGTGGCCGAGCAAATATTATATACAGATCCACTATAACCTTGCTCTTGTACTCAATACCTTGACTAATAAAGGCAAGTATTCCATTTGCCTTCTTAACCATCTTATCTACCCACCCTGCTGCCTTGAAGGATCTATGGACATGCACCCCAAGCTTTTTCTAATATTCTGTACTTCCTAGGGTTCTACCATTCAATGTATTAATATCATTCAATACCATTCAAACCCTTGCATTCATAGACTTCCCAAAATGCATCACCTCATACTTTTCAGGATTAAATGTCATTTGCCATTGTTCAGCCCATATGACTAGTCCATCTATATTGCCCTGTGGTCCATAGTTGACTTACCTCCTCACTATTTACCACACCAACAATTTTTGTGACATCTGCAAACTTACTGGTCATGCCTCCAATATTCATATCAGTATCATTAATGTTTATAACAAACAGCAAAGGATCCAGCATTGAACCCTGTGGTATGCAACAGACACAAAAACACACTCCAGTCATCACCCTCTACTTCCTGCCACTAAGCCAATTTTGTATTCAATTTGACAAATTGCCCCAAATTCCAAGGCTTACAAGTTTTTAACCAGTCTGCCATGTGGGGTTTTGCCTAAAGATCCATGTAGACTGCATCAACTGTACTACCTTATTCTACTCATTAAGCCACCTCATCAAAAAGTTCAATCAAATTTGTTAGACACGACTCCTGCTTAAAAAGCAATGCTGACTATCCTTGATTAATCATTGCCTCTTGAAGTGCAGATTAATAAAGTCACTCAGAATTAGTTTCCCTACCACAAATGTTAGACTCACTTGCCTGTACTTTCCTGGTTTGTCCCTACAATACTTCTCAAATACCGATGCCACATTAACTGACTTCCTGTACGCTGGCATCCGTCCCAAGTCCAGAGAGGTTTTGCAAATTAATGTCAGAGCCCTTGCAATCTCATCCCTTGCCTGCTACAGCAGCCTAGGATACATCACTTCTGGGCCTGTAGATGTTTCCTCCTTCAAGCCAGTTAAAACCTCCTCCCTCTCAATCTACTTTATTCAAATGTATCACAGACCCCCTTCCTAATTTCTATACCTACTTAGCCTTTATCTACAGCAAACTCAAACACAATGTACTCATTTAAAACTTCAATATGTCATCTCCTGCCTTTCCTGTCACTTCCAACATGTTACCACCACCAATTATATCTTCACCTCCCCTCTCCTGTCAGCATTCAAAAGGGACTGATCCCCTTGCTCCAATCTTCAGTCACCCCCATCTCCACATCCAATTCTCATATCACCCTTTCAAGCAATCACAGGAGGTACAATGGCTGACACAAACAGAAATTGCTGGAAAAGCTCAGCAG
>NC_063333.1:84329458-84423629 GCF_021869965.1 Rhincodon typus
TTAACTCTGATTCTCTCCACAGATGCTGCCAGACCTGCTGAGCTTTTCCAGCAATTTTATTTTGTCTCTCTGATTTACAGCATCCACAGTTCTTTCAATTTTATTAGGTGTAACTAGTGCCTTTTTACCCCCTCTCCTCACTGTCCAAACATCCTTTCCAAGTGAGATACTGATTTACTGGTACTTCTTTAAATTTAATATATTCATTGCTCACAATGCAGTTGCCTCTACAGTCTGAAGGAATGGCATCAGTACTGTAAGATCATCAACTACATTCTCTGCTGTGTGAGGGTACAAGCCACACTCTTCTCTCTGCAAGTTTACACCCTCTCTATTTCTGTTACAGCACTCTGTTGCTAGCAAGGAGGTGAGTGCTCCTGCTCTGCTATCTCAAGCTGGTTTCTCTTATGTGACCACATAATCAATATTACCATCATCCAAGCTCATCATTTGATTTCATAAGCCAGTGCCACACAATTCAGAATGAATGGTGGCCAATTGCACCTAATTGTGACAAAGGTGTTCCTTAACATCGTTTTTGTTTGATTTTAAGTTTATAAACATAACTCTGAAGTGACCATGAAGAGGAACTGTGGATGCTGTAAATCAGGAACAAAAACAGAAGTTGCTGGAAAAGCTCAGCAGGTCTGGCAGCATCAGTGAAGACAAAAATCAGAGTTAACGTTTCGGGTCCAGTGATACTTCCTGAGAGGAAGGGACTCCTTCTGAGGAAGGGTCACTGGACCCAAAACATTAACTCTGATTTTTGCTCACAGATGCTGCCAGACCAGCTGAGATTTTCCAGCAACTTCTGTTTTTGTTTCTGTAAGGCAGTTCTACAAAACCAAATTCAGGCATTTAGTTTTTCCTCTTTTGAGGAGTTATGGTAAAGGAATTAATTCATCTGGTTCAAGTACAGTATTTCAATATTCTTTATAAGTTTACTGATGCACCAAATTCAGCGTCCTTAGTTTGTCTGGAATGGGCAAATATGGATTCATAGAATTACAAGCATAAATAAAAGGCATTCAATTCGACATGTAACGCCGGTGCAAATTCTGAATGTGTTTTGTCCACTCTAACTTTTTTTCCTTGCATTTCATTTTCCAATATCCAACAAGACTAAGTGCTACAGAAATATAATTCTGAGCATTTTTGTATTGCATACTTTGGGCAATGGGGAGCGAGCAATGTTATTTATCCAAGAAAACATATGTCCTATATAGTGAAATGTGTTGCCATCGTTCAAAGATCAAATGAAACAAAACTCGATTGTTTGAAAACAGTTTGATGTCAAGTCTGTGTTAGATTTTCCACCACCATTAAGGATGATGGTAATGGCTAGGGACACTTGAAAATCTTGATATGCTATTAAATCTATGAGGTTGAAAGCACAGCATGTGTGAAACATGGAAAGGCATTTTATTTGCTGTGCTTAGGGTAGCTTTGCAGGTGCTTATTGAAGTATTATGAAATAGTTTCTAGCTGGTTTCTAAATATGATGAAAATCAAGTGGGAAAAGGTGTATCCTGAATATTTTGTGGAGAAGAGTTCTCTGGGCTCTGCATCTAATTCCAGGACCTCAATATGCTGCAAATGTTGAACCATCTGGATATTGTGTTGACCTTTGTGAGTATTCAAGTTACATCATTCCAAATGGATAGCTTTTGGATTCAATTATCCCAACAGGATCCAAATACTGTGTATCCCCAGTTTTAACTGAACTACCATTGGCAGCTATGCCATCAGCTGTCAAACCCTAAGCTCTTCAAAATTTTGTTTTCAGTTTTCTTATAGATCTCAGTGTTGAGTTGTGTTTGATAACTCCTGTGAAGTTCCTTGCAATGTTTTGCCTTATTAAAATATTTTTATAACTGTAGGTTATTATTATTGTTGGCTCTTGACTCTGAATGCTATATCCAGGCTATCAATGTTATTGCTTCTATTACCAGTCCGGACCCTCCTTGAGTGGCCAAAGTCAGGATCGTCTGCTCAGAATGTGTGAGGAGCCGAATGACAAGTAGCACATCACTCATCTTCAGTATCGCTGCCCCATTCTGGTCTGTTTTCCTCAGAGACAGACAGGATTTCCACAAGATTGAAGCAGCTGGCACAACCATTATTGTGGATGCATGTGAAGAGTGAGTGAGTTAGCAGTATAGAGGGTATGCAATGTGGGTGGTTCAGGGTTTGAAGTGAGTAACAGTGTGTGGGGAAAGCATTGTTACTCACCTCAAACCCTGTGAGGGTGGTAGAGTGTAAGCCTTGGTGGGAGGTGGGTACAGTAGCATCGAAAGAGTGAGTGTGAGATATTGGAGAAAAGATAGTGGCCCTTATGCTTGTGGAGTGGAGTGGAGTGTCTTTTGTCCTGCAGTGTTGGGCACATAATCAGACAGGCTGAGACTCTTAAACCAGGTGGCAATCTCAGACCAAGCTGGCATGGACTGGTGTTGTGGCTTCCACTGCTGGTTCTGGGGGAAGAAGGTACCCTGCCCACACACCAAGGCACTGATATCCCCTGGCTGCTATGTCTGGGGCAAATGTCAGGAGCTGTGTAGGGCAGCTTTGGACCATCCAGGTGCACAATGGGGCTTTTAATGATTGGGATGGGCACAAGGGATGGCAGTGGATTCTGGGATATCCGGCGAATGACAAAATGTTCCCGGAACGCTTCATTGTGAGATTGGGCAGAGATCAGACATGAGGATGCAAAAGAGGTATCATGGGGAATTAATGAGGTGAGTTTTGTAAGATGAGGCGTGAAAAGTCTCTAAGCCTTGCAGTGAGAAACCCTCTAAAAAAAACTCAATGTAACTCGAACTTAGCCAAAAGAAAATTAGATTCAGCCATCTGTTCTTCTCTCCACTGTTGTGACCAGTCCCACAGAGTATTTCCCTCACCTTCTATTTTTGTTTGTGGAAAGATATATTAGCTTTGGAAGGTCTATGATGTAAGTTCACCAGAATGACATCCAGGTTTAAAAAGTTAAAATGTTGAGGACTGGTATCATATACATGGTTTATATTCCTATTTGTTTAAAAATTTTAGGAATGATAGTATTCAGATGTTTAAAATGTTGAAAGGAAATGATAGATTAGATTGGGTTTAATTATTACCTCGACTGAAGAAATACAAAGCTAGGGGTATAATCTTAAGATTAGGGCTAGACAATCTAGGAGTGAAATCAGGAACCAGTGTAAATCTGGAAATCATTTCCAAAGCACCCAAATACTCTTGAGTCCTGGTGAGGTTAATGTTGCCAGCAATCAGAGAAAGAAGGTAAAGTTGCTTTGTACACAAGAGCCAGAATCCAGTAAAAGGAAGACCAAGCAGTCTACAGGCATATAGCAGTGGCAATCATTACTCCATCTCCCATTATACAAATGACTCTTTAATCTGAGACTTTAAAAAGCCGAAGAGAGACAGGCAAATGACGAGCTTCTACTGGAAGTATTACTCATTCAAAGACTACATAGTGCAAAAGGAGAAATAAATGAGACCCCAACATCCTCTCATGGGTAGAATTCCTGTCCTACCATTCCATTGCCACACATTTTATCTTGTGTAATATTTGCACTAAACAGAAGAAAAGTGATGCATTGTCTGCATGTAGAAATGTCTACAGGGATCTGAATTAAATACATTGTGAATTCATGTGTAACATTTCTAAACATTTATATTATTTAAAGAGGAGAAGCAAACACATAGCCAGAGGCAAAGAACTCATAGGAATTACCATTATCAGACCTCAACAGATTCCAGTTCACAATGGAAGTGGGGTCCTACAGAAATGCAGTTAGCTGCTAATCTGATTGATTCCTGCTATTGCTGAGTCACATCTTCACAACTCAAAGTGTACGTTCTTAAATAAATGTTAAACATTTATGGTAAAAATTATCCAGTCAGCAGCCAAGCATCTCCAGAAGGATCACTCCTCCACCTGATTGGGCGACTTTATCATGCCACCTAACTGATTGAAGTAACCTTCCATAAGCAGCCTTTTAGATGAGGAGACTATTTAACCAGAGATGATATTATTGGGTGAATCACCAGAGAGGGCACAGCTTTCAGCCATTCGTAGCCTTAATAGGGGCAGAAATAGGGAAAATGGCAGAGGAACCCAAGAACCAATCTCAAATGCCAAATTATTAAATGCTTCATGGTTAAGAGTGTAAATCTCAAATGCAAGTGCTGGAGATATGAGGCAGGAGGTGGAAAATTTGGATGAGTCCACAATCAATATTTATGTAAAGATAACAGGACACAAGTAACACTGTAGTCACTGTTGTAGTGCAGGAAATCATCAGATTTCAAACTGAAGCCCTCGGGGCAGTTTTGGCCTCTATAATGGCAGCAATGGCTGCTAATATGGATAGCCTGAAGACCACAATTACTCAGGAATTCATCAGGACCATTCAGCCTGCTGTCATACAGTCTGTTATCCAAAGTCACTGCCCACAGTGGCTGGTTCTCAAGGAAGGGGCGCAGATACTGCTGTGCTTCTTGGCAGTGCTATTGTCCCTGCATGATTGCAGGCTTTTCCAACAAAAACCACTGGACAGAACAAAGGAATGGGAGTTGGCCTTTTAAATTCTCAAATCTGTTCTGTCATTCAATAAGGTCGTGGCTGTGACCTAACTCCACAGGTAAGATTTTTTTGAATGGCGAGATTTCCTGTCCCACTTCCAAAACTTTGATGGAAAATGTATCCTCATTGAATCAAACAACACCACAACCATTGAACAGACAATAATTGCCAGGATCTTCACCCTTCACTCAGCAGGAATTTCCACCTGAGAGCTGTGGAGCTGCCGACTCTGTAACCCCAATGGCGCCACCTGGAGGTGGGGCTAAAAGCAGTCCCACCAATCTACGTGCCAGAGCCCAAAGGACTGCAGGTGAGGCTTAGATCTCTTGGGAGGTAGAGGATGAAAGACTCATGAAAGGAAATTGAGGGGTGATTATAGAAAGGTCAGGGGGGAGAAAGCACACTTTAGGGCAGGCCTTGGAATGGGGTTGAGTGGTAGAGGTGCTGCCCCCATATCTCTTACTTAAGACCTGGGCTGGCTTATTGATTGGTCTTCACTACACTCCTTGAAATCCACTAGCCCACTTCAGAATTGAGGCTGGGTGGGAGGCAACTTTATGTCTTAAATTATCGGCTGATGATGCAGAGGGCATGTGCATATGGCCAACATAATCTGGTTTAATACATCTCTTTCTTTTTGACTATTTCACAATATTCATTTCTTAAAACAAAATACATTTTAAAACAAAATTGCATATTGGCTCATGAAGCAATAATTAGACATCACAGTTAGCTGAATGTCAGAAAAGCAGAGTACAGTTCTAGACTACAAGTTGGCATACAGTAACATATATTGTGAAGGTGATGCATGGCAATCACAATATTGCACTGAGAATTCGAAATGGTTGTGGCATTTAGCAGAATTTGAAACCTGTATAATATGCTAGCACATGTTTATTAGTTAGCCAGAAGGATACAGCTGTTTAAATTTCTACCGCCTGGGAATCGATGTAGAACCAGTTTTGTATGTCTGGTTTCATGAAAAAGCTTCATAACATAAGCATACAGATACTCAGAATTGATTTTCAATGTGCTCGTTTGGCATTAACAGCCTCAGCAGTTTTTTCACCACTGTAACGCTGTTAACACTGGTAATGCAGCCAGATCCATTTTGTAAGGGTCATACTGCTGCATGTTCAAGCATGGCTGTCTATTTCAGTTGATTAGCCCCTTTGCTTTGCAGTCCTCTGTCTTAAATACAATTCTGGTTGCCATTTTGGTAGGAATTGGTTGGGGCCTGTGAGCTGTTGGCTTCAATCCACCACATTGACAATGCAGTAGAAGAAGCTAATATACCTAACGACCTCCTGGTGACAACTTTGGCCAGATTCTCAGGCTTTAACCTAATGTACTGCAGGAGGATGTGTGGAGCCCCACATCTAGTCAGCAAAATGTGTATGCAAATGTGAGCCTCGAAATGATGGAGTCAAATTCTACCCCAGAGTGGACAACTTTCAGTGGGCTGGCAACAGTGCGACAATGAGTGCAGACCTTCACAGAATCCATTTCTGGCTCACTGAACACACACACACACACACACACACACACAGCTGCTTTAATATAGTGATATCTTAAAATTGAAACCGATCTGATTGAAAGAAGGAAGTCATGAAAGAAAAGAAATAAACAAACAGATAAATTGTCTTCATAAAGTAATTTGCACCACCTCAAGATGAACCAATCTATTTTATACCCATTGGAGACTGGAATCACAGTTAGAGATTTTTCAACTTTGATTAACTGAAATTAAGTAAATATGTGGAAAAAGAATATAAGAAAGTACAAGTTAAGATCCTTCACTAAAGCAAGAAAACTTCTTAATTACAAAATTTTATTAACAATTAATCATTAAGATACAGCAATATAAAATAATATTCAAACAATCTTTCAAAAACTTATTGAAAGAGATAACATTAATGCAACTGAATTGACTATATAATTTTAAACACTGAATTGCAAAGCTATCTACAAATAACGAAAGTTTGTAAAGATCTTTCTACAGCTTCCAAGTGTATCATTTAAATCAGAGAAACAGATTGATAATGGAGAAAGATATTACACCTGCAAATGTATTTAAAATCATAAATACGTCAGACAGGGAATTTAATTTGATATTATGGAAGAGACAATTCATGCAGTATAGAATTGCTTTTGGGTTACAGAAGAAGCTCAGAGAAGAACAAGTGAACACACTTTTCGTTGTGAGGACCTGATAGCAGATCGTGTCTTCAGATGACAGAATATAAAAAAGAGACTGACACCTTTGACAATATTGTCGGAGCATTTATTATCATAGATCTTGACACATGGTCAGAATTTTGTTACTAAGGTCATTTACAACCAGAGCTAATTTGATATAGAATTGACCCCAATTTCTGATCCATCTCTTTCATATATGATTATAAGCAAATTAGCGTTTCATACCGGAAAGAGGTACCCAAGTAGTGGTATAAACTGAATTTTGAAAACAACAAAAGAGAATGTTGGGAACAGAAACTGTTGGAAGATTTGAATCAACTTGTCTTCGTAACAATAGGTGATGCATCTGAGACTAATATGACAGAGAAACCAAATATCAGTAAACAACATAATTTTACTCAACAAGGGGAAGAGAACGTAGGTCTCAGAAGAATATTCACTGAACCAAAGAGAAAATATGCACCACTGGATATTAATTACATTGGTGTATGATGTACAAGAGATCAGAAGAGATTGCAGATTTCACATGTTTGGAGGGACTATTCATTTGTTTCCAACTACAGAGAAATCTTCAAAATCTGATCATCAGATATTGCAACTGTCAGGAGTTAGTGGTTGACTGTTGTTACAGTCAATTCAGATGTTTAGAAGAAGCAGTGGCAAAATAGTTGAATCAGGTTTACTGTCTGTGATTGAACTTGATAAAATAACAATGTCATTCAAAAGATGCAAAAGTCAAAGGATTACAAATGGGTCTACTGCATTGCAATGTCAAGAGGAGAAAGACAACAATTATCTCTGAAATGTTTTGAGCAAGATAAAGATGATCCAAGAGAAACCTCCGTTCAGCAGTGACATCAATACCTAAGGTCATCCTCAGTGAAGAGTGTTCAAGAAATCAAAAATGAACCAAGGGTCCAGTGTGGTAATGAACTATACTTTCAAATCTCATCCTCTGAAAAAAGGACATTCAGGAAATTAAAGATACCATCTATCTGTCCCTGAAAGTTTTGTACTCAAGCAGCAGAAGTTCAACTCAACTATGTCTTCAATCATTCGAAAAGTCAAAAACATAGGCAGAGATGGGGTTGTACAAGTTTGTATTTGAAAGCATTATAAGTTTCATCCACTAGAGATGTGATCCTAAGAGAAGCCAGCTAGAGTGCTGTGCATGTCTTACAAGTTCTGTATGTAATTAAATGGGTCAACAGCTGTTTTTCCACTGAGTATTTCTTTATTCTGCATTGTTAAGCACAACAGGGAAGACAAACACATATATCTGCTGAGGCACAATAGATAGAGATCGTTCCAAACTCAACACTATTCTTTCACCCTTCCAACATCCCTGAGAGATACAAGGAACAAATGTTATCTCAGAAACTCCCATTTTTGCCACCTCCAGTGGGATGTCATCACCAAACATCTGTTGTCTGCAGGGTCTATACCTTCAGGACATGCTGGTTCACTCCCCCTCCAATCCCAACTCTGCATCCCGATGGCACCTACCCATGCAATCGCACCACTTGTTTGTTAACTTCCTCCCTCCTCATTATCCAAGACTTCAGATACACATTCTGGGTGTACCTTCCTTACAGAACCTCAGGACTCGACATCAAATATTGCAATTTCAGGGCTTGAACATCAACTTCCATGTCTACTACCTACATACCCTCACCCCAGGTCCTGTCAAGAAATGAGTTGCTTTCAGACAATTTTCACACACTTATGGACCCCACTGTCACCTATCTCGCTTCTTTACTTCCCTGACTTACTATCAAAAGTTCCTTTGTCTGACTACTCATTTTCTCTCTCTCTTTTTCTCTCTCTCTCTGTCTGGGTTCCATCACTACCTAACTGCTCTCTCTTCCCTCCACAACCTCCCCACCTTATCATCAGTACAAATACCACTTTTCCTAGTTACTTTCAGTTATGAAGAAGGGTCACTGGACTCAAAACATTAACTCTGTTTTCTCTTCAAGGATGCTGCTGAGTTTCTCCTGCAATTTCACCTTTTGAATGTGACATACAAACAGCTGTTGAAGGAGCTGTGAGTATGCAGACTGCATCTCACCGGTGAAATACATGACTTAAAGATTGATGCAGGGATAATGATTTTACTGAATGGAACACCGGCTGCTAGTACTGGGGTAAGAAGAAGCTGTGAGAGAGACTTAGGACGTTAAAGAGAAAGGGCAACACAATAGTTCGTGACAACGATAGGGCCAATGATAAGCAGAATATCACAGAAAAAGACAGAGCATACAAATTTAAGATTACACTAGTAGATCTGGTCAAAGTAACCTTTACTTTGACCAGATTTACTCGTGCAATCTTAAATGTGACTTTAAGCTAATTGACTTTAAACTAAAGGAGAAGAGAGTTTGGGTGAAGTGAGGTTTAGAAATCCAAAGTTAAAAGATGAGGCAATAGCAAAGTATATCTGGTTAAAGAAAAGCTGAGTTGAGATGAAGGGACAGAGCGTTTAATAGTATAAGTATGTCACAGGTTTTTCTTGTTTTTAATTCTTTCATGGGATGTGAGCATCTCTGATAAGGCCAGCATTTGTTGCCCATCTCTAATTGCCCTGGAACCAAATGGCTAAGTGAGCCATTTTTAAGGCAGTAAAGAGTCAACCAAATTGCTGTCGGTGTGGAGTCACATATAGGACAGACCAGATAAAGATGTCAGATTGCCTTCGTGACAATCAACAATATTTTAATAGTTACCCTTGCTGAGATTAGACAATTCCAGGTTTATTCATTTGAAATTAAATTCCATCAGCAACTAGAGTCCACACATGGATTGGTGGTAAAAAGAATAGAATTGAAGGAGCATTATCTGAATGGGTAAGGCGTCCGCAATAAAGTGGATGAACTCATGGCAGAAATGGAGATAAGAGGTGTAGATTTAATGGTTGTAGTACAGACAAGAAGCAAAATCATGTTGAGGAATCAGGAATCTCACCTGATGAAAAGTCAGTGCCACGTTTTTAACAAGAAGATCAACCAAACCATGAGTCAATATGGCAGTGGCAGGGCCAGAAACAGGCCTACCCTGGGTATAAATGTCTTGCCTACAGTGAACTACTGACTAATGAAAGGATATGGTTGCCGCTGGAAGGTCAGGCACGCAAGTCCCAGAATCATGAAGTCAAGATTAATAATGTAGGGGGTTGGGTGTCATGGAGAGAAGGTTCTAAGGTGCTCAGTGGCATGGACAGGAGGTGGCGCTCAGCTACTTTTTTGATGCTGAATTCCTTGATCAGACACCGGGTGCCTTTAACTGAGGGATGCTACCCACCCTGGAGGTGACAAGCTAGCTGCACGGTTTTAGTTTCCATGCACTCTGTTTGGTGACAGGCCCATCTGCAGTTGAGTTCATCTCTGTGATGACAAAATGTGGTACTTATGTTGTAATTAACTTTTTACTTACGGGTGCCAATTGGAGATGGGATAGGAAGCTCTTCCCATCCAGAACTTAATTCCAATAGAGTTGGGGTTCAGTTGCTAACTTGTGTAATTTAATGTCTTTCTACTTTGCCACAAGAGCAAGAGAGTCTACCCACCATGACTAGATTGGGAAGTAAATATTCAAATAATTAAGCAGTGTTGCAAAAAGACAGGCAGAATGGCAAAGGAAGAGGGTTATCCCTGATAATAAAGGATGACATAAGGTCATTAGTGAGAAAGGATATTGGCTGAGAAACATTAGGATATAGATAAAGTGTAGGATGGAAATTATTAACGGCACAGTATAGACAATGTAGATCAAAGTCGTTTGTAGGCCCCAAAGTGCAGCCGTACTGTTGGGCAAAACATGAAGAAGTAAATATTGGAGGAGCAATCAAATTTACAAAGGTGATCTGGAAGATAGTTTTGTAGATTACTTTCATGAAGGTTTTCTGGGGAAGACATTGTGGCAACAGATGTGCAGAAAGCTATTTTTGTTTTAGCATTATGCAATGAGACAAAGTTAATTAGTATTCTGACAGTTAAAGATCCACAGGAAAATCATGATCATAATATAATTGAAAAATGACAGGCCAGAATCATAAGCAAGAATATTAAACAAAGCCAAACAAATGTTTGAGGGGCAAGTTGGCTAAGATTGATTAGATAAATAGACTAAAACATACGGCAACAAGTGAATGTTTAGAAAAGATGATTCAGAATGTTCAACAAAAATAAATTCCTATTGAAAACAAAACATAGGGAGGATGACCCATCCATGGCTTTATAAGGTGGTGAATATCAGATTAAAAGAAGAGGCTTCTATATTGCACAGAATAGTAGTAAATCTGAGGAATACGGATATTTTAGAAACCAGGGAAGGCTCAAACTAAACCAGAAAATGCAGTACGCGTTCTTGTTTGATAAATCACATATGCAAAATGGAAATCAGATGCACACACTTCTAAAATAGTAGAAAGAACCCATAAAGCAAAGGAAACAAACTTCCGAATGAATTCTGTGAGCAAAAATATTTTGCACAATTAGATAAGGAATCAACTTTGTGGTTTCAAAACGTATGGCAATTTCATGCTGTCATTTCTTCAGCCACCCCCCCCCCCCCCATCCCCACCAACATCCACAATTCCTCCAATTACCGCTGTGTTCTCATTATGTGTTCACTGATGTGGTTTGGGAAGCCTGGGAAACGCATGCATCCAAAGTTAAACTTGAAAACACCTCTTAATAAAGCACTTAATAACTATTTGACATATTTAAACGAGCAATCTACTTCAAAGTGGTTTTCTGCCATACAGCTTAACATACTGCAATTAAATGTGGAAGTCAACAATTTGAAGCTGGCTTCCCGAAGTACTGCCAATTTAATCACTAAGCGACAACCAAATCCACTCAGTCTTAGAAGTTAGAATTTCCCCAAAGAGTTTATCATCAGTAAACTTGCATTTCATCAGTTTGAAACTTTGGGATAATTTTAGTGATTTAGTTTACTAAAAGGCAACATTTTTAAAGTTTGAGACCCTACTCAACCAACCTTAAACCTGTCCATTTCCAGTTGATTTGCCTCACCAGTCTGCTCATTCATAAGGCAGTGAGGTCTGTGACAACCATATGCTTCCATTTTAGCAAGTTTTTATTTTTAATTAATCAGGTCTGGTAAGTCTGGAAGGTAAAAGGAAATATATACAACTCGATTAATCAGCAGGTGCTTTTATTGCACTGCCCAAGTCCAACAAGCTTACTTACTTCTACTTCCACATTATCTGACTTTGACCAACCACTATATTTCTCCCTCCAATCACCATCTCACTACTGCCACATCAACACCACTTTCCAGTCACTGTCTCACCCACCCTGTCCAAGATCAGAATTCCCAGTCACTCCTACTTACTGACAACACATATCTAACAATTATTTTCCTGCCCCATTCATTCTTCTTTGAATTTGTTCATGAGTAATGAATAGGATGAAGATGTCGCTGGCTAGGCCAGCATTTATTGCTCATCCCTAATTGCCCAGTGGACAATTAAGAATCAGGTCATTGCTGCAGGTCCGAAGTCACATGTAGACCTCTAGAGGACATTAGTGAACAGTTGCGCTTTTCTAACAATCAGCAACAGATTCATAGTCATCGTTAGACTCTTAATACCAGACTTTTCTTAATGAATTCAAATTCCACTATCTGTTGTGGCAAAATTCTAGCCATTGTACCCAGAACATTACCTGGGTCTCTGGATTAACTGTCCAGCGATAATATCACTTTGCCTATTTTACTCCACAACAAATCTCTCCTCCCAACTACTGGATACTTCAGCCCATGACCATAATCTTCTCCTGCATCCTTACCCGCTCTATGTTTGGATGCATACTCCTGCTGCAGGACCACTTGCCTAATTGGCAACCAGACTGTCAATCAGAATTATTGTCAGGCAGGAAACCCACAGCAAAAGAAATTAAGAGATGTCTAAGTCTGAAGAACATCTGGTGTATCTGTACCTTCCTCCCATAATTACACAATTGCACTGCTCCATAAACAAATTGGCTATTAACTCTATTTCACTCTTCACAGATGAATAAGATAGGTTCTATCCTACCACCATTTAATTTGCAAAGTAGAATTTCACTGTAGTTATGCACTACACACTTGATGCCGCAAACATAATGAATACAATGAATGAGCCAAAAGTAAGAGTAAATTGTGATCTGTTGGATAATGCATTGTTGTTAAATTAGTCTTTTGGTAGTACCCCTTTGAGTATTGCTGGAAAAGAACATTTTGTTGAAGTTATTCATCTTACACTCATAGGACAATTCGGAAGAATACCAATTTAAGGGAAGACTAACAGTTACATTACATGAGAGAAAAGTGTTCATTGGTTGACAAGTGGACTTTAGGTGTTTTCATGAAGCATGGACCAGTTAATGATGATTGACGATTAAGTGCCAAGCTTTGTTCAAATTTTAAACCAGGCAGGTTGACTCTGATTGTTCGATGCATTGCCCTGAGAATTGAAGTATAGAATCACTACAGTGCGGAAGCAGTCCATTCAGTCCACACTGACTCTCCAAATAGCATCCCAACTGACCAAACTTATCCCTGTAACCCCGCATTTCCCATGGCTAATCCACCCAGCGCGCATAACCCCAGATAATGCAGGGCAATTTAGCATGGCAATCCACCAAACCTGCATCTTTTTCGACTGTGGGAGGAAACCAGAGCATCTGGAGAAATCCCCTGCAGACATGGTGAGAATGTGTGAACTCCATACAGACAGTCACCCAAAACTGGAATTGAAACTGGTTCCCTGGTGCTGTGAAGCAGCATTGCTAACCACTGAGCTACCATGCTGCCCCAACCAGTGAATGGCTTTTACTTATTTTGTTGAGTCGAAACAGGTATGGTGTGTGTATATGATTTTTCTATCTTCAAAAGAACAAAGCCCTATCTCTTAATATATGTAGGTTTCAGTGCGTGCAAGTGCACCACAGTATGAAGCTGACTGACAATCCTAAATTGGTTGTCAGCATAATTCTTTGCACACTCAGGATTATCCAGCAAAGGTTGTCCAACAGTGGAATCACATCTAATGTTGGACACTGTGTTGTATGTTTTACAAGCATGGGTCATTTGGGAGTGATCAATACCTATTTTGTTGAGAACAGCTAAAGGGATATTCTATTTAATATGATATGCCAGTCTTTGGGCCATAAAGTCTACATACTAAGCATCACACTGTTACTAAAATTCAATTATCAAGTTACTCATTGAGTAAGATTTTCTTTTCAGCTTGACAACCAAAAGACAATCTGTCAGTAGTGAATACAACTCATCTTGCAACTCCTTGGGTAATCTGAATTATATTGGGCAGTTTTCAGGACCAAAAACGAATTTGGTAGACTGTGAGAATTTATCTGTTTGGGATATCCATTATCCCATAGGATGGTTTTGATGCATCCTATTTCAATTTCAGGCCCACATACTGCAAAAATAGCATGGACCATATTTATGAAGTTGTCATTAAGGCCAATCTTGTAGCTCATTGAACTGTAAAATATATATGGAGCAGTGAAGGTAGGCTTCAGGTAGGAAATAGTACAGAGACCCTGACTGATATCTCACCCAGGACATTTTGGAAAAGGAGCTCATTTGCCAGTTGCCTCTCAAATATGCCTTTGAACACAGGATGGAGCCCATTCAGAGAATTTTTTCATGCAGCTGTGGATTCAACTAGAGCAAATGTATCATCTACATGATGGACATTAGCAAAGTAGGAGACTAGGTGGAATTCCATCAAAGTTTTGCTTACAAAATCAAAAGTGATGTTTTCAAGAGCTGGGCTTAGCAGAGGACATTTACTTAGGCATATGCGGAGTCGATAAAACTGAATTTAATGGCATAAATAACTGAGTTTATAAGTTAATTGTATATTGATTTGTGTAATGTTGGCAGGCCTACATCTCTTAATATAGTGCTGCAGTGAGAAAGCCTGTGGCTTCCTTGTTTGGTACATTGGGAAATAGGCAAGCAATATCAAATGAGTACATGGACACTACATTGCTACTGATCCTGTATGATCTCTGCAAATACAAAAGAATCCTCCATTGTGCAAATGGAACGCATGGACAAAACTGGCTGTAGCAAATCAACCAAGAATTTGGCCAGTTCTTGATGTCCAGAACTGATCAGACATAAGATAAGGTGTGAAAGAACGCCACTTTTCTGTGTCTTAGGCAAGGCACACAATCACAGATATAGTGACCTGAGGCAACAAGCTCTGTCATATACATCACCTGGCAGTTCACTGCTGTCACACAAATCCAGCAAATGCATTTTTTTTGCTTGCTTTCAAGGACAGCTGTCCAGTCAATCTGAGCAGCGGGTCCAACAGATAGAAATTTGTGTCCATCGTGAAAAGCACTCTGCATTTTGCTGATAAAATCATACTTGTTAAGGATGACTACTCCAGTTCTCTGGGTTTACTAATACTTGCACACAGTATAGCTAGGTTGTGTATCTGATTGTTGTGATACTGAAACAAAACAGCAATGATGATATTAAGCCAGGTAAGGTTCAATATCAAAAATGTAAATGATTGGGAAATATAAGATAGGGAAATTTGCAAATAGAGAATATTTGCCAAAGACACAAAGTAGTTAGAATAGTAAATTCTTGCATTGTAAGATTTAACAGAATCAGGTATTAGCTTCAGGTATCAGTTATATCAATAGAAGATGATAAAAGCAAAGGGGAATTCTGTCCAGAGCTACTGACTTTTTGAGATTTTCTTGTGGTTTTCAGACTACTGGAATGGAGTTAAAGATTCGATAATTAGTTTAAATTAAAGTAACAGGAAACTGTTTCAAATGAACAATTGTAAAGACTAGGAGACCACTCATATGTACCAAATAATGTGAAATTTTCCCATGACTCATGCACTGCAACTTTGAAAGATAGAGGGAGAATTGAAAACATAAGTCATGGTTATGAAATTCCTCTGTGTATAGAATTTTGAATTAAGTGAACAATAAAGCAGTGTTTCAGAACAGACGACTAGTTTTTCAGTTTAAGGCATGAAAAAGATTTTTTGTTTTAAGAACAGGTCACCACCATGTTAAGCTTTGACCTGTGGTAACCTGTCCTTTGAATGGCACTGTCTTAAAACCAGGCCATTACTTATGTATTTCAAATCAGAGAAAATAGCAATGTAGTGCATTTTGACAGCACTATCATTATTTCAAAGCCTAAAAGTTATGTAGAAAATACTTCTGTTTCTGTGATTTTGCTGGAGTTGCTCATTACGGGTCAAGATATTGTTTCTACAGTATACTGTGGGAAGTAAAGTTTTCAAAAATCTTCTGAGAACTTCATTCGTTAAAGATGGTATACAGGTAAAGAGGAATGGGATGATTTTCATCTCTTTCCTGCTCTTATTGTGGTGAAAAATAGGGTACAGATCTCTTTTGGGTAAAACTTGCAGCTAAAATTGGGGCTTTGTAGCATGGTTGTCATGCTTATGTGATTTTATAACCTTACCTCAAGATTCATGCGACTCTCTGATCATCCTGATTGGTGGTAAAAGTTATGAGACAACCACTTAAATATTTTTGAAGGGATCTTCACTTACTGTAAGGAAAAGCTGTATTGATCCTTTAAAACAATTTTCTTGCAGTCGCTCGTGGGGATCTCTTCATATTAACACGCTGAGATGAAAGAAAATCTTGGAATGGTATTTAGTGAGAAAAAAATTCTTGGAATTCTTTTAACAAGAACTGTTTTGAATCCTACTTTGGGAAGAGGAAAAGGAAGGAATGAAAACAGTTAAGCTGACGGAGTTAATAAATACATGCAATGTTTAGGGAATTCTTCAGGCTGAACAGAGTTTATACAACCCAGAACAACATAACCACAGTTCCCTGAGGAGAAAAAGTATGAGAAGACCGTTTTTCCAGGAAAATAATGACAGCGTTTTGTCATTATCTATAAGGAGAGGTGTAGCTATCTGCTACAGATGGCATCTTATTACCTGCTCCATTCAAGTTAATCAGCCCTAAACTTGTTTGCCTGCAGTGTCTTACAGGCTGCCACAGAATAGAACTCTGTGGTTTGCATAAATGGCAACTGTCTTCATTAGTCAGAGACCTTGGATCCCAGGTTCATAGTTCCTTGAAAGTGGAGCCGCAGGTAGACAGGATAGTGAAGAAGGCTTTTGGTACGCTTGCCTTTATTGGTCAGTGCATTGAGTATAGGAGTTGGGAGGTCATGTTGCGGCTGTACAAGACATTGGTTAGGCCACTTTTGGAATACTGCATGCAATTCTGGTCTCCCTGACACAGGAAGGATGTCGTAAAACTTGAAAGGGTTCCGAAAAGAGTTACAAGGATGTTGCTAGGGTTGGAGAGTTTGAGTTATAGGGAGAGGCTGAATAGGCTGGGGTTATTTCCCTAGAGTGTTGGAGGTCAAGGGGCGACCATACAGAGGTTTATAAAATCATGAGGGCCATGGATATGATAAATAGACAAGGTCTTTTCCCCAGGGTGAAGGAGTCAAAAACTAGACGGCATAGGTTTAAAGTGAGAGGGCAAAGGTTTAAAAGGGACCTAAGTGGCAATATTTTCATACAGAGTGGCATGTGTGTGGACTGAGCTGCCAGAGGAAGTGGTGGAGGCTGGTACAATTACAACATTTAAAAGGCATCTGGATGGGTATATGAAAAGGAAGGGTTTAGAGGGCCAAATGCTGGCAAATGGGACTAGATTTATTTAGGATATCTGGTCAGCATGGACAAGTTAGGCCAAAGAGTTTGTTTCCAAGCTGTGTATCTCTATGACTCTATGATTCTAGTCAAAGTGCTAACCTTGTCAGTTTCTTAGGATCGAATTTCTGGTTCTGGCACATTCAATGCAGGCTGATACAATTTAAGAGACTGATTTTAATTAAAGTCATGTTAAGCAAACCAGTTGGTTTATTGTTATTGTACACAATAAACAGTTTAAAGCTCTGTTGTAAGCATGAAACAGGAAATGAAATTATCAAACAATTGTCCTGGGAGAAATAACTTTTCCGGTACATTTCTGCCCTGTTTCTTTGTGCAGCTAGTTAATAATTGACAGCCTTGCTATAAAGAAGTGAGTAAAATCTATAATTTTTAGAAGTAGCTCTGTTTATTTAAATAACACTCCAGCTAAGTGGCTGGTAAGCCCAATTTCAGCAAGGGGAGAGGACTCACAAAATTACTCTCAAAGTTCTTACTATGAATGCAAATAACGCAATGCTGAGTACAATGCAAACTGTTAACTTGCGGGTTTCAACTTTTTTCACTTAAACAGGATCTATAAAATAATCTGATGTAAACAAACTAAACTAATAAACTGAAACTGATGTATGTTTTTACATGCATTATTATGTACAGTTTCTGGTTGTTCTACTGCCAGATGGATGTGGAGGCTCTGGAGAGAAATGGTTTACCAGGATGTAGGCTGGTTTGGAGGTTATTACCTAAGACAAGAGATTAGACAAGCTTAGCTTGTTTTCATAGATCATAGAATCCCTACAATGTGGAAACAGGCCCTATGGCCCAATAAGTCCACACCAACACTCAGAGTATCCCACCCAGACCCATTCCCCTATAACTCACCTAATCTACACACTCCTGAATACTATGGGGCAATTTAGCATGGTCAATCCACCTAACCCGCACATCTTTGGACTGTGGGAGGAAACCAGAGCACCTGAAGGAAACCCATGCAGACATGGGGAGAATGTGCAAACTCCACACAGACAGTCGCCTGAGGGTGGAATTAAACCCGGGTCCCTGGTGCTGTGAGGCAGCAGTGCTAACCACTGAGCCACCGCGCCACCCTTTTTCACTTGAGTGTTGAAAGATGAGGAGTGAACTGATTGAAGTTTACAAACTTTCAAGAGGCATGGATGGAATGGATAGTCAGATTCTTTTTCCCAGAGTGTAAATGTCAATTACAAGGGGACGTAGGTTTAATTTAAAAGGGGTTAATTTTAAAGGAGATGTAAGGAGCGGGCTATTTACAAAGAGGGTGATAAGTGTAGGAATGTGCTGCCAGAGGACATGGTGGAGGTGAATACAGTAGCAACATTTAAGAAGCATCTTGACAGACATGTGAATAGACAGGGAATAGAGGGATACAGACACTATAGAGGCAAAAGGTTTTTAGTTTAGAAAGGCATCATTTATCAGCGCAGACTTGGTGGGCTGAAGGGCCTGTTCCTGTGCTGTACTGTTCTTTGCCCTTTATTCTTCATGAATGATTTAGATTCTGATCATAATGGGTCAATAGGAGATTGGAAAGCATGAAGATAAAGATCTTCTCTTCCTTATTTTTGTTTTGTACCTGTACATGATCATATAAATGATGTGATCACACCAGAGCGGGAGCTGAGGAGCTTTTTGAGGATGTTGCCAAGAATAATGAATTTTAGCTAAGATGAAAGATTGAATGCTGTAGGTTGCAGTTGTTTTTTTTGGAACATAGACTGAGGGAAGATTTAATCAAAGTGTGTAAAATTATGAGGGACCTGTGTAGAGTGGTGGGGCTTGTCAACTCAGCTGGCTAGATAATAATTAGTGCGTGGTTCGGAATAACACTAACAGCGGAAGTGTTCAATACCTGTTCCAGTTGAGGCAGCTTTTGGACCTGTCTTCTCAACCTGCCTTTGAGAATGGAAGGCAATAGCAAAACACCTTTAACAGAAAACTGCCAAGAAAAAGAGATCAGGATGAAGCAAAAGCAGACAATCAATCAAGAAAGTGGCTTCTGAAAAAGCATATTTGACAAGACAGACAGAATGGAATCTTTCATCTTAGCTAAAATTCATTATTCTTGGCAGTGAGGTCAATAATCTGAGGCAAGACTTAAAATAATTGCGATAAGGAATAAACAAGAGTTAAGAGGAATTTTTATCACACAACAGGTGAAGGGAGTTTGGAACTCAGTACTGGAATGGCCCGTTAAAGCAGAAACCTTTACTGTGTTTAATAAAAGATTTGAACATGAAAAGCTGTAACTTATAAGGCCAATGAAAGAAAGTTATAAAGAAAGGTTAGGCTGGATAGCTTAATGGGGATATCAGGTGTTGAATGGCCTTCTTCCCATAAATTTGTATCGTTCTATGATTTACCTTTTCATTATACGTAGCAACAAGAGAAAACTGCATGAATGCTAATTATTTTTTGAGATTGAAATGTAAATCCCTTGGGTTGAAACTTACAGTTTTTGGCTGAGCGCAATTCATTCTGAATTTGGTGGAGTGATTTTCACAATGAGGCTGTATGTGTTTTCTCATTCAATTTTACCAAAGTCACCAACTTAATTGCCGTTCCTGATCCAATTATGTGTATCCCATCTGATTTCTGCCCCATCTAAGCTGATGCCATTCCTGGACCTACTCACTGGAGATCCAGAACTGACTGGCATTCCTGGCACCGTAACGATCTTATAAAGGCCATTGTACACCTGCTAAGTATTGTCAATCTGGAGCTGCCCAGCATGTTTCCTGACATTTTTCCTGGACATGGCAGACAGGAGGAAATCGGCATCTCACTTCAGGGGCATGGTCCTGGAGCTCCTGCTGGACAAGGTGGTGCACAGTCAGGACTTCCTTTTTTGATATGATCAGCAGTGGAGGCCCAGTCTGTGAGCTGGCTACTTGTCCTTGAGTGCACAATGTCCTTATAGCAGCATTGCAATGATAATTGATGGCGTAGCCTGAGATGCAACATTGACGTGCTGAAACATTCTGTAAGTGCATTGGAGATGCGCCGTGAAGTTTCTCTGGATTTGCATGTGTCGAATGTCAGTGTTTGTGGATGTAGACTGTGAGTGACTGTTACCAATTGAGCACACTGTGAGATGTTGGTGGCTGCTTTCCAAACTGAAGGTCTTTTTGGTGCAAGTAATGAGTTGAAAGCTGCCTAGAACTCAATAGTTAGTGTGATGGCCAGGAACTTCATGAAATTATGAAATCCAACTGGTTCAGGATCTGATCCACCTTTTTCAGTGGAAAAGGCACTTTCCACTGCCTGGATAAGGAGAAGGGTGTTAACATGGCAGATCATGAGTACTTAGTTGAGACTTGGAACATTTAGGTTTGGGCTGCATTTTGTTGCACAGATCCAAGTCTGTAAACCACCAAAGAATGCTGAACTAAGATAATGGCACCCCTTCACTCTGGGACAGATATATGTCAGGGGTGCCCCATACTGCATTTGCGTAGAGTCTTTCTTGTGCCTCCCAGCATTCAGAGTTCATCTTGAAGTTACAGGAGAACCTAGGAAAGAAAATGGAATGTTATCATTTGTTGCAACATGGAATGGAATACATGTGGAGGGTGGTTTTGCTACAGTACGGCCTGGTGGCAAGATCATATCTGGATCAGTTTTGATCACCTTATTTAAGAAAGGATACAATTGCATTGGAAGCAGTGCAGAGAAGATTCCCTTGACTGATTCTTTAAGAGCTTGACAAGTTAGATACTGAGGAAATATGTTCCCTGGTGGGGAAATCTAAAACATGGGCATAAAACATTAGAGTAAGGGATAAGCTGTTTAAGGTGAAAAAAAAATCTCAAAGGAGCAAGGGTTGAGTAGGTGCAAAACCTTATTTTGCACCTTTTCTGCAAGCAAGAGTGTTGAATTAATATGAATATAAATATAGGATCAGTAGTAAATCATTTGACCACTTGAATTTGCTCCAGCATTCAGAACAATCATGGATGTTCTTCAACTTCAAATCAATTTTCCCTCCCGCATCCTACTTCCCTTGATTCTCTATCTGTCTGTCAACCTGAGATATATTCAGTGATCCCTATGGGGTAGGGTATTCCAAAGATTCAAAACCATTTGAGTAATGAGATTCTCCTCATCTCCATCCTTACCCTGAGGCTGTGATCTCACTTCAAAATACATGTATTGCTTCTTTTAATTTCCAGCACTGAACTCTGATCCTATTGCATTAACTTTTCAATAGTATCAAAATTGCCAGGTTTTGCAGGTTTAATTTGATCTTAAAGGCAACCTTTTAAGGTTATGATTGTTTTGTTCTTTCTATAATTAATATGTTTATGAATCAAGACTGTTTTACCTTAATAATACAACTAGTCTAAAGGATACAGAGCAAAGAAATTCAAAACAACAAGGTGCAGGGCTGGATGAACACAGCAGGCCAAGCAGCATCATAGGAGCAGAGAGGCTGACGTTTCGGGCCTAGACCCTTCATCAGAAAGCTTTTCTGATGAAGGGTCTAGGCCCGAAACGTCAGCCTCTCTGCTCCTATGATGCTGCTTGGCCTGCTGTGTTCATCCAGCCCTGCACCTTGTTGTCTAGGATTCTCCAGCATCTGCAGTTCCTACTATCTCTGATTCAAAGAAATTCAAAGCCTCTTTATTTTGAAAATTCAGTCACTGCCTTGGACTCAGGCAAGGACACAAACCAGTGTTGTGTCCTTCTTTGACAAATCCTTTCTATAATACCACAGTGAACAAGGTCTAGGCAGAAGGATAGAAAACAGATTGTAATTGTGATTTGATATGGTGAGGATGTAATAATTGTCTTGCTATAATCTAATCAAAGCATTCAGATGTTGTTAACAGCAAAAGTACATGTTGAACAGTTCATAATTATCCTTGGAACTCGATGATTAAATTCTCATTTTTACCTCACTGATGGTTATCTGTCATCATTCATATTATCTAATATTTACCTCAGCGGAATTTTCTGTTTTCTATTTAGTCTGTGTTCTATCAATGTCTATTATTGCAGTTGACATTCTGTGTATAGTGCACATTCTTGATGCATGATGACGCTAACAGAGCAGGGTTAATTTAGAAAAATAAATGGCAGGAACCAGAAAGGAAAAGGAAATAGACCGACAGAAGGCTTGAAAACAAGAAGTACTCATTCAAGGAATTATATAAAAATGGAAGACGAGAATACTGAATGAACACAACAAAGCTTGCTGGAACTGGTGGTGTTTCAGATAAAGTTTCTGGATTTGGAAACAAAATACAAATATATAAACTGTTCCGAATGAGGTGAGACAATTGAATCAAAAGGGGGAACTCAGAAATTACGGAAAACATTGGACAAAATATAAATATGTACAGAACAAAGGCAGATAAAATATTGAAATACATAAATGTGTTGTTCTACATGAGATGGTGGTTTTTCAGGAATGACACTGGATGAGCAATCTGGAGGCCCAGATTAATGCTCTGGGGTAATGGGTTCAAATCTCACCTTGGGAGCTGGTGGAATTTAAATTCAATATATAAAACCAAGAATTGAAAGCAAGTCTCGGTGCTGGTGGCCATGAAATTACCATTGACCATTGTAAAAACACATTGGGTTCACCAATGTCCTTTACCATCTCACCCATCCCTACCCTATCTGGCCGATTTGTGACTCCAGACCCAGAGCAATGGTGTTGACTCTAAAATGGCCTCGCAAGTCACTCTGTTCAAGGACATTCAGGGATGGACAACAAATGCTGGCCTAGCCAGTGACATGCACATTCTGTGAAAGGAGAGAACTTCATACCTCAAGCGTGGTGGCTCCACCTGAGAGGGAAACAAGCAATCAAATGGCTGGTAACTCTTCAATGATCGCAGCTCCAGTGGCAGCAATTCATGGCTGGTAAAACAGGGGATCTAGAGCATTGCTCATGCACAAGGCTCTGGAGTTACAGGTAAGTAGTAAGTCAGGCATGCCCCAGTGATGTGTTGGGAGAGTGTTGGTTTGTCATGAGCATTTGCAGGAGCTTCTTTTAGTTGAAGTCCTTCATGGACCATAACGGGCCTGATTAGGAAGGCAGCCCCTGCCTTAGTCCTCATGGTGACCATTGATATTTACTGGGTGACCATCCTATGGGGCATCCACCTCCTCCACCAGCACCAACACCACCCCACAACAGAATACTAGTGATGGCAGATTAAGGTCCCTAAATGGTCTTAATATGCAAATTAAGGCCCTCATTTTGCCTCAGCTGGAGGCCATCCTCAACCTTCCCTGTTACTGACTTAATCAGCGGTACAGGGCAAATTGGGAAGCCGATGTGCATTTTATTTCACTGATGAAATTGGATGTAAAGGAAAACCAGTGACATGCAAAGTATAAATGCAATCAACTTGGTATTGAATGTGTTTCAGGTAAAAAGAAATTTGAGGGATATAGTGACATAGTATTGCGCAGGTGAGATCAAACAAAGGTTTAACCCTTGTTTTCACTTCAATGTTGAAGGATGAGGGGCAACCTGATAGAAGTTTACAAATTATGACAGGTAGCGATGGTATGGAAAGTTGGACTTTTTCTCCCAGCGCAGAAATGTCAATTTCTAGGGGACATACATTTAAGGTAAAGGGGGCAAGTTTAAAGGAGATGGGAGAGGGTGGTATACAGAGGATTGTAAATGCCTGGAATGCACTGCCAGAGGAGATGATAGAGGCAGACGTTTAGCAATATTTAAGAGGCATTTTGACAGATATATGAATAGACAGGGAATAGAGGGATATGGATCGCATAGAGACAGAAAGTTTTTAGTTTCGAATGGCATCATGTGTTAGTGAAGTCTTGGTGGGCCGAAGGATCTGTTCCTGTGCTGTACTGCTGTTTGTTCTTTATTCTTTGTTCTGCCCCTATAATGTTCTGTTATTTGAATCCATCTTGCAATATTGAGAAGCAGGAAGACCTTTCACTTATCAAATACCTTACAGTGCATCATTATAAGTGCAAAAGAAGGCCTACAACATGAGCTGACCGGAAATGAGTCAGAAGTGAACTCTTTCTTGCCCTCAGTATTATTCCAGAAACATGAAAAAAGAGCAATTTATTGCAAATAGAATATGTTGAAAACATTAACAGTAATGCATGCAACTTGGTTATATGCACATGAACTCTGCCAAAATCACATGTAGAATATTATACAACTGAATTAGGCATAATTAGGAGAACATCTTATTCCTTGAGACAATCCGTTCACCACAGTAATATTTAAACTTCCTTCTAATTGATCTATTCACCAGAAAAATCCTCTAATCTGCTTCTAGTTAATCTGTTCACTGTAGTAATCCTTACTCTTCCTGTTGTCATTCTGTTGACTGCAAACACCCTCAATTTCCCTCTGGTTAATCTGTTCATCACAGTAAGCATTGATAAATTGTTATCCTTTTGCAACCATTGTTGGTCTTCCCACAAGACTTCTGAAGCAGGATCCATTTCTCTCGTTAGATTAGAGGTCAAATCACTCTGTTACCCAGTGACAGCTCTTTCCAATCTCCTCCCAAGTTAATTTAAAAACAGAAATGAATAATAATAAGTATGAAAAGATGGATCAAAAGTACTTCACTTGTTTGTGAAACATTATGTTGTATGCTTTGTTTTTGATTGGACTAATATAATTGAACAAAAACATTTAGTCGACAATTGCAGAGAATAATTTTCTTACTATCTCTTTCAATTTTAGCTTCATTATTGAGAAAAATACATACAGGGTTCCCAGTTTGCGAGCAGGTTCTCTTCTTGGGTCAATTAGTGAGTCGATTTATATACAAGTTATAACACAATACTGGACAACATAAAATAGCTGTTCATAAGTAAAAGAAAACGTTCACATGTTGAATCTTTAAAATTAATATAAATACACCCCTGTACAGAATTTCATTTCAGCGTTTGTAAGTCGAATATTCGAAAATTGGACCACCCATAAAAGGACTGTGTGTTCATTTTAGTGTGTTTGAATTAACAAGATGGTACTATGCATTAAAAAAAGCAATTCAATACACTTAACCCACCTGTGAACACCAAGATTTTTAATCACCATCTGTTGATAATATGAATAATAAGAAGATGGTGCCAAAACTATTCATATTGTCAAATCATTGTTGCGCTGTTATTATTTGCTCAAATTCTGCAAGAGGCATTTGGTAAGATGTCACCCACTATTTGTTTTTACTATGCTCTCCTCTGGGTGAGAATTGTGTTATGATCCCAACTGATATTGTTACTGGACAAGTCAGGTCCCAGACTGAAATATGGCTTGGAGATCATATTTTGAATTATTTTTGTTTTTTAATGAGATAGCCTTTCACTGAAACACCAGTATACAATGCTGCAGATTCATATTTAATAATGAAACAGGAGTTTATTATGCAACTTAAATGAAGATAAAATAGAATAAACCAAAATATTTACACATAATACAAACTTAAAGATTTCGGAACACGCATTAAAATACTTTACAATTAATCCTCACATTACTCCTTTTCCATAATCATACCGAATAGAAATTCCTTCTATTTCATATCTATAGGGTTTAAATTAACAATGGCTTCAATTCCCCAGCTTGAGAGTCTGATAGGCTCTTCTTACTGCCTTCATATAATTGAGCTTAGATTTTCTCAGCTTCAAATAACCCCCTCCAGGTTTTAACTAAACACTTCTGGTCTGGAACATATAAACTAAACTCCCTATACTGAGACAACTTTATATTTAACATTGTTAAACCATACCTTTCTCCAGAGCAATGTTTACACATGTAGTTTCAACCAAGACTGCTTCACATATCATTTTAAAATTCAAATGATCTTAAATTCAAACCACATAATTAAAAGAACAAAAAGAAACCTCTAATCCACTAAACTAAAGCTAATGCATAACTGTTTACTTCGGTCAGTCATAAACTCTTCAAAATCCTATTACTCTTCAGAAACTCTCTCTATTGTTATGCTTTGAAAGAAATCAGGATGGCTGCAGAAACAATTACCAGTTATCATTAAATTTCTTCAGTTACCAGACCAAACACACCTGCCACTTGTTTAAATGCAAACTCCACAATAAATGATAATAGATAGTGGATAAATAACACAGCTTATATCACAATTGGATGTAACAATTCTGGCTGTATGAAAGATAAATTGCTGTTAAGAGAGGAAAACAATTATTATGCCTCTGGAGGCTGGTTATTAAAGGTAGATTGAGCTATTATATAGTTAATAAGTTACTATCGATGGGTTCTCTAGTGGACTAGAATAACTTACAACATCTTAGACTGCAGTGCTGTTGTTGGCTGCCCCTCAGTTTAGAGATGGTATCTATCATGGATCATTTACCTTGGAACTTCATGGAATTGAACAGACCAATTCTTGACCCTCAGATCTTTGGATCAGAATGTTCCATGATGTATTTGAATCTAGAGTGTAGCGTTTGTTCCCTTTTCCTTCTTTATCTGCTGAGTTTTGTAAAGCCGTATGGACTCAAAGTATAGTGCAGCTTGATGGACAAGTTGTCACAATTTTGAATGATTGACAGCAAGTTGCTCCCAGCCAATTCCTTCCATGCTTCAAAAAAATCTTCAGTGTTAATTTCCTTAAACGGTGGCCAGGGTGAGAAAATGGTACTGTTTGTGCAGGAGAGTGTCAGCCATGATATTGCTGATGATGGACAATGCTGGATTGCCAATGTTTGCCGGCAGTGTTCAGAGGGTTTTCAAAGATGGTACATGTATAAAAGATATGGTAGATACCCTGTGAATGGTAAGCTTTTCCAGGAATGGTGCGTGGTACAATAAGGCTAGAAACGAACATGAGAGATGCTGTAATGGTGGCTTAGCAGCTAATGAGGCACACCTGATAAGATACAGTGGGAAATCTCACTAGACTCTGCAGAGAGAATTCATATATATATAATATATATATAAATTGACACTGTAGTGATTGTAATGAGGTTAGCCAGCTGGATATTGTAGAATATGAGTTCCCTGATTGGGGGCAGTTAAGCTGATCCAATCAGGGAGCCTTGGCTGGCATATAAAACAGGTGAGTATCAGAGATACTGACACCCTGATTCCTGACTCTGAATGAAGCAGTACTTAAGTCAAGGACTTTTCATGTGTAAATAAGGGGAGGCATGGTGGCAGGATACTGGCCTCTGTAGAGTTATTTCAGACAAAATTCACATTTAGCCAAAAAAGCGTATGATTCAGCCCTTAAGCCAGTTTTTAGTAAAAATTAGCCCAAAGTATATTCAAACTAAGTCGTATTTAATAATAGGGCAGTTAATCTTTGATGAAGTGAAAAACCACTATCGGGTCGATTGAAAATAGTTTAGGGGCTATCAAACAGTTGAGGTGACACACGTAGGGTTTTTGTAAGCATGTGTTTAAGATCTCACACTTAATAAAATTACAATCATATCATCATGAAGGAATTGCAGGATTATGATGATTTGTCTTGAACAACCAAATCAACCTGGGCTTGCGACAAATACAGCTCTCTTGTTTTGCAGACAACAAACATGGAAACTACTTTTAACAACATTAGAAGTCTTAAGCTTATCTATAATACTGAAACAGGTACAGCTTGCTTTGATATTTCATAACCGCTGACAACCAATTTCAATGAATGGAATAAATTCTGCACTGTGAGAAAGATGTTCAGTGAACTTTTAGATAAATTTGGAATTAATGTAAATATCTTAGGCATGTCTCATTGCACTATGAATTCTTTATTGCATTCCTTATATGTGATGCTATCACAATAATAAGATCCAATGGCTATAGTGGCTAGCTTCTCATCACGACACAAAATGTGTTCTTTTACAGCATACTCTTGATGTAAGATATGATGGATTCTATATGGAGTCTTATAAAATTTTAACAAGCCATCAGCAACCTACTTGGAGCTCTAATAAATATAGAAAATGTCTGAATGCCTGGGAATGAAATTCAACTTCAGAGGTAATGCAAAACATGTGTTAGCAGATTTCAGGAGAGGTGGAAAACAGACAGCCAGTTCATGATCTTCAGTTTTGCTCTGCTGTCAAGTCCAATTTTGCACTTATATTATTTTAATATTACAAAATGACACAGGAAGAATTCCAATATTTTTATGGAGTTAAAAACTCTGATCATCTTTGTTATTTTTCTTGCTCTTGTTTACTCTGCAGAAGAATTTAATTTGCAAAACATCTGAATATTTTGTTTATTCTTTTTGTGCTATTTGGATATTACTACTTTTATTACTCATTCCTAATTGACCATGAACTGAATGGCTTGTGAGGCCATTTAGAAGGCAGTTTAGAGTCAACCACATTTCAATCAGTCTGAAGTCACATGTAGGCCAGACTGTAAGGATAGCAGATTTCATTCTCTAATGGACATTCATGGTCCAGATGAGTTTTTACAAGAATTGATGATAGTTAACATGCTCACCATTACATAGAGTAGTGTTATGTTCCAGCTTTATTAACGGAATTCAAATTCCACCAGCTGTCATGGGATTTGAACTCACATCCCTAGGACATTAGTGTGGGCCTCTGGATTGCTCCATTAACATTAACCTCTCCATCAACATCTCCCCTAAAATGAAACTAATTCAGCCAAACCCTGTAAAAAATTTCTGTTTCTTGACTTGAAACATCAACTCTGTTCTTCTCACTACAGGTGTTCCCAGACCTGCTGTATTTTTCCAGTACTTTCTGTTTTTATTCCAAGTTTCTGTCACTGGCATTATTTTATTCAACCAAGTTGCTGATTATGCTCCTTTTTGTTAATTTTAAGACAAATAATATGAAAAAAAATCCTTAAAAGGGAATAACAGAAGAGCTTATGCATGGTACTGAGGAGACTAGCTTTTTACATGCAATAATGTGGAGATTTTAGCTCATAATTGGTCTTGATTGAATTACGCACAACCACATGACAAGCTCTAAGATTAAAGTTATAGTCATTGTCATAGGGTCATAGAGATGTACAGCACGGAAACAGACCCTTCGGTCCAATTAATCCAGGATATCCTGAATTAATCTAGTCCCATTTGCCAGCATTTGGCCCATATCCCTCTAAACCCTTGCTATTTGTGTATCCATCCAGATGCCTTTTAAATATTGTAATTGTAATTGTACCAGCCTCCACCATTTCCTATGACAGTTCATTCCATACACGCACCACCTTCTGTGTGACAAAGTTGCCCCTTAGGTCCCTTTTATATCTTTCCCCTCTCACCTTAAACCTATGCCCTCTAGTTTTGGACTCCACTACCTTGGGAATTCACCCTATCCAGACTCCTCATGTTTTTATAAGCCTCTATTATGTCAACCCCTCGGCCTCTAACACTCCGGGGAAAATAGGCCCCAGCCTATTCAGTCTCTCCCTACTGCTCAAAACCTCCAACCTCAACAAAATCTTTGTAAATCTTTTCTGCACCCTTTCAAGTTTAATAAGATTTTTCCTTTAGCAGGCAGACCAGAATTGAACACAGTATTCCAGAAGTGGCCTAGCCAATGTCCAGTACAACTGCAACATGATTTGCCTTACCAAAATGCACCACCTCATACTTATCTAAATTAAACCCCATTTGCCATTCCTCAGCCCAATGGGTCATCTATCACATTATGCTCTGAGATAACCTTCTTCACTGTCCACTACACACCTAATTTTAGTGTCATCTGCAAACTTACAAACCATTCCTCTGATATTCACATCCAACTCATTCATATAAATGACAAAAAGCAGTGGACCCAGCACCGATCCTTAGAGCACATTGCTGGTCACAGGCCTCCAGTCTAACAAACCACTCTCCACCACAACCCTCTGTCTCCTACTTTCAAGCCAATTTTGCATCCAAATGGCTAGCTCTCCCTTTATTTCATGTGTTCTATCCTTGCTAACTACACTACCATGTGGAACCCTGTCAAATGCCTTCCTGAAGTCCATACAGACAAGATCCATTGCTCTGCCTTAATCAATCTTCTTTGTCACTTTCAAAAAACTCTATCAAGTCAGTAAGACACAATTTCGCAGACATAAAGCCATGTTGACTATCCCTTATAAGTCCTTGACTTTCCAAATACATGTAGATCCAGTCCCTCAGCCTATCACTGATGTCAGGCTCACTGGTCTACAATTCCCTGGCTTTTCCTTTCCACCATTCTTAAATGATGGTACCACATTAGCCATCCTTCAGTCTTCCAGCACTTTACCCCTGGCTATTGATGTCACAAATATCTCAGCAAGGGTCCCTGTAATCACTTTCCTAGCTTCCCACAAAGTTCTGGGATACATCTGATCAAGTCCCAGGAATTTATCCACCTTTACACATTTTAAGATGCCCAGCATTTCCTCCTCCGTAATATGGACACTTTTCAAGATATCACTATTTATTTCTCCAAGTTCTGTAGCTTCCATATTCTTTTCCACAGTAAATACTGAGGTGAGTTACCTTGATCAATATGATAATTAATGGGTAGAATTGTATCAGAGGTTGAGTGATGTGGAATTCTGAGGAAGGTTCACTGGACTCAAAACGTTAACTCTGATTTTTTCCTCACAGATGCTGCCAGACTTGCTGAGCTTTTCCAGCAACTTCTGTTTTTGTTGCTGAGTGACGTGGAATGTTTGGCACAAGCAGATGGGAAATCTGGGAAGGTTCAACTCAACCTTGGGAGCATCTCCCTACATCTTTCATGCTTTTGATAAGCAGTGTGGCATGTTCCATATTTTAGGGAGCGGCAAATTACTGATTAAATGGGTTTATTGCTTCTTAAACAACATATTAACAGTCTAATTCATTGGTTTAATATCCCCTTTTCTATCTCACCAAAACTCACCAAACAAACTAGACATTCAGAAAATTTACACGCAAATTACCTGGCGAATCCAGCTCATGCTTGCTCACAATGACCTGCATGTTGGGTGCTGGGCACTCGCCATGGGTATCAGCTGCAAACACCCTACATTCATAGCAAATCTCTGATCCATTTACTGGACTCTTCTACACTTCAATACTGCATTTCCAATTGCACTGGCACTTATCATTGTAATGATGCTGCAAGGATTCTGTGCAGGCATGGAATGGACCAGGCTGCCTCTCCAGGGTCTTTGCTTGTTTTCACAGCATTCACTCATCCCTGCCCTGCATTCCCTTGTTTTGTCATTTGAGCTTTACCCTCTCAGACAGAAGTACCAGTCTCATATTACTTCTGTTTTTCCAGATATAGAGTCTGGAAGGTTGTCATCATTGTTAACAGGCCTTAGTAAAGTCAAGGGGGCTAGCCTTCAGTCAGGGGTCCAGGACTGCACAGCAAACAAGGGAAGCTTCTGATACCAGTTCAGAACATGGTAACGCAGCTACTCAGGATGGTCAGAGTTGAACCACCCATTCTGAACCCTTCTTCATCGTCTTTCTGCCTTATTGGGGGCTGCTTTCCTTCCAGATTGAGAGAAAGGCAGATATTAAGGGAAACAAAAGTGGGTGGGCATAACTGTTAATGGGGACCTGACCACAGTGAGGGAGTAGGCAGCACAGATGGCATGTGGGGTTCGTGGTGTCAGGGTTGGGGTGGGCGACAGTGAGTGGGAAGGATGTTGCAAGCAATAGTGATAAGCTTGGTGGAGCTTGAACCTTGACGGGAGGTAGGTGCAGTAGCAGAGATGAAGTGAATGTGAGGTATCAGAGAGAAGAGGATGGCCAGTGGAGTGGAGAAGGACATTAACCTCCTTCCTATAGGCTGGGCATTCCTCCAATTCCAACTGTCAGATCACTTTAATCATTGTCTGGTGTTGTAGCTTCCCCTGCTGGTCCTGGGAAGGGAGAAGTCATACCTGTGCACCGCCCCATCCAGCAGGACTTCCAGGCTCCTGCCTACAAAGCAGGGCACTGATTACCCTGACTGTTATTCTAGGGGTAGCTCTAGACTGACAGTGTTTGTTTAGGTGCACACCAGACTCTGGTGTGGTTGCCAGAGAATTCTGAGATATCCCCTGATTGGCCAGTTGTTCTGGGAAATATGCATGACATGATGGAGCTGTAATCAGATTTGAAGAATGCCATAGAAATAGGTAATGAATGAATGAAATGAATTTGGTAAAAATACAGTGAGAAACCTCCATATGCCTCAGGGTGGAAATCTCCAAAATAAATCAACATAGCTCAGGCTTAACCAAAACAAAATAAGATTTTTCACCATTTTCTCTGGATTAATGATTTCTGTAAAATATTGGTTTCAGGGACTTTATACAAAGTTATTTATGAGAAATACTGCATAACGTGGTTTAAAGCTACAGTGAGGTCAATTTCACCATTAATGTTTTCAGTAGAAAGTGAAATTGAGTAAATTGTAAAATGCATACTAAATCTGATCATGTCAGTTTCCCCAGGCAGGTTAGGCTAAAATTAGACCTATGGGTCAAAATCAAAATGCAGTCATATGTGATCAGAGATAGTAGGAACTGCAGATGCTGGAGAATCCGAGACAACAAGGTGCAGGGCTGGATGAACACAGCAGGCCAAGCAGCATCATAGGAGCAGAGAGGCTGACGTTTCGGGCCTAGACCCTTCATCAGAAAAGGGGGAGGGGAAGGGGGTTTTGAAATAAATAGGGAGAGAGTGGGAGGCGGATAGAAGAGGGATAGAGGAGAGGATAGGTGGAGAGGAAACAAACAGGTCGAAGAGGCGGGGATGGGGCCAGGAAAGGTGAGTGTAGGTAGGGAGTTAGGAAGGGGATAGGTCAGTCCAGGGAGGACGGACAGGTCAAGGGGGCGGGATGAGGTTGGTCGGTAGGAGATGGAGGTGCGGCTTGAGGTGGGAGGAGGGGATAGGTGGGAGGAAGAACAGGTTAGGGAGGCAGGGACGAGCTGGACTGGTTTTGGGATGCGGTAGGGGGAGGGGAGATTTTGAAACTTGTGAAATCCACATTGATACCATTGGGCTGCAGGGTTCCCAAGCGGAATATGAGTTGCTGTTCCTGCAACCTTCGGGTGGCATCGTTGTGGCACTGCAGGAGGCCCAGGATGGACATGTCGTCTGAGGAATGGGAGGGGGAGTTGAAATGGTTTGCGACTGGGAGGTGCAGTTGTTTGTTGCGAACCGAGCGTAGGTGTTCTGCAAAGCGGTCCCCGAGTCTCCGCTTGGTTTCCCCGATGTAGAGGAAGCCACACCGGGTACAGCGGATGCAGTATACCACATTGGCAGATGTGCAGGTGAACATCTGCTTGATGTGGAAAGTCTTCTTGGGGCCTGGGATGGGGGTGAGGGAGGAGGTATGGGGGCAGGTGTAGCACTTCCTGCGGTTGCAGGGAAAAGTGCCGGGTGTGGTGGAGCTGGAGGGGAGTGTGGAGCGGACAAGGGAGTCACGGAGAGAGTTGTCCCTCCGGAAAGCAGATAAGGGTGGGGAGGGAAAGATGTCTTTGGTGGTGGGGTCGGATTGCAGATGGCGGAAGTGTCGGATGATGATGCGTTGGATCCGGAGGTTGGTGGGGTGGTACGTGAGGACGAGGGGGGATTCTTTTTTGGTTTTTATTGCGTGGACGGGGTGTGAGGGATGAGTTGCGGGAGATGTGGGAGACACGGTTGAGGGCGTTCTCGACCACCGAGGAGGGGAAGTTACGGTCCTTGAACTTTTTTGGTTTTTATTGCGTGGACAGTCATATGTGATGTCCTTTTGAGGTGACAATTCATTTGGTTTGTCCCATTTTGTTCTCATAGTTGATGTCATTGACCAGCCTTGTCACTGGACAAACAACAAGTAATCTTTAACTCACTCCTCAGATGAAAGTTCTGACGAAGGATCATTTACGTGAAATATTAACTCAGTTTCTCTTCTACAGGTATTGACATACCTACCCAGAATCCCAGCATTTTCTTAATTTATTTCAATATCTGTAGTATTTTGCTTTCAAATTAACAGTATTCATTCACCTGCAGGATTGACAGTTCCTCTTCATAGTTGCTTTGGCTTAATAGTTTAACCATTTTAACATAAATATCCTCTGGAAATTTAGTCAAGAAAGTTAATCCAAAGCACCTGGCAATCCATTTTGTTTCAAGTTTCTCATTTCCTCTCTTAAAGCACAGGTAAATGAAAACGTGTGCACTTTGTACAAATACTTACACTTGCTAGCTTCCTGAGGTAGCGAAACAGCTGTTGAGTTGCAACAACTGGTTTGCTGCTTGAAGAGTTCAAGTTGCATTTCCTATTATTCCACAAAAGTGTGCTTTTGAATTTAGCTCTTAGATATTAATGTGCTTCAGGAATCTAGCCAAGTACAGAATCAGTAAAGATGCAGTCCATTCACAAAATAATTTCTTTCTATCACCCACAAATTAATCTTTCTTTCACCGTTCCTTTAAGTATCTGCCCATTTTCCCTCGAACCCTTCAAAACTATTTGTCTCCACTGTGCCACTGGATTACATGTTCCACTCATGAACTGTCCTTTTCAGAAAACATTCTAGAATCGGTCAGTTTATCACAGCATTTCATTGGTAGCTAAGTGGGCATCCAGTAGCTTATTGGTACCAATCGCGGTAATTCAATGAAGCTATGGACTTTGGTAGAATTTGCAAATGGGGGCGATGATACAGTGGGAGACAATGGGTGAATTTGGGCTTATAGCAACCTTCATGTTACTCCTAATGCGTCTGCAAACAAGAAACTTTTGAACCTTTTTGATATGATTTTGCCTCCCCGTGGGTAATTTATCTGATATGACAATGCTTATGCTATCTCTCGTTAGATATGAAACTGGATGTGGACATGAAGGTATTGAAGAATCCAACAGCCATGTATTAAAGCTGCTCTGAAAAAGAGTCCTGGATCTGAAACATTAACTCTGTTTTCTCTCCACAGATGCTGCCAGACCTGTTAAGTTTTTCCAGCAAGTTCTGTTTCTGTTTCAGATCCACATTTTTTATTTTCTTTGTTCATATAATGAAACTGTTTATTGTATACAAACATTATTTTCAATGTGCACACAATTGTCTGCACTAATGTTAAACTGTTATAACACAAAGAGCAGCACACTTCCAGTATGTTGTACGCCAAATGATGCTGAGTAAGATAGAATCTGAGACCTTTATGCCATGAGGTCCTATGCTACGATACAGTGACAATATAATGAGCGTGTCACTTAACGGTATACTGACAGACTGGGAGACATTACACATCTTTTTCAGTAATTTCCATAGGATTCATTGACAACTGGTGTTTAATTGCTACGTTGTTGTCTAATTTACAAATTTCTCAAGGGTGATAAGAGGTGAGTAGCAAATGCTGGCTTAGCCAATGACTCCAGCAAATAAAAATAAAAATCTGCTTCAGGCAGATGCCTTGAGCAATTAAAAATACCGAATTCTTTTTGCATAAAGTGCACGTCCAATCTCAATTTGTGTGGATAATTACACTCCAATTTTGGACATTGTTTTGCTTATTTCATGCATGGGAAACAACTACTTTGATATCTAACTTCTCTCAAGTAAATTTCAGTTAAAAAGTTTGAATCAAAAATTGGGTAATTATCCATGAGTCTAATAAATATTCCCAATAAAAGTAATAACTTAAATGAGTACTCAAATGATCATCATTTTAAAATTATCTCAAAGGATTGTTACAAACATATTAGAAGTAAAAGCTTTATTGTCATCACTAAATTATGTGTGTATAATTTTATAGTTGAACACAATTTTGCAGCAGGTGTGAAGATATATTTCAGACCCTTGTTGTAGGGGCTTGTAAGCTCTGTCAAAATCGATAAATGTTCCATTGTAAATGATTACACTATTAGGAATACAACAAGGATCCTGCAAAGCACATTTTAAATGTTGATTTGAACTGCAAATTTGAATGAAATGAAGTTGAATATATTAGTTAAAATATAGACCATCTAAAATCTAACTGAATGGTACAATGGGCTTGAGAGACCTACTCCTACTCCTGTACTCTTACATTGGTTTTTCAATCATAGATGACAGTACACAATGATAGTTTAATTTTTCCATTGGTAACACAATACCATATGATAATATTAGTCACAAATTATATCATCACTGTGCTCAAAAACAGAAGGATAACATCATCAATGAATGAAATTAAAGGCCAAGCGTACGAAAGGTAGTGTTGAGAGGTTGGGTAGAGTATTTGTGGATTGGAAGGCAGGACGTTAGAAGTTGGTATTTGTAAAATGTTGCTGTTCGTAAAATGCTATGGGGAAAGCAGTGCCTGGGCCCTTTAAAAGATGATGTGCTTTTTCTATGCTTAGAGATTCAAAAAAGATGTTTGTAGATTTGCAGGTGCACAGAGCACTTGAATTGAGACATTTGTATCAAAACGCTACACTATTAACAGGCAAAGCAGCATTTTCAGCAAGACAACAGGGTTTTAAATTTGAGACAACAAGGTGTAGAGCTGGATGAACACAGCAGGCCAAGCAGCATCAGAGGAGCAGGAAAGCTGACGCTTCGGGCCTAGACCCTTCTTCAGAAATCGGGGAGGGGAAGAGGATTCTGAAATAAATAGGGAGAGAGGGGGAGGCAGATAGAAGATGGATAAGGGAGAAAAAAGATGGAGAGGAGACAGACAGAAAGAGGTGGGGGTGCAGCCAGTAAAGGTGAGTGTAGGTGGGGAGTTAGGGAGGGGATAGGTCGGTCCAGGGAGGACGAACAGGTCAAGGGGGCTGGATGAGGCTAGTAGGTAGGAGAGGGGGGTGGAGCTCGAGGTGGGAGGAGGGGATAGGTGGGAGGAAAGACAGGTTAGGGAGGCGGGGACAAGCTGAGCTGGTTTTGGGATGCGGTTGGGGGAGGGGAGATTTTGAAGCTTGGGTTTTAAATTTAGCCAATTAATTTAAACCAGGCCCTTAGATGTCAAAACCAATTAAATTTAAATCTGATGGTTTTGACAACATAGGACGAATGCTGTTGTAAGAAACTGATACATCATCAAGGTTATAAAAGTTGAGGGTATTTGGAAAATCAGGGGAGAACCAACTATCATCTGCCAAGAGAACAGCTCTCAGCTTTAAAGGAAGGAATCACTGGCTCTTATAGTATTCTCTAAGCCTTAGATTAAGCTCCATCTAAATTAAAAGTACCTACAACACAATAGTTAATGTTCCTGACAAAAGAATTCAATGGAGAAGGCGTTCATGACAGAAGGATTCACCGAGAAGGCGTTCCTGGCGGAAGACTTCGTCAGAGAATATACAGAACATTCTGGAAGACGTAACCTGGCTGTAATTTCCAGAGACTAAATTCTAATTATTTTATTTATTTTACTTTATAAAAGTGGGACTCATATTTATTGAAACAGCATACCATTAGATAATGAATCTTGTTTTATTCAGAAATAGTTAGTAGTTACAGGGGTATTCGGTTTTTTAAAAGTTTCGTTAGTTTGTTCACTGTTAGAGTTAGATAAATAAGTTGTTACTTGCTGATTAGAAAGTGAGTGTCAGGGGTTTATTTTTATTTAACCACTCCTTTGTACCAGATTGGGGCTCTTTTAACAGATTTTAGGGCGAGGCACACCTGTCTGGGTGTTTTGGTTTTAGTTATCGGAGCGGGGGTCAACCTCTGCTTTATAACAGATTGGGGGCTCAGGTCCTGGATCTGGACTAATTGTGTCCAGGATCTGAATGGATTTGAACGGATCTGAATGGATTTGAACAGATCTGAATGGCTTTGCACAGATTTGGATGGATTTGAACAGATTTGATGTATGAAAAGTCCCAGCAGATTTAAACAGTTTGGTGGATTAGTGTCCTTGATCTTTAAATAAAACTTAAATAAGAAGTGGAAAATCTGTTTAATTCTGTTTGTTTGTTGGTTAAATCAAAAGTGGGGAACTGGCTCTGAACATTGCTAAAGAGATTCTGGGGTTCAAAGATGATTCCCAAGTTTGCCAAGAAAGTTTAGAAAGACAAAAAAAGTAGAAATGTTTAGAATTAGTGGAAAGGCTAGAATTGGGTTTAGGGATAAGAAGAAAGCTGAAATTGTCATGCAGTTAGCCAAGCATTTAGGTATGTCAGGGAAAGTTAAGTGCAGTGGAGTTAGAAAAAAAATAAATAGCAAATGAGACAATTGGATTTCGAAAGTGAACTTCAAAGGCTGGAGTTGGAGATGGAAAGGGAACTGATACAGTTTGAATTACAGTTAAAAGCAGAGGGAAAAAAGGAAAGAGAAAAATAAAGGATATCCAGGGCAGAAGAGAAAGAAAGGGAAAGAACGTTCAAGTTGGAAAAGATGAAGCAGCTTGAACATGAAAAAGAAAAAGAGAGAGAGTTTGAACTTCCGAATTTGACAATTAGACAGGAAAGTCAATTTAAAAGGATGGAAATGAAGGTAGAAAGTATGTTTGGTGAGGAGGAGAGTGATGATGAGCAAACCCATGATAGCCAAAGGCCTGGTCGGGATATATACAAATAAGTCAAAACATTGTAAAATTCGATGAAAAAGTGTAAAAGACTTTTTCATTTCCTTTCAGAAATTGGCTAAACAGATGAACTGGACAGAGATAGTAGGAACTGCAGATGCTGGAGAATCCGAGACAACAAGGTGCAGGGCTGGATGAACACAGCAGGCCAAGCAGCATCATAGGAGCAGAGAGGCTGACGTTTCGGGCCTAGACCCTTCATCAGAAAAGGGGGAGGGGAAGGGGGTTTTGAAGTAAATAGGGAGAGAGTGGGAGGCGGATAGAAGAGGGATAGAGGAGAGGATAGGTGGAGAGGAAACAAACAGGTCAAAGAGGCGGGGATGGAGCCAGTAAAGGTGAGTGTAGGTAGGGAGTTAGGAAGGGGATAGGTCAGTCCAGGGAGGACGGACAGGTCAAGAGGGCGGGATGAGGTTGGTCGGTAGGAGATGGAGGTCTCTCCCTATTTACTTCAAAACCCCCTTCCCCTCCCCCTTTTCTGATGAAGGGTCTAGGCCCGAAACGTCAGCCTCTCTGCTCCTATGATGCTGCTTGGCCTGCTGTGTTCATCCAGCCCTGCACCTTGAACTGGACAGAGACTGTGTAGGTAACGTTAATTCAGACCAAGTTGGTAGGCAGGGCTAGTGAGGTGTTTGCAGCGCTGTCAGAGGAGGTGTCAAGAGAATATGGAGGAGTATCACAGGCTCTTTTGAGTGCCTACAAATTTGTACCATAAGCAGATAGACAACGGTTCAGAAATATAAGAAAGGAGCCAGGTCAAACTTATACAGAGTTTGAAAGAATTAAACAGAGCAACGTCAATAGATGGGTGAGAACACGAACGATAGAAAAGATATTTGAGGATCTTAGAGATAGTAAGAACTGCTGATGCTGGAGTCTGAAATAACAGTGTGGAGCTGGAGGAACACAGCAGGCCTGGCAGCATCAGAGGAACAGGAAAGCTGACGTTTTGGGCCGGGACCCTCTTCCGCAGCTACACTGGCACTATCCCCCACCTCTTGTTCTGCCACATCGATGACTGTATCGGTGCCACCTAGTGCTCCCATGAGGAGCTCGAACAGTTCATCAATTTTACTAACACCTTCCACCCCAACCTCAAATTCACCTGGACCATCTCTGATACCTCTCTCTCCTTCCGGAACCTCTCTGTCTCCATCTCTGGTGACCACCTTGAAACTGATATCTATTTCAAGCCCACCGACTCCCACAGCTACCTAGACTACATCTCCTCTCATCCACCTTCCTGCAAGAATGCAATCCCCTATTCCCAATTCCTCCACCTCCGCTGCATCTGCTCCCAAGATGAGGCGTTCCACCCCCAAACATCCCAGATGTCCTCGTATTTCAAGGACAGCAATTTCCCCCCCACAGTGGTCAAAAATGCCCTCAACTGCATCTCTTGCATTTCCCGCACCTCACCCCTCACAGCCCCTCCCCGCAATAACAACAAAGACAGAATTCCCTTTGTCTTCACATATCACCCCATCAGCCTCCGGATTCAATGCATCATTCTCTGCCACCTGCAATCTGACCCCACAACCAAGGATATATTTCCCTCCCCACTCTTATCTGCCTTCCGGAGGGACCGCTCTCTCTGAGACTCCCTCGTCCTCTCCACTCTCCCCACCAGCCCTACCACCCCCAGCACCTTTCCCTGCAACCGCAGGAAGAGCTACACCTGCCCCTACACCTCCCCCCTCACCCCCATCCCAGGCCCCAAAAAAACCTTCCACATCAAACAGATGTTCACCTGCACATCTGCTAATGTGGTCTATTGTATCCACTGTTCCCGATGTGGCCTCCTGTACATCAGGGAGACCAAGCGGAGGCTCAGAGACCGCTTTGTGGAACACCTATGCTCGGTTCGCAACAAACAACAACACCTTCCAGTTGCGAACCACTTCAACTCCCCCTCCCACTACTTGGACGACATGTCCATCCTGGGCCTCCTCCAGTGTCACAACGATACCACCAGGAAACTGGATGAACAGCACCTCATATTCTGCCTTGGAATCCTACAACCCAATGGTCTCAATGTGGACTTCACTAGCTTTAAAATCTCCCTAGCCCTGACCTCATCTCTAGACCAGACCCCCTCTCATCCCCGCCTCATTGGTCTGTCAGTCTTCTCTCCCACCTATCCGCTCCTCCCTCCTCACTGACCAATCCCCCTCCCCACTTCCTACCTACACTCACCTTTACTAGCTTCATTCCCGCTTTCTTGACCTGTCCGTTTTCTCTCTCACCTATCCGCTCCACAATCTACCTGCTATCACCACACCCCCCTCTCTATTTATTTCAGAGCTCCCTTCCCCTCCTCCATTTCTGAAGAAGTGTCCCAACCTGAAACGTCAGCTTTCCTGATCCTCTGATGCTGCCTGGTCTGTTGTGTTCTTGCAGCTCCACACTGAGGATCTTAGAGATGTTATTCTGCTGGAGGAGTTTAAAAACTCAGTTCCAGAAATGGTAAGAGCTCATGCTGAGGAACAGAAATTTAAAACAGTGAGAAGAGCTGCAGAGATGGTGGATGAATACACATTCGTGCATAAATCGAAATCTGGCTTCTGACAGCAATTTCATTCCATGAGGGATAGAAATTGGGAAAAAGCGAGATCTTTCAATGAAAAACAAAAAGTAGATCACATTGGGAACAGTTTACCACATGTGAAAAAAGAAGTCCAACTGGGTGGAAAAGAGGTGAAAAACCTTAGGTGTTTTCACTGCAATAAAGTGGGATTCACAAATTCACAGTTCTGGTGGTTTAAGAAAAGCTCTGGGAAAAAGGATCTGGTAAAAGAAGCTAAACCTGTGGGATTAGTTGAGGTCATGAAGGAAATCCCAAGAGAAGTCGAGGAGCTGCAAGAGAGTGCACAGCCTAGTCATGGGCTGGATTGTAAGACAGTGCCCAATCTTTTCAAAGATTTCACCTGTGTAGGTAAGGTTTACTCAGGTAGAATGGCAGAGGGGTGGGTAGGTAAAGAAATTAACTATTAGAGATACGGAAGCTGCTCAGTCTCTAACAGTAAGAGATTAAATTATGTTGGCACTCCTTCTGAAATGTTGCCCGAGGAAGTAATCACCTCTGGAATATGTAGAGAGAGAAGTAGTGTTCCCCTGTGTAAGATAAGGCTAAGAAGTCCAATCAAGACTGGGGAAGTGATAGTGGGAGTGATAGAAAAATTGGCTATTCCAGGAAGACAGTTTGTTCTTGGAAATGATATAGCTACATCACGGGTGGAAGTGATGCCCATTGTAGCGGAGGGGTTGAAAAGAAACCAGGGAATTGAAGAGTTAAAAGGAAAATACCATGGAATTTTTCCAGACTGTACAGTGACTAGATCCCATAGGCTTAACTTAAAACAAGAAGGGAAAATGAAAGAGAAAGATGAAGGAGTTGAAGTCCAGTTAGCTGACACTCTGTTTGATGAAGTGGTAAAGAGAAAACTTAAGCAGGTAGAGGATCAGGCAGAGGTATTTAGTTCTGACATTACAACAAAAAGATGAGACAATAAAGGATTTATATCATAAAACCTATCTGAAAAGGAATCAGAATCCTTTCCAGAATGTTATTACCTTAAAGATAAAATCTTAAGGCAGAAATGGAGATCTTGGCAGGTTAATGCAGATGAGAAATGGGCGGAAGTTCACCAGATTGTGATGCTGGTAGAATATAGACAGGAAGTATTGCGGGTAGCACCTGTGGAATGTTATCTGTGAGTGAGGAAGACGCAGGCTAAAATACAGAAGCATTTCTATTGGCCTGGATTACATAAAGGTGTGGTTGAATTTTGTTGTACCTGTACTACATGTCAGAGGGTAGGAAAGCCACAGGCAGTGATAAAACCAACACCTTTGATACCAATTCCTGCTTTTTAAGAAACTTTCATGTGGGTTATGATTGATTGTGTAGGTCCCCTCCCTAAAACCAATAGTGGGAACCAGTATTTGCTAACCATAATGGATGTGTCTACCAGGTTTCCGGAGGCAATTCCATGACGGAATGTCAAGGCAAGAAAAGGTTGTGGTGGAGTTGCTGGCTTCCTTTACCTGTTATGAACTACCCAGAGAGATTCTGTCAGACCAAGGGTACAATTTAACTGCCAAATTATTTAAGGAGGTGTTGAGTAGTTTAGCTATCCAACACTTTAAATCAACTACGTACCATCCTGAATCCCAGGGAACATTGGAAAGGTGGCATCAGACCCTAAAGACAATGCTGAGGGCTTATTGCCAGGATTACCCAAATGATTGGGATAAAGGTATCCCATTGATATTATCTGCTATTAGAGATGCTCCAAATGAATCGACTCAATTTACTCTATTTGAATTGATATTCGGACACGAAGTAAGGGGGCCTTTAAAATTAATTAAGGAAAAGTTGATAGGTCCAAAGTCAGAGATCTCACAGTTGGATTATGTACCTGATGTGAGAGAAAGATTAAACAGAGGAGGTGAATTAGCTAGACAACGTTTGCAGATGGGACAGCACATAATGAAGCAAGAAGCAGATAAGAAATCTAAAATTTGTAAGTTTGTGCATGGGAATAAAGTATTGATGCTGTTACCAATGGTAGGAGATCCTTTCAAAGCAAGTTTTAGACGTACCTATCAGGTTGATAAGAAGTTGAGTCAGGTGAATTATCTGGTAAAAATGCCAGTGAGGAAAAAAGATTATTGGGTATGTCATGTGAACATGCTGAATCTTTACCATGACAGGGAAAGGGAACTGGAGAAACAGGTATTAGTTAACTGCCACTCACAGTGAGGAATCAAATCCAGATGATTCAGATTTTGACGTGCTTCAGAATAAATTGAATAATGAGGAAGTCCTTAAAGAATGGGATTTGGTAGTGAGCTGTCTGAGCCAAGAACAGAGAACTGCATTAACAACTTGTCATAGTGTTATAAGGACATATATAGAAATAGAATGGGAAGGACTAATACCCTAGTACATGAGGTTGACATAGCGAATACTGTTCCAATAAAACAAAACCCCTACAGGCTTAATCCTATCAAAACAGCACAGATTCAGAAGGAAGGGGAACAATACTCCAAGAAGAATCATAGAGCCATGTCAAAGTGAGTGGAGTTCACCAGTCGCGTTGGTTCCCAAACCTGATGGTACTCAATGACTTTACATGGATTATTGGAAGGTCAATGCCATGACCAAATCTGACTTATACCTAATTGCAAGGCTGGAGGACTGTGTGGAAAATGTAGGACAAGCCACCTACATCACAAAGTTGGACTTACTTCACGGTTATTGGCAGGTAACTTTGTCGGATAGAGTGAACACAGTTTCTGCTTTTGTAATCCCAAATGGGCTTTATCAGATGAAAGTCATGCCCTTTGGAATAAAAAACAACCCAGCCACATTTCAAAGATTTATGAACAGAGTTGTAGCAAGATTGGCTAATTGTGACTTAGCGATCTTTAACCATTCATGGAAAGATTACATGGAACATTTTACAGAGCTCTTTGAGAGACTATTGAAGAAAAAGTTGGTCATAAACTTGGCAAAAGCAGACTTCGCGAAGGCAGAAGTGACGTTCTTAGGGCACAACATTGGGTGGACGGAGGGCATCAAGGAACTTGAAGACGAAGGCCATTGAAAAATTTCCAAGACCATCCTCAAAGAAGGAAGTGCTACAAATTTTAGGACTGAGTGGATTCTATAGGAAATTTGTACCAAACTTTAGTAGCATGGTAGCACTGTTGACGGATTTGTTAAAAAAAAACTCAAAATTTCAGTGGACAGAACAATGCCAGGAGGCATTTGAGAATTTACAAGCAGTATTAACCATTGCACCAGTTTTAGCCACACCAAATTTTTTGAAACCCTTCAAAGTCGCCATCGACACAACCAATGTAGGTGTTGAAGCTGTGTTGTTCCAAGACGATGATTGTGGAATTGAAAGGCCAACTGGTTATTTTTCAAAAAAACTCAATATCAACCAGAAGAAATATTCAATCATTGAAAAAGTGTTATTGAGTTTGGCAATGGCCTTGCAACATTTTAATGTCTACGTTGCAAACAATGCATCAGAAATGGGTGTGTATACCGATCACAATACTTTGACATTTCTGGAAAGATTTAAAGACAAGAACATCAGATTACTTCATTGGTGTCTTATGCAGATTGCACATGTTGCAGGTCGTGAAAAAGTTATTGCAGTTCATTTTCGCAGGTTTAAAAGTAAAATGTTTACATAAGATAGAAATGGTGGTGTTCAATGTTGTACATATGTAGAGTTAGTATGAGATGTGTAACTCTAGATTAATGAGATATGGATCCAGTAATAATGTCATTAAGGTTTAGAAAAGAAAAAATGAAGCCTTTTTTTCAGCATGATGTTTCATTTTTTCTTAAGGGAGGTATTGCGAAATTGGGTAGAGTATTTGTAGATTGGAAGGCAGGATGTTAGAATTTGGTTTTGTAAAATTGGGATGTTTTTAAAAGGTTGGTTTTTGTAAAATGCTATGGGGAAAGCAGTGTGTGGTTTCTTTAAAAGATGATGTGCTTTTTTATATGCTTAGAGACTCAAAAAGAATGTCTGTGGGTTTACAGGTGCACAGAGCATCTGAATTGAAACATTTGTATCATAAGGCTATACTGTTAGTAGGCAAAGCAGCATTTTTACCAAGACAACAGGGTTTTAAATTTAGCCATATAATTTAAACCAGGCCCTTAGAAGCCAAAACCCAATTAAATTAATATTTGATGGCTTTGACAACATAGAACAAATCCTATTGTAAGAAACTGATATGTCATCAAGGGTATAAAAGATGAGGGTATTTGGAAAATCGGTGGAGAACTAACTGTCATCTGCCAAGAGAACAGCTCTCAGCTCTAAAAGAAAGAATCACTGGCTCTCACAGAATTCTCTAAGCCTTAGATTAAGCTCCATCTAAATTTAAGGTACCTACAACACAAATAGTTAATGTTCCTGACAAAAGAATTTGATGGAGAAGGCATTCCTGATAGAAGACTTCATCAGAGAAGATACAGAACATTCCAGAAGACGTAACCAGGCTATGATTTCGAGAGACTAAATTCTAATTATTTTATTTTATATAAGTGGGGCTTGTAATTATTGGAACACCATACCATTAGAATCTTGTTTTATTCGGAAATAGTTAGTAGTTAGAGGGTTTTTTTTAATAATAGTTTAGTTAGTTTGTTCACTGTTAGAGTTAGATGAATAAATTGTTACTTGTCGATTATAAAAAGAATGTCAGGGGTTTATTTTATTTAACCACTCCTTTGTACCAGATTCGGGGCTCTTTTAACAGATTATAGGGCAAGGCACACCTGTCTGGGTGTTTTGGTTTTAGTTATCAGAGTGGGGATCAACCTCCACTTTATAACAATAGTGCTACATTTCTGAAGCTTACATCTCTCATTTAAAATTGATATTACTCTGTATTGTCCACCCAGTTTCTGAACAAGGCGTTTTGTTTGTTTTCTCCTACAGCTTCTGAATGGAGCAACTTCTCATCCTCAGCGATTTCAACATCCATCTAAAATTCTCTTGTTCTCTTTCATCTGAGTTCACTGTCCTCCTTTTCTCACTGTCTAACTATCTCTTAAATCTACCGCTTCATTTAAATTTTTCTACTCAACATTGACATGGCTACCCCTTTCAACTTGCTAACTTCTTTGGCCTTGTTACTTTCATTGCGACAGTCAAAGATAATGCCTTCTTTGATCACTGCTTTGTATTGTTATATTGCTAGGGTAACATGTTCCCATTCATTTTTATAACTATGTTTCCTTGTTTATTGGCCCTTGGTAAAAAACATTATTCACATCTTTGTGACTTCTTGTACCCCGTAAGTTTAAATTCCCAACTAGCCATCCTTTGGCTCTCCGTTTATCATAACATTTTGGTACCTATTGATTTTTTAAAGATCAAACTCCAATCCACATCTCTGATGTCCTTGTGTGAAATAAACACTGTGGTATTTATATGTATAATTATTAATATTGAGTTTGGATTTCTGTTTTTTGGGTTGGTAACTGATAGAGCTTTAGTGTGTCTGAAGGTGGTAATTAACTTGTAAGCATTTCTGCAGCCATGATGATATATTTTAATAACAATTTTATATGGCTTGGCTTTATTGTCTTAGGGGAAAATCATACAGAGATTGTTCCAGTCTCACATTTGACCTAATCTGTCTCTATCTGGGATTTTAGAAATGATGCTCATTTACCTAGGTCTTGAGTAATGTTAGATGCTGCCAGCAGTCTTTTGTTCTGCTGGCGTGGCATCTATTCTTTCATGTAGCTGTGCAGGTTAATTCTGACACTTTGATCCAATTTTGGTTGTAAAACGAAACAGTCATAGTTGGCTCAGAGATAGTAGGAACTGCAGATGCTGGAGATTCTGAGATAACAAGGTGTAGAGCTGGATGAACACAGCAGGCCAAGCAGCATCAGAGGAACAGGAAAGCTGACATTTCAGGCCTAGACCCTTCTTCAGAAAATGTTTCAGATTTTCTGAAGAAGGGCCTAGGCCCGAAAAGTCAGCTTTCCTGCTCCTCTGATGCTGCTTGGCCTACTGTGTTCATCCAGCTCTACAGTCATAGTTGGTTAACAGCCAAGAATGCATAATGAAGCTTGTCTGACAGTCCAGGCATACATTAGATTGTTGAAACCTCTGACCCCCAGATAACAAATGGCTTGAATGATAGCTTTGGCTTTGTGACTCATGCTGTCGATTGCATATTGTTTACCTGCACAAAATTAAGAGATTTCAAGTGCTTTTTGATTGCCATTTAATGAAGGGTCTTGTTTAAAAGCATTGTGGAAAGGTATGAATGAGTAAATTCCTGATGTACATATTTTATTTAAATACATCCTATTTTTGCCACAGGCTCTGTACAATGAGTCAATGGGTATGGAAGTGCCATACCTTGGCATAAACCACATGGAAAGCCAGAGGGGCATGGGTATGGGCTACAGCTTGGCATAAGGGACATGAGAAGCCATTGGTGGAGGGGCATAGCCTAACATCAGGTGCATAAGGAGAATCTTTGCAATTTACCTTTCAAATTGTTCCCTCATACTAGCTAGATTCACTACACTTCTGAAGTGCAGTCAAAAGCTGGTCTGACTTCAATAACAATTATGAAGGACTAGGATATGCCTACCTCCACAATAGAGCCAATCAGGTCGGGAGTGAAAGGTGCAGGTGTATGGCAGGAGGCAGCCCTCACATTTAAAAGTACTTGTGAAAATTGGAATGACCAGAAAAGCGTCAGGAATCCCAGAATCAGGACTTTCCTACCATTTTTAAAGGAGACTTGACCCATTCCAAGCCAGTGACAATCCAAGCCAAATGTACGTTTGTATCTTGAAAACCTGCCAGCCAATGCTATCAAGAAAACAACTGAACATTTGAAAATGCTCTCCTGGTTTGAAAACAGCTTCTGGTAAATGACTTCACCTGGTGGGGAGGTCACAGCAGCTTTTGCTTATAGGCTAAATTTAAAATTACAGTCCAAACTTTACAAGACTCCCAAATTTCATTTTTAACGAAGGATCCCAAACATCTTGAACCTTTACAGCTCAATTACAAGAGTAAATTCGATAGAAGATGGCAAGATCTCTGCAAATAATGAACCTGGTGAATTGGGTTAACATTGCTGGAATTTTTGTTTTAATAATTTATCTTTTGTTTCAATTTCATGATAGAAGAAGTAATCATGAAAGAAAACTGCTTATTTTTTAACTTTAATAAGCAAGAAGCAGGCAGATTCTGAAGATGACACATGAAAGAAAATGTGGCCATGTTAACTGCAGATCCAATTTCCATGATTAAAAGCCTTCAACCATAATATGCACCCTGACTACTGCTTACTTATGAATTCATGCCAGCAATGCAGTGCCATATTTCGATTGTATGTTGTATTTTCGGTCACTGCTGGAGTAGACATTATGCCACTTTGATATTTGGAAGTTAGGCTATAGCCCGATTCAAAAGGAAATAAGCATATCCATTCAGGAGTTGACCAGTCGGTTGTGGTCAAGTTTTATATTGCTGTTCTTGAGTCATTTCTTCATCATCTTTTTGAAAACTAAAGTTACTGATGCAACAACATTATTGTGAATAAATATCCCATTGAGCTTCAAAAATGCATGAGTAAAATAGACACCATTCAAAGAAAAAAGATAAACTTGCATTCATGATTATCATGATTATCAGATGTCTCACCGGACTTTGTAACCAATTGAGTCTTTTTAAGTGTACTCTCTGTTGTAATGCAAAGTAGAAGATAATTTAAATTTAGTTTAGTCAAAGAAAGGAGGTTTAAGCGGTTTCTTGAGGAGAAGTAGGATGAAGACATGATTTTGCAAGTAATTCCAGAGTGCCAAGGAAAGGTAGCTTTGAGAATCATGTCACTAAAGGTTACAGAACTAGGAACCTTTAAGGTTATACAGCGCTTTGAACAGAAGAATGCAAATTTGAAGTCAGCAAGAGGCAATTGTGATGGAATAGAATACAGGCAGCAGTTATTTTAAAAGCTAAGTTTATACAAGGTGCAGATGGGATGGCTGCTGGGAACTATGAAAATAGTTCAGTCAGCAAGTGGCAAGGCATGGATGAGGGTTTCAGAAGAAGATGGGATATGGAAAAATTAGAATAAAAACAGAAAGTGCTGGAGAAACTCATCGGATCTGAAAGCATCTATGGAGAAAGAAGCAGAGTTAATGTTTTAAGTCTAGTATGACTCTTCTTCCAATGGCAAAATGAGATTTTCACTGGTGAGCAGACAGAGGCACATTAGCATGGATTATCATTCATTGATAGTATCATTATTACTACATATCATGTCATTGATATATAGTTTTCCATCCTCTCAACCATCTGATAGAAACCAGACACCAAGACTTGGGATTTTGGAAGGGATCAATGCTGAGGCTACAATTATTTATAATTATCAATGACTTCAATAAGAAAAGTAAATGTACCATAAGTTTGTGGATGACTCAAAAATAAGTGAAAGTCAAATGATGACACAAAGAGTCTGCAGAGGGATATAGACAGGTTAAGTAAGTGGACAAAAATATCAGATGGAAGAGAATGTGAGAAAGTGTCAGGTTATGCATTTGGCAGAAAGAATAGCAGAACTAAATATTATTTAACTGGAGAAAATCTGCAGAAAGCTACACACAGAGGGATTAGGGATTCCTCATGCATAAACCACAGAAAACTGAACATAAGCTCAACGGCTAATAGGGAAGGCAAATGAAGTGTTGGCCTTTGTATCAAAGTGAATGAAGTACAAAAATAGGGAGGTTTTGCTTAAACTACACAAGGCACTAGTCAGACAACACTCAGTGTACAGTTTTGGTCCCCTTATCTAAGGAGCAATAGTGTGGCATTGAAGGTCATCTAGAGACTATTCATTTGTTTGATCCTGAGTAAACGTAAAGGTAAAGTCTCCATTGTCTCAGAGGATCATAGGGCTACACTTTCATTTGAGAGAGGTGACTGGTGGTGGTTTAACCTGAGGGTCACTACACCTCAGGTGAGGGGAGAGGTTGAAAAGGAGCATCCTTCATGGTAACTTCAGCTAATGTGGGAATCGAGCCCATGTTCTTGACTTCACTCTGCATGTCAAACCAGTTACAGGTCCTGTCGTATGGGGTGTAGTTTAGTATGTTGGATCTGTTCTCATTGGAACATAGATGAATGAGAGGTGACTTTATTAATATATGCAAGATTCTTAGGAGACTTGGCAAGGTAGATGCAGAGAGATTGTTTCCCCTTGTGGGAGAGTCTAGAACCAGAGGGCATATTCTTAGAGGAAGGAGTCATCTTTTTAAGATAGTGATGGGAAGGAATGTCTTCTCTCAGAGGGTAGTAAATCTGTGGAATTCTTTACCAAAGAGGTTTGTTGAGGCTGGGTCTTTAAGTATATTCAAGGCTGAGATAGACAGACTTTTAATCAGTATGGGAATCAAGGATTATAAGTTAAAACTTATGAAAATAGGGTTGAGGATTATCAGGTCAGCGATGTTCTCCCTAAGATGGTGCAGACCTAACAGACTAAATGGCCTATTTTTGCTCCTTCTCTCATGTTCTTAAAAATTTATCACATGGTTGTGTGGCCAAGATGGCGGCAGAGTAGGACTCTTTGGTCGAATCTCTGCTGCTTGCCAGTCCGTTTACCTTAATTCCCTCTTTCTTTCTCTCCTCTTTGCAGTTTTCCCTTTCTTTAACCCCACCCCCCCCCCCCCACACCCCCACTAACTGCCCTGGAGAGTGAAGTACAGAGTGAGTGGGCTGAGTCCCTCAGCGGAACAAGCACGGGGGCAGCATGGGCCTTATGCCCTGGGACCTGCAGACACTCCCCGTGAGCCCCAGAACACCGCGAGCAGTGAGCCCGGAGCAGTGCAAGGAAGAAGCCCCCCACAGCACATGGGAAGCAGCCTTGGAGCAGCACGCAGGCAGCAAGTCTTGGTCGGAGACCGGTGTGAGGGGATAATCCTTAGCTTAGAACTTACCTTAGAACACTGTAATGTTAACCTCTTAATATTTCCCTATTTTTAACTTATTTTCAACTCTGTAATTAAGCAACAACTTCTATTTCTCTGCTGTATCCAAGAATTGTAAATAGGTACTTTTACCTAAAATGTCGCCGTAAGAAGGCAGACATTGTAAAAGTTTTTCGCTGCACTCCTACAATGGAGTACACATGACAATAAAAGAAAATTGTAAATATTTTAAATGAAAGTCAGAGTGGGTACCTACAACTCCAGCTTGCTGCTTGCTACTTTTGGACTTTCAACTTGAACACAGAGTACCAACCTCTTAAGGACCACTCCACAGGCAGTGCGTACACACATCTCATGTCCATAGACATAGGCCTCATCCAATCATCATGGCACATCTCCAATCCACTTACAGTATGGTTCTGCACTTTAATAGTGCAACATTAGTCCAATCAGAGTTTAAACTTGTCTTGACTGGGTTTGGGAAGAAAGCAGTGTGCTCAGAAGCTGCTAGATGGGAAGTTGTATTTGAGTTTTACTCTCTCCAGTTGAAGAATTGTTGAATGTTTTAAAAAAAAGAAGCCCAGATTATAAGAAATAAGTGAATATTCCTCAGTCAGTTGGAAGATGTTTGCATTGACCGGTGACTTTGGAATTCAAGCAAGGTACAATGTTGTGTGTCCGTCATACAATGCATTGTTCAAGGAATTCCATAAAGGCTTGGTACTTACTGCTGTTATGAAACTGGCCAGTTACAACTCTTTTATTTCATTTTTACTTTATCCTTTAACTGCGTGTGTGAGTGATTTGTGATCAATGAAGATTGTGTTTAAAACATAGACATCAATTAGATTGTCTTGTTCTTTAGCTTTGCTTCTACTAAAGCTAAAGTAATAATAACTTGTCAATTTCTGGTAAAATTATAAATTTTATGTCTAATATTTGTTATTCATAAAGCTTACCTACAAACAATTGGGCAATTTTGACGGTCATCAAATGTTTTAATTTCACTAGGTTGCAAATCGAGTGTTAGTGGGTTTGATTGGATCTGGCTCCCTGTGTCGTAACATGTTTTTGTACCTTAGAGAACTGAGAAAGTCAGATGATTGACATGACTAGGTTCTCTTGCTGTTCAATCATTCGGTTGCATTATTTTCAAATTTCAGCTTCTACTACTATCTGGGTGATTCTTTGCATGAGACCCTGTTTTGATTGTAACATATTTCAGGGAAATATATCAGAAATTCATATGACAATTTCGCCTCAAAATTAGTTCTATTTGTAAATCACAGTGATTACAAAATTTTGACAATATGTCAAAGGTCGTTATTAAAGTTGTTAACAGGCTCCATTAGATTGTTCTATTAAATTATGTTCTCTCCATTGTACAATTGGTGCTTAATGTGAGATAATTGACAAATGCTTTAATGATATTACTGAACATATCTGACTCCTCTTACATTTTGTAACTTTAAAATATGATCTGCTAGTCGACCTACAGTATAAAAGAAATGTGTCCACTTATTCATTCCTGGGTTTCTGTAATCTTGAAATAATTCTATATCTTGTGGATTGTGTCTTCCACATAGTCCAGTTTGAAAACCTGTCTGAAGAACTGATTTTAAATCTTGGTGTGTGATATCTTGAAAAAAAGACAGAGGTTGGAAATGGGGCGGTTAGTTTCGAGGACAAAGTGATTAAGGGACAATGCCTGGAAAGAGAAAACCAATTATGATGAACAAAAGCTAGAAAGGGACATTGATGGGCAGCAATTTAGTTAGGCCAAGGAAATTGTGAGGGGGTCTGTAGACCAATATCAACTTGTAATTAGCAGTGATACAAAAGGAAAAAAAGAGAAAATCGCAAGTTCTGGGCTCAGAAAAGTTGAAATCTTGAGGCAAGTTTACATTGGTGGACTGTGAAGGGAGGGATGCAGCATAGGCACCTGAATGGATGATCTCAATCGGACCTGTTTTCGTGTAAACATAGATAAAATATAAAATATAAAATAGAAGCAGCAGCAGGCCATTGGTTCTTTGAGCCTGCTCTGTCATTCAGTATGATCATGGTTGATCATCCAACTCAGTACCCATGTTCCTGCTTTCTCCCCATACCTTTCGATCCTGTAAACTCTCAGAACTATAAATGACTCCTTCTTAAAAACATTCAATGTTTTGGTCTCAACCACTTTCTGTTGCAAAGCATTCCACAGGCTTACCACTCTGAGTGACAAAATTTCTTCTGAAACTCAGCTGAGAGATGGAATCTTCACCCTGGGTTTTGTCTGGGTTATGGATACAGATTTGTAGGTTCGAAAAGCTGCCTCAGTTCTTCAGAATTTTGACCCCGTTATTTATTTAAATATAATTCCCTCTAACCCTCACTGTCATATCCCTCACCCTCCCACCCATTTCCCATGCCCCACCCACTGGAACACGATGCAGCTCATGCCACCCATCTACCCCAATTGTCCCACGATACCTACTCATGCCAACACCTACAATTCCTTGTAGAACACATGCCAACTTAATACCATTTCATCTCAATTCATGCCATAAATACCCATTACACTTACACTCACCATGAAAACTCATTCAATATCCATTATAGGCACACTGTATTGTCAATGTTGCAATTCATTAAAATAAAGGTTTTAGCATATATTCCAGTCTTCACTAAAGTGAAACAAAATTTCCATTGATGAAAGTCCATACATAACGTTTATTTCACTTACGTACATTATTGCTTACAAAAACAGATGTACTTACAACCCCCGTGTCATAGAGAACTAATATCTTTAATAAGCTCTCTGTTCTGTCAATTAAATTATGATTGTAAGATCTCCTTCTCAGATAATGATAGATTACGGAAAGTAGCTGAACCTGAATAACAACATCATTATTTTCCTTTGAGTGATACCAGTAAACTGTTGTAACAATTGTAATTGCTAGAAGAGATCTTTTCAGCTTGCACTGACACAGAGATGCCCAGGCTTATTGGTCTGTTCACCAAGTCCTGAATTGCATAAATGAATGTCTCCTGGCAGTTCATCTGTAGCTCAGCTGTAACCAGTGCACCACTGTCATCAATGTAATGAGCTGACCATAAACTTTGAGGATGATTTTTATATTTGTTTAAAGTGAGAGGAATGTGATTAATTTCACAGCTTGATTTTTAAACCCCTTATTGGCACAGGCAGACTTTTAAAAATTATTTTAAAATGTTCGAGGACATAAATAACTTTACAGGTTTAGTTTCTTTTTGACCTTAAACTGTTGCAGTCTTACTTTAAAATAGAGCTGGAATTTTGAAATAGTTCCCACTTTGACAGTTCTGCAGGCATTATCCATCTGTAAAGAGCATTATTGACAATTCTAAATCTGTGCGTTACTCACGGTGTGTGTTATTACTGTACTTACTGCAGCAAAAATAAGGTTATTTTAAATGGTCTTAAAGAGTCTGGTTTCCCTCATGTGTGTATCATACTCTGTCATGTACCATTTCCACTATCAGCAAAAATAGGATCTGCTGGAAATAGTGGTGGGATTTCTATATCTAGGTCCCACTTGCCATTTTGAATTCCATAGAATTGCCAAGGTCCATGAAAATCTAGGCCTTGAATTGCTGATCAGGTAGATGGCACAGAGAGAAGATTTTAAGAAGCCAAAGCGATAGGTGAAACAAGGCATGGAGAAAATTTGAGAGAATGTATTGGGGTAAGATTTGATTGTAACAACCACATCACTGCTCTGGTGGTTTTAGTAGGACAAGTGGCAGCCCAGTGGCTCAGTGGTTAGCACTGCTGCCTCACAGCTCCAGGGACCCGGGTTCGATTCCACCCTTGGGCGACTGTCTGTATGGAGTTTGCACATTCTCCCCGTGTCTGCGTGGGTTTCCCCCGGGTGCTCCGGTTTTCTCCCACAGTCCAAACATGTGCAGGCTAGGTAGATTGGCCATGTAAAATTGCCCATAGTGTCCAGGGGTGTGTAAATTTGGTGGATTAGACCTGGGAAATGCAGGGTTACAGGGAAAGGGTAGGGGGCTGGGTCTGGTGGGTGCTTGTTGGAGGGGTGGTATGGACTTGTTAGGCCGAATGGCCTGTTTCGAAACTGTAGGGATTCTATAATTCTAAGTGGAGCATGGCATAGTCAGCCATGGAAGACTGAGTAGGGGTAAAAATGTCATCCCTCATACGCATAATGACAACGACCAAGTTTGCAAGTAATTGTACACTCTGGAAGGGGAGGAAGTCGGGTAATAATCATTAACCTGATAGTGGACTCCAAAAGGTCAATGAGGAAATGAACATTGCAAGATGAAGTTTGACAAAATAATGGTTACGGCATTGGGTAAGGAAAGCTGGCAGGAGAATAGCATGGGGCAGTTAGGGTTACTGCTTTGGATGAGACAGAAGCAAGTGCCTGAGCTGGCCCTGTGGAAAATGCTGATAGAGGCACAAAGGGATCTGTTGGGCTTACCCCAGACAGAGACAGAGAGAAGCCTGGGACAACAAAAGGAGGATGCTAGAGAAGTTATGAAGGATTGCTTGCCTCAAGGCAAAAAAGGAAAGGAGGCATCAGTGAGCAATAGGAAGATGAAGAGACAGCAGAGAAGGGCACAAGCTAATGATATAATGTGCATAATTAAACACTTCCCACGGTAAGTTTATTAGGTAGTGAGCGACACGGAATGAATAAGCTTGCTGGAAAAGTAATTGTATGTTTTCTTTTCTCAGAACATAAAGTTTTCTAAATGAATGTGTAAATATAACAGTCTGGGTGATCTCAATACTTCTTGAAAAATTACTCACGCAAGATTCTAGACTACAATGATTTATGTCGTGCAAAATCATAAGAAAGGAAATTGAAGAACAATTAAATGGGAGGGTACAACTCAAATCTTGGTTTGTAAATACTCTCAAAATAGCTGCTGAAAGATGGGGAGTGATTATATTTTTTTCAAAAGCTATTACATTTCTTACAAAGTTATTGTTATAGATTGGAGCCAAATTGGAAAAAAAATTAACAAGTGTAAAATGAGGAAAATATGTTCTATGGAGAGTTAAATGATCTTTGTTCATATCCAGACAGTACACATTTTCCTATTAATGTCGCTTTGCATATTTATGTGTGAATGGAATATAAAGAACAGTGCTTATCTTACAGGTGTTCAGAAAATTTCTGATCCCTTCTTCTGAGATAACAAATTTTATTTTGTGTAGAAATCCGTGTCTAGGTTTATTTATTTCTACCACGCTCTGAATGTTGTAATTCATGTTTATTTTACAGGCAATGTTTTTACATGATGTTGAAAGTGTTCCAACACAGGCAATGATGGGGGTCAATTCTTTCTTCATTTTGAAGCAGCCATGTGGAAGAATTTCAGAAAGTTGTTGAAATACTGAAGAGGTCTGGAAGCATCTTTGAAGACTGAAACAAAGTTTGAGGCTAATATTAGGGAAAGCTGCAGCATAGGATTAGCTCACTCATAGGTGAATATCTATTCGTGATTATGTATAGACATTCTACAGATGCCAGACATGCAAATCTTTTACTTTATGCATTTAACATGTCTGCTATTATCTGATTTTCGTCAATAATATCAGCTACCCACATGTTAGGAAGTGTTTTTGGGGCATTTACTATAGCATCCCCAAAAATGTGAGCCACTTGAGAATTGAGAAATCAGGACCTGGCAAAAAAGGTACTTTTCGTCATTTGGACACTGTGTCCAACCCTTTGAAGTTGATTTTGCAGATGTTTCACCTGGGTGCTTGTAGAGCTAACTTCAAGAAGGACGCACACATTTGCTTTATAGTCCTCCGTGGAATAAAAAGCATGCACAGAAGCATTGAAGGTGAAATTTCTTTTTAGTACTGTAGCTTTTCTAGCAATCCATGCTCATTGCAGCACAGAGTGCAGTGTAGATAATTGGTCTGTGGACTGAGATCAAGATCTTCCAATAGAAAGGTAGTCATTTCAGCAGCATTGCCAAGAATTGACATTCCAAACAGAAATTACCCTGGATTTGGAACACTCTGAAAATGTCCCCTTTTCTTTTCCTTTATATCTTCCTCAGAGTCTATGGTCAGCTCATCACACTGGTGACAGTGATGCATTGGTTACAGTTGAGCTATAGATGAACTGTCAGGAGGCATTCATTTATACAGTTCCGGACTTGGTGAATATATCAATAAGCCTGGGCATATCTTTGGGAACTTCTTCACTGTCCGCAGGATTTTGATGGTTAGGTGACCAGATTCCAGCAAAGTATCATTACTGGATTTGACTGATGATCCCTGATCTTTTCTGCTGGAATGAACTATTATGTGACAATTAGACATTTCAACATTTACATTGAGTTGCTTGCTTTTGACACAAAGTCAAAAAAAAATTGCAAGTGCATGATTATCTGCAAATTACCCAGTACGACCAATAGAAGTCCTCTTTCAGGAACAGTACGTTGAAAGTTTGTTCTCTTATTAATCTCAGAATAGAAACTTGCAATTTACCCAGATTTTAGGACATAGAATTCAGATCTGTTGTTGTTCAACATTTACTTTATGTAGCTTTGTGGATCCTTACAATTGTGGGTTTACTTTACTAACTATACAAACTACTACCCATAAATAGTCCCTTTGCAAGAATAGCAAAATCACATCTCTAATTACCTGTGGAGTAGGAACATTCTTGGTGGCAGGAGGAAAGGATAATCTTGACCAGGTCTTTAAATCCTGGAGCATGGTAAGTTGTCCCCACAATGTGTACAGTGAGTCAGGCTTACAATTTGTTTTCCTGAGAGTTATAAAATTGGATCAGCGAGCAGCTCTTGAAATTTGTTACAAACCTTTGAAGGAAAATGTTCAATTTCTCTGCCTCACACTGAAGGAAGAAAAGAAAGTATATTCTTGGGAAGATATTTTTGGGTGGCATAGTGGCTCAGTGGTTAGCACTGCTGCCTCACTGTGCTAGGGACCTGGGTTCAATTCCACCCTCAGGTGACTGTTTGTGTGGAGTTTGCACATTCTCCCTGTGTCTGCATGGGTTTCCTCAGGGTGCTCTGGTTTCCTCTCACAGTCCAAAGATGTGCAAGTTAGGTGAATTGGCCATGCTAAATTGCCCATAGTGTCCAGAGATATTCAGGCTAGGTGGATTAGCCATGGGAAATGTAGGGTTACAGGGATTGGATGGGATGTTCTTTGGAAGGTTGGTGTGGACGCTATAGACCAAATAGCCTACTTCCACACTGTCAGAATTCTACGATTTTATATGCAAAATGTCCTATGTTCAATATTGGTTACATGGACCTCTTTCTTTCACAAGTACAGCAAAAGAAAGTATCTGCCTTGTTGCTGAAGCTAACTTACCCACAAAATTTCAAATGCGAGTCGTACAGATAGTGTTAGCTGATTCTTAGAGAACAAGACCAGTTGTGACAATAGAATTGATAAGTTATCATAACCATTATGGAGACAGAGCTGCAGAGTAACCAAGGTTGAGAACTAAATATTTCAGGATATTTAATGATTCATATCCATGGGTCACAGGATGGCCAACTAGATGAGCAATTCCCAGAATTCAGAAGTGTGCCATCAGAGTTTAGAGCCACATCCTTTTGCTGTTAAAATGCCAGCAATAGCAAGAAAAGGCACTTACTTGTTTATGTAAGGTCTCAATTGGCCAGTGGTACAATCCTCCAATTTCCTCACTGCTGGTAAAATGCCATGGCAGTAGGAAGACATTGGGCACTCTAGCCTACCTTCTCTTGCCATTTTATGAACCTTCTGCCTTTAAAGTTTACTAAAGACCAGGCAAAATTGTACACGTTTTACAACAATAAATACACTGCAATTTTGGCAGCTACTGAATATATTTCTTTATTTAATAGTGAGAACTTTACGGCCATCCAACATTAATTTTACTCCCAAAAATGATGTCAAAATAGAAACAATATTAACATTACTTTGTTATTCAAATATCACAGCAACAACAGATAAAAGCAGGAACAAAAACAAAGTTGCTGGAAAAGCTCAGCAGGTCTGGCAGCATCTGTGGAGGAGAAAACAGAGTTAACATTTCGGGTCCGGTGACCCGAAAGCAGATGTCAGATTAAATAGGGACGCCTAGAAGTTGCTGTCAGAAAGGACACTCCTGCACTACCTGCCTCCCTCCTCTACCTTTCCTGGAGGTAACCCACCTACCTGACTGTATCTTTGGTTTATCTCCCTTTCTGCAACTGCTATCTATCATACCCCTTAGCTCCTGTAAAATCCTCATTGCCTCTAACTGATGCTCCAACCAATCCATGCCATCTGATAGGATTCACAACCAAACACACTCCCTGCAGACATAATCACCAGTAATATGGAAACTCTCCCTATTCTCCCACATCTGACAGGAAGAGCATATCACTCCACTAAAGGCCATCTTGCACCTTTGCAATCTACAGACTCAAAAAATAACACAGACTTACTGCTGTAATTTTCTGGGTCTGTAGTTTATTAAGGTGCAAGGATGGCCTATAGTAGAGTGATGTGCTCTTCCTGTTGGATGTGGGAGATTAGCGAGAGTATCCATGTTATTGATGATTATGTCTGCAGGAAGGGTGTTTGGTTGAGAATCCTATTGGATTACATGGATCCATTGGAGCGGCAGTTAGACGCAATGAGGAACTTACAGGAGCTAGGGGGTGTGCTGGATGGCAGCTGAAGGAAGGGAGATAAACCACAGATACAGTCAGGTAGATGGGTTACTGGCAGGAAAGGTAGAAGAGGGAGGTAGGTAGTGCAGGAATCTCCTGTGGCTATCTCTATCTCAAACAATTATGCTGTTTTGGAAAATGCAGAGGGTGATTCACTCTCAGGGGAATGTAGCACAGACAGCCAGGTTTCTGGTACCGAGACTGGTTTGAATGTAACAAGGGGTACATCAGATTCCAAGTGAGTTATTATGATAGTTGACTCCAGTCAGAGGCACAGACAGATGTTTCTGCGGCTGACAGCAAGAAATCAGAATGGTGTGTGGCCTCCCTGGTTTCTTGGGCAGGGTGCGGAATGTTCTCAAAGGGGAGAGGGACCTGCAGGATGAATGACATAGGAAGAGAAAGGGATGACATTCTAAGGAAAGAATATAGTAAGTTAGGCAGGCAATTAAAAAGGAGGTGCTTGAGGGTAGTAACATCTAGATTACTTCCAGTGCCATGAGCTAGTGAGGGTAGGAACGGGAGGATAGAGCAGATGAATGCATGGCTGATACAGGCGTAAAGGATTCACATTTTTGGATTATTAGAATCTCTTTTGGGGTAGAAGTGACCTTCAGAAGAAGGATGGATTGCATCTGAATTGGAAGGGGACTAATATACTGGTGTTAGATTTGCTAAAGCTGCTTGGGAGGATTTAAACTAGTAAGTGGCGGAGTGTGGGGTGGAACCCAGGGAGACAGTGAGGAAAGAGATCAATCTGAGACCGGTACAGTCAGGAAAAGGAGTAAGTCAAACAGTCAGGGCAGGCAGGAACAAAGCAGAGAATGAGGTACGACCGATAAATTAAACTGTATTTATTTCAATGCAAGAGACTTAACAGGTAAGATAGATGAACTCTGTGAATGGTTGGGAACACGTGACTGGGATATCATAGCAATTGCAGAGATATGGCTCAGGGATGGACAGATTTGGCAGCTTAATGTTCCAGGGTATAGATGCTATAGGAAGGACAGAAAGGGGGTCAAGAGAGGATAGGGAATGGCATTTTTGATCAGGTATAACATTACACCTGCACTTAGGGAGGATACTCGTGGGAATACATCCAGGGAAGTTATTGGGGTGAAACTGGAGCAGGGATGTGTTGCTGCAGTTATACAGGACCTTAGTGAGACCACACCTGGAAGATTGTGTGAAGTTTTGATCTCCTTTTCTGAGGAAGGATGCTCTTGCTCTCGAGGAAGTGCAGCGAACGTTTACCAGGCTGATTCCGGGGATGGCAGCTCTGATGTATGAGGAGAGACTGATTAGGTTAGGATTGTTTTTGCTCGAGTTGAGACGAATAAGGGGGGATCTCATGGAGACTTATAAAATTCTAACAGGGTAGATGCAGGGAGGATGTTCCCGATGGTGGGTATATCCAGAACCAGGGGTCACAGTATGAGAATTCGGGGTAGATGATTTAGAACGGAGATGAGGAGACGTTTCTTCACCCAAAGAGTGGTGAGCCTGTGGAATTCATTACCACAGGAGGTAGTTGATACCAAAACACTGAATATATTCAAGAGGTGACTAGGCACTTGGGACAAATGGGATTAAAGGTTATGGGGAGAAAGCAGGATTAGGCTATTGAATTGGACAATCAGCCATGATTGTGAAGAATGGTGGAGCAGGATCAAAGGGACAAATGACCTCCTCTTGTTCCTATCTTCTATGTTTCAATAATTCTTTTAGTTTTATAAACGCGATGGAATACAATAGAACAGATCTAAAAGTTAAAGTTCTAAATTGGAGAAAGGCCAATTTTGATGGTATTAAAGAACTTTCAAAAGTTATTTGGGACAGATTTTTGCAGGTAAAGGGATGGCTAGAAAATGGGAAGCCTTCAAAAATGAGATAACAAGAGTTCAGAGACAGTATGTTCTTGTTAGGGTGAAGGGCAAGGCTAATAGGTGCAAGAAATGCTGGATGACGACCAAAATTGTGGTTTTGATCAAGAAAAAGAAGGAAGAATATGTCAGCTATAGACAGCAGGGATCGAGTGAATCCCTGGAAGAATATAAAGGCAGTAGGTGTATACTTAAGAGGGAAATCAGGAAGGCAAAAAGGGAACATGAGATTGCTGTGGCAAATAGGGTTAAGGAGAATCCAAAGGGATTCTACAAATACATTAAGGACAAAAGGGTAACTAGGGAGAGAATAGGGCCCCTTAAAGATCAGCAGGATTGCCCATGTGTGGAAGCTCAGGAGATAGGGGAGATACTAAATGAGTATTCTGCATTAGTGTTTACTGTGGAGAAGGATATGGAAGATGTAGAACGTGGGGAAATAAATAGCATCATCTTGAAAAATGTCCATAGTACAGAAGAGGAGGAGGTTTTGGATGGATTAAAACGCATAAAGGTGGATAAATCCCCTAGAACTGGCTCGAAGGTAGAAGGCAGAGGATGATTATGGAGGGTTGCTTTTCAGACTGGAGGCCTATGACCAGCAGTGTATCACAAGGATTGGTGCTGGGTCTGCTGCTTTTCATCAGTGAAATAATTGATTTGGATGTGAACATAGGAAGTACGGTTAGTAAGTTTGCAGATGACACCAAAATTGGAGATGTAGTGAACAGCAGAGAAGACTGCCTCAGAGTACAATGGGATCTTGATCAGATGGGCCAATTGGCCAAGGAGTGGCAGATGGAGTTTAATTTAGATAACTGCGAGATGCTGCCTTTTGGGAAGGCAAATCAGGACAGGACTTATACTCTTAATGGTAAGGTCCTCGGTAGTGTTGCTGAACAAAGAGACCTTGGGATGCAGGTTCATAGTTCCATGAAAGTGGAGTTGCAGATAGACAGGATAGCGAAGAAGGCATTTGTTAGCCTTTATTGGTCAGTGCATTGAGTATAGGAGTTGGGAGGTCATGTTGCGGATGTACAGGACATTGGTTAGCCCATTTTTGGAATACTGCATTCAATTCTGATCTCCCTGCTATAGGAAGGGTGTTGTGAAACCTGAAAGGGTTCAGAAAACTTTACAAGGATGATGCCTGGGTTGGATGAATTGAGAATGGATTAGGCATAAATGTTAAACTGACCTTTGGCAGAACCACAGTTGTTAATTGTGCGGTGTTACTCATTTTCATCAAGTCTATACCATTTTATTTGAGGGAAAAGGTTTGGTATAAAATAGGGAGAGGCTGAATAGACTGGGTTTATTTTCCCTGGAGCATCGGAGCTGAGGGGTGACTTTATAGAGTTTGATAAAATCATTAAGGGCATGGATGGGGTAAATAGACAAAGTCTTTTCCCTGGGGTGGAGGAATCTAAAACTAGAGGGCATAGGTTTAAGGTGAGTGGGGAAAGATTTAAAAGGAGCCTGAGGGGCAACCTTTTCATGCATGTATGGAATGAGCTGCCAGAGGAAGTGGTGGAGGCTAGTACAATTACAACATTTAAAAGGCATCTGGATGGGTATATGAATGGGAAGGGTTTAGAGTGATATGGGCCAAATGCTGGCAATTGGGACTAGATTAATTTAGAATATCTGGTCGGCATGGACAATTTGCACCAAAGGCTTTGTTTCTGTGCTGTACATCTCGACGACTCTAAATATGTCTCACCAGTAACTTCACAAAATTGGCATTTCAGGTTTTGGCTCCCCATTCAAATACACTGTATAGAGTTAAATGTCCGTACATATATTACTGTTTAAAGGAAAATCACTACTTAAATTGAAGTAATTTCATGTTTAGTACACTTAATTACATGATAATTGTTTTCCTTCTCGTCAACCTCACGAGTAGTGAAAAATAATTACAAATGTGTAATTGCATTCCATCAAGATTTAATTATTGCAGGGCAATAACAATTAAATGTTTTCAATTTTCTCTTTTTAGTCTCAGTTTTTGCCCTTTCATAATCAAATCTTTCTTTCCGTCTATTTCTTTTTCTGTCCCTGAGTTGGTATTGAATTGATCACTAACCTATTTTTAAAAGTCATGTTCCTTCAATCTGATCAGTTAGGGAGATGTACAACTTATTGTCCTGTTCACAGATTCCAGATGCCCTATAAAGGGCACTGTGCCTGTTCCATCTCACACGTTTACCAATTTGTCATGTGAAATTTCATGGAGATGTAACTGACAACAGCAAGTTTAAATGACATTCATTGAAGTATTAAAGGAATCTTCCAGCTTTTGACATTAATTAATAAAGACCTTAACAACAGTAGTTTCCCTTTGGCAGAAGATCCTAGAGGTGAGGGACAAGTGGTTCATATTTTGTGTATGGGTTGGGAAGGAGGATGCAGGTTAAACGTGAATATACACACTCTCAATTTGAACAGTGAACAGATATGCCAGTCTACATTCTGCGTTGTTCCTGCTTTTGATCTGAGATGACTTTTAATGTGTCTGTGTTGAACAAATTGTTGGTTGTGTATTTTGATATGCAGTATTCATAATTATAACACAGGTTCCTACATTTCTACAGTTCTGAGGAAAGGTCACTGGACCCGAAACGTTAACTCTGATTTTCCCATCACAGATGCTGCCAGACCTGCTGAGCTTTTCCAGCAACTTTGTTTTTGTTCCTACATTTGGTACCGCATAGCTGTACAAAGTACTTTAATACCGGACACTTAAAAAGTATCCCCAGTATTATTTCATTAAAGGCATGATGGCAAAGTGTTAGGCATAAATGTTAAATTGATCTTTAGCAGAACTACAGTTGTTAATTGTGCAGTGTTACTCATCTTCATCAAGACTCTACCCATTTATTTGAGGGAAAAGCATTGGTATAAAATTTTGAAATATTTGCATTAGCTAATGCAAACTTATATCCATTGACACAAATAGTGAAACGGATTACAATGAGTCAAATATGCTGCACATGTACTACCTTAATCATGACATTGATATTGAAACTATATGTCTTGTATGCTCCAGGCAAGAATCACATCTGCTAATGTTGAAAACCCATAGGTGTGCACTATTTAGACAGTTAAAATTCAACAACCGTTTCTGATAATGCAGACCTTCTACTTGTATTTTCTCAAGGGCAAACATAGATTTGGAAAGGAATCTCACATGTCATTATGTAAAGGAAAAGGAATTTGTTCAGATTATTAGCTTCTTAGGAGACATACATCCTTGCATAATATACTGAAGCATTTACAATAATATTGTTCTATTAAGACAGCATGACAATACTCACTTATGCAATGCAAAACAATGATAATGAAAATCTCTTCTAATTAACCAGCCAACTTTGATCAAATTATTTTTTTGATTGCACCAAATTAAACATTTGTAATAATTTTGGTGTAAAAGGTCACAAATCATTTATTATATCACCAAAGCATTATATTACCTGTAATCATTCATCATTTTATGTTAAAGGATGTGTGTGGGTGTAGCACCGTTGTATTTTAAAATACTTTGTAAGTGCACTTATAATAATATTTCTGTGAGTAGTGCTGTTACCCGTTATTGCTGAAGGGGAGAAAACTGGTGATAAGCTTTCAGGTACCGACATGTTTCTGATTGAAGGTAATGAATGTGCCTCAGCACTTCATTTGCATCTAGGAAAAGCCGTAGGTGCTACTATTTGCCTGTTTAGCAATTACATTGTAAAATGAAACATAGGTAGCCTTGGGACACATGTGCCTGATGATAAATTGATATTTATTGCACAGTGCCTAAAATAACACATTGATTGAAGGGAAAATATTAGTTATGGGAGATTCAAAGAGGATGATTCCATGGTATCCATCACATCTTATAAAATAATGATAAGGATTCCTCCAGATTGTCTGAACAGGAATGAGTCTGTTGCTTAAGGTAATGATTCCGAAAAGGTGAATGTTAAGCACTGCATTGAGCACCATCCGCTCTGATGATTTTATACAGATTTGCTTGGGCTTAAGGCAGAACATCTTATGTTCCCATAGAGTGAAGACCTATGTCCACCGGTCACCTTATAGTCTCAGTAACACCATTTATCTTATGGTTGCTGCTTGTACATAATAGCTATCATACAATGAACTAAATCCCATTTAACATAAGATTTCTCACTAAGACACAGTGGGTGGCAGTAAACTACCCTAACCATAAGCTCCCAGTGGCTGATATCATAAAACTAAATACAACAGAGCCCAAAGAATGAATCTTGTTTTGGAGGGGGTATTGGAATAAAGGACAGAGATATGATTTGGAGCAAGTACCTCTCTGTCCATGAATCAGGCACTGAGTATCTCTGTCAGAAGATCTCCAGCCCAGCTTACAAGTAGCCTGCACTCCTTTTCGGTTGGTGATGCAGTATGTCAACAGGTCCACCTGCAGTGGAGCTGATCCCAGAGGTAGTGGATTGGGACTCTAGCTGGTCTTTAATTGGATACTTACAGGCCTCAATTGGCAGTGGGACAGAGGGATGACTATGGGCCTTCTTGTCCAGTTCTAAACTCTGGCAGAGTCAGGAAGGTGGCAGGGGATTGAATATGTCATTATATTGCTGAACTAACTGCCTTTCTTGAATCTTACCTCAACGCCACTAAGAGCAAAAATTTTCACCTGAAATTCCTACCTGTGAAGACTCCAATTTTCCTTGCAGGATGATGGACTGATTCTTTCCAGTAAACATGGGCAGTCCAGGTGCAAAGAAATACCTGCATGAATAAAGCTTCCTGTAAAATGTTTGCAAGGTTGTAGCCTATTGAAGATGACCTGTGATCTCTCACTGCTCTCTCACATTGCCAGTAGGATACTCAGGAGAGAGGGTATGCCCACCACTTATTGCAATCTAATCCTCCCACTTCCCATTTTACACTGGAGCCATGGAATCATTATACCTGTTAATGTTGGTTCCTGCAGGGTATAAGTGACAGAGTTTGGAGGCCATGCGTCAAGTTTAATTCCAATTCAGGTTTCTTCATCATGAAACCTTTAGGTTTATCTTCAGATTGTTGATTTGCACTGTTTTAAATGGAGCTGCCAAACCACCACTCTCCACCCCCTATGCTGGACAGGCTCACTTCACACCCTACCTCATGCCCCCAACAATGTTCAAATTCTTCCCTCGCCCCAAAAATGCTCACCTCCTTCCTCAGCCCCTCCACCTCCCAACAATGCACAATCTCTCCCTCAAACCTTCATCCCAGTAATGCACAGGCTCATTGAAACTCCTCACCCCCAACAATGTTTACCTCTTCCCCCCTGCCCCCTGCAGCGCTTACAATCCTCAACCCCCCTCCCTCAATCTTGGCAGCACTCATCCTCTCTCAGCCCCACGCTCCCTGACAATGCTGAGACTTTCTGTCATTGTCAGGAAGCCAAGAATTCCAGAAATGGGTCGAGGATGAGGGGCTAGGGAGGAGTAAGCACTTCTGAAGGGTGAGGGCCTGGAGCTTGGAGAGAAGGTAAACATTTTTGGATGGGAGATGTAGAATGTCAACATGAGTCAGGGGAGGGGCTGAACATTGCCAGGATATGGGTGGGGTGAGTGAACATTAGTATGGTCATCATTGTATTTTGATATTCCAGCTGATTTCCTTAGAGTCACACTGATCAGCAGGCTTGACATCGCAATGGACCTTAGATTAACAGGCAAATGACAACGATTTTGCAACCGATCTATTGCTCAACTCAAATATTTTCATCCTCTCTCTAGATCAATTTCTACTTCTTTAACATTGAAATTAATTGAATGCAGTATCAGTTTTAGAATCATAGAGCTGTACAGCATGGAAATGGACCCTTAGGTCCAACTCATCCATGGAGACAAGATATCCAAAATTAATCTAGTGTCAACTAACAGCATTTGGCCCATTTCTCTCTAAACCCTTTCTATTCATATACCCATCCAGATGCCTTTTAAATGTTGTTATTGTACCAGCCTCCACTACTTCCTCTGGCAGCTCATTGCATAAACGCACCACCCTCTGTGTGAAAAAGTTGCCCTTTAGGTTCCTTTTTCCCCTCTCACCTTAAACCTATGTGCCCCAGTTTTGGACTCTGACACCCTGGGGAAAGGCCTTGCCTATTTACCCTATCCATGCCCCTCATGATTTTATAAACCTCTATCAGGTCACCCCTCAGCCTCCGAATCTCCAGGGAAAATGACCCCAACTTATACAGCCTCTCCCTATAGCTCAAACTCTCCAACCCAGCAATATCCTTGTAAATCTTTTCTGAACCCTTTCAAATTTCACAACATCCTTCCTGTAGCAGGGAGACCAGAATTGCACACAGTATTCCAAAAGTGGACAAACCAATGTCCTATACAGCCACAACATGACCTCTCAACTCCTATACTCAATGCACTGAACAATAAAGACAAGAGTACCAAACACCTTCTTCACTATCCTACCTACCTGCCACTCCACTTTCAAGGAACTATGAACCTGCACTTCAAGGTCCCTTTGTTCAGCAACACTCCCGCGGACCTAACAATTAAGAGTATAAGCCCTGCCCTGATTTGCCTTTCCAAAATACAGCGCTTCACATTTATCTAAATTAAACTCCATAGACCATTCCTCGGCCCATTGGCCCATCTGATCAAGGTCACGTTGTACTCTGAGGTAACCTGCTTTGCTGTCCACTACCATCAATTTTGGTGTCATCTGCAGAATTACTAACAATACCTTCTATGTTCACATCCAAATCATTTATGTAAATGATGAAAAGCAGTGGACCCAGCATCAATCCTTGGGACATACTGTTGGTCACAGGCCTCCAATCTGAAAAGCAACCCTCCACCACCACCCTCAGTCTTCTACCTTCAAGCGAGTTCTATATCCAAGTGGCTAGACAGATGTTTAATGGGCAACCAATCTGTATACATCCATTTTGTAGCCCAGTTGACTTCAGCTATGACACTTTAAATCAGAAAGCTTCAAGTCCCACTGCAAGACTTGAGAACAAAGCATCATGAGCTAACAGTCCAGGACATACTCAGAGAGTTTTGCAATATCAGAAGAGCCATATTGGAATGTGATGCTAAACTGAGGCCCTACCTATTTCCTCAACTGACCATAAATTATCCCATGAAACCTATTTCAAAGAAGATCAGAAAAATGGTTTCTGGTGTCTTGGTTATTATAGGTCCCTAAAAGCAGTGTGCACATCTTCCCAGCCCCTGAATGACATGTGATGATGGGTCAGTTGGGGAAATGTGGCAAAATTGATGAAATGAGATCCTTCACATTGGGCAAAAACAATCCAATTTTACAACCAAGTGATGAACAGAAGGACAAAAATGTCGCTAGTGGGCAGTGACAGGCATATTTACATAAATTTGCATAACACTAGTACCTAATCTTGCCTCATTCAGATGCATTTCCTTTTCTCCCATGTGGCAGAGAGAAACTAGATGGTGACAATTTCTGATATGAAAGCTATTGCTGGTAATCGATGACTCCAGCTTGCTTTTCAGAGCCTCTGTCTTGTACATTAGTCCTCAATATTTCAGTGTATGTGCCATAGACAGCAACCACATATACCCCATGTGCAAGGAGTCTGGTATCAAAACACATACCAGCCTCCCCATCATCATAGCACATCTATGGCTTAGGTACAATACAGTTCTTCACCACAAGCTACACTGGCACCTTTCATTCTAATGCTGCCATCAGACCATTTTGTACATAGGGGCAAGCATCCATCTCATGCATTGGAACAGAATGTGTCATTGGGTTCCCTGCTTGCTCTCTCAGTTCTCAGTTACTTTGCGTCTACATGGATGCATGGGCCTTACCAAGTCATGTCTTTTTATGCCTAGGAACCTAATTCAGAACTTTCAGGCTCACATTACTTCTATCTTGCCTTGCTGTTTAATGCAGACACAAAGCTAGACAGCTTGTTATGCTTGTCAGCAGGGATCAGTCAAGGTGGTGGTCTTGTTGCTGTATGTGTAATGAGAATTATAACGTTGTTATCTTTTGGGACTGTGTCTTTATGTGTAAAGAGAAGGGGAGGCCATCACATGATCTGTTCATATAACTGCCTGACTGCAACCTAGGTGATTTGATAGGTAGAGATAAAAGGTGATGCAGTTTTTCTTTTAATTGAACAAAAATGTTTACACATAGAGGCTATATCAACAGCCCATGTGCTGATGGTGAGCTTCCAAATTCCTGGAAAATTGTTGAGAACATCAGGTTGTAAACAATTGTGCTTTAAACCATCTATTTTACTTCTGAGATAAAAGACAATTGTGGGCTTAAAGATTATTACTCAGCATTTCTGACCTGAACTGAATTGAATTCAATAAAGCCCCAGTCTAAGGAAATGGGATAAACCATTTAGAATTGAGATTGAGGATTTTTTTTTGTCTGCGATAAAACATTCCTCAATAGCTGAATAATAAACCAGTTCCCCTTCAACTGTACTGAATTATGTGAAGTTAGTTTTCTACCACTGGAGATATGGAGAAAATTTTAAATTAGAGCTAGTCCATTCCAGTATAAATACCCTGTCAATGACTTCGTAAGCTTCAATAACTTACAAACAACATCTCTGGAACTGAAAAATGAATTGACTTACTGTAGAGTATTTTACCTTCAGCTTTTAATTACAGTTGGAGCTTTAAAAAAATAACAAAGTAGTATTTTTATTTTCGTGTTATCTCTCTATTTGATTTCTCTCTTAATCTAATTGTTTTTCATCCCACTTTATTTCATTTTCTGAACCTGATTTGACATTGAAGTCACTTTTGCAATTGATTTTTGATTTCAGACATTCAGATACTTATTGATAAGTCTTCATTTTGATTAGTTAAAGAGATATGCAGTTGAATGCTCTGTTCACACAGATCCCGTATGATCTCAAAGGGGATTGAACCTTTTGGACCTCTTCCTGACAGCCATGGCAAAATCTGAAATGTCTATAGCCAAATGCTAGAACTAATCATTATCATTCAGAACAAAATATGATCAAAGTAGTGGTTTGGTTTACTCAGACATCAACACCAGATGGATCCAATGGCTTATTCTGTCATCAATAGAAGGTGTGAAGTTTTTATAACTTTAGATGTGAAACCTACCATAGTCTGCTAATCAATGAAATCCAAAAATGTGTCACAGCTTTAAAAACACTCACTGATACAAACAGCAACTGTAATCTGGCAGAATATTTAGGATGAAGAAAAATTCTGATCAAATGTATTATTTTTCTAAATTCAATTATTTTCAAGGTAATTTATATTTTCTTTAGTAGAAAAGTAGCACTTTCTCAATCAAGGTAATTTACAAAGTCTTATTGAGTTTAACAAGTATTCTTTGAACTGTCAACATGATTAGTTTAGTACAGAGAGATAGACCAAATCTTCAGCAGTGAAGGCAGGCAAGAAAACTTTACAAAGAAAAGAGAAGTTAGAAGAAAAATCCATATCGGAATGTTACCACATTTGGCTTCAACAGGGCATCTCATGAAATACACTGTTAAATTTCCGCATCCACTTATTAGCTGAAAACTTTTGATTTGGCTTTCAAGCTTATGAAATCCCAATCAGTCATTTGGGAGCTTCATGAATGGCAAAACAACAGTGTATCTCTTTAATCAATGCATATTGATGATTGAAAGCAGCAAATGAACAATGGAGAATGAGGTTAAATTAGAGCCTATAAAGGTACAGCAAGAGAACTACAGAACAAGAAAGAAAGATTGGGTTAAATGGGGGAGAAAAAAGAAAAACACGTAATATTTTACATTTTTAAAATCTCCAACAATTAACTGTATGCAGGACTGAAATTAAACAGTTTAAATTATCTTTTTATTGACCAAAGATGTTGATTGGCAACAAAATCGGAAATTTCTGGAAAAACTCAACAGGTCAGAGGTTGATTGGCAATATTTATTAGTTATCCTGTGGTTAGTAGGTGATTATTTCAAGTTGCAGCCTAAGTTGATATTTTTAATGAACATTGAGAGAGCAAATTCAGAAAGTTTAAAAATAATGAGGGTGCAAAGGATGAATATTTCTTTCAACATTTTGGGTTGTAGATTGTTGGATCCAGGGAATTTATCAGCTTCCAGCTCATTAATTTTGCCAGAACTACCTTTTTGTTGACTAATACTAACCTCTTGTAATTCCACATTCTTCCTAGTTCGTTCGTTTTCCAGCATTCTGTGCCCTCTTTAGTGTTGAACTGTCTTTAGAACTATCCATCACAGGTCTTGTCAGTAGCTCTGAAAGTAACCATCCTCAATCTCTTCAACTCCAGTTAATTTCAGAGCTCTGCTGCTGATCTTTAAGGGTTATCCCAGATTGTTGCTTACTGCTGTATCCATGCCATTTTCTTCCCAAATGGTTTGAAACTGCATCTCCTCTTTGGCAGCCTTACCAATCAGCACTGGGCACTGTTACAGTGACCTGGACATTCTTCCAGTGCTCAGGAGCCTCGTGTGCACTGTGTGCCCTATAAGCATTGCATGTTCAAGCTCCATGTCAAGGGGGGACACCTGATTAGCTGAAAGTCCCACATACCTTGCCAGAACACAGCAGTCACTAAAATGCTTGTAAGTACATCAGTGCTCCCTTGAGTAGATAGTCTCCTGTACAGTCTATTGGTCATGATGGAAGACAGTTTGCAACTTGGTGGGAAGAGTACATCCCTGCTGTCATTGACTGCTTAGATCAAGATGCGACGTTTCAGTTGATGAATCTTGGAACTGATGTCTCCTGGCTTTCTTGGCTCTTTCCACTTTCAACCACCTCAGCATTCAAGGAGATGAGGGATCTGAATTCGTATGGTCCACATATGTGGTGCATCATTAGCTTGGCAAGATTACACATGATAGCTAAGGAGATGTGTTTTGTGGTTTGATATAGCAGTGGCAGGTTCGCCATGTAGAGACCTGGTAGCCTTACCATTCTTGTGCGAATGCCAGGATACCATGTATGGACAGTGTGCTGCAAAATTGTAAAGGTCACAGCTGTATGAGGGGCACATGTGCCTTGGTATGAGGTAAGGGTAGATGTAGCCATGGGATTCTTCAGTGCCTGGTCTCATGTTAATATTGTAAGGATAGGGGAGTTCTGAGGAGGCAGCACCTGAGATGGGCTCCTGTGCCCCCTTATAGAGCTGTGCTGTAATCTCCCCAATGTCGAGGTGCCAGAAGGCAGCCACTTGCAGAACAAAGCAGATGAAGCATGCCTTAGAAGATTCCTCAGTGCTAGGTCTTTATAGGCAACAGATGATAATAGCAAGGGCTAATACGTTGAGGCCTCTTTAGACTTGACCAACTTTCAAAGGACAACTAATTCACAACACAATTGTTCTAGATAAAAGTTCAGACAACTAGCCCAGCATCTCTGAATATCTCCTCCAATGATATCCTCCACAATTGCTGGCACTAAAGTGATACTGTAGGTGGATGTCTTCTTGGTCCTGGAATAGAATGGATCCATCATTTTCACTCCCATCTGTGTCTCCATGCTGCTTCAGGAGAAAGCTTATCTGCCTCCATCCTATCCCTGAATCTACAGCATGAAAACACAACGCATGGGTAAAACTACACAGGAGGGCAATTGCCATTCTGTGAAATGGTCCAGTTTCCTCCTGAAAGATGAAAAACCAGCCCACGGTGTTCCCCAGGGATCTTTACTAAGCCATGACTATTTGTACACCTACCTAGAGCCTTCTTTCATTTATAAACAATAGTCCTCGATCAGTCCAAGTTTCAAATACCTTCCACTCCACATTATATCTGCAAGTTCGCACATCTTTTAGGGCATTCAACTTCTCTCTCAAACCATTTTCCCTTCGTCTTTTCTTTGTGATGACCTGACTGTGGGTAATCACACTGATTCAGGTGCAATTATCTTTTAAGTTGAAGTTTAAATTGAATTATCTTAAAGGGACCATCTTCATATTCAGTGTGGAAATCTCATTAACCTGCCATTATCCTCAACAGCTCGGTTGAAGGAGAAGAGATTTATACTTTTTTATTCATTCATGGGATGTGCTGGCTGGGTCAGCACTTTTTCCTATCCCTCATCGCCCTTATGAAGGTGCTGGTGAGCTGCCTTCTTGAACTGCTGCATTCCTTAGTGTGTGGGTACACCAACATTGCTGTTTAGGAGGGAGATCTTGGATTTTAACCAAAGACAGTGAACAAATATTGATATGTTACCAAGTCAATGGGCAATGGTTAGATTATTTCTTGTTGGAGATGGTCATTGGCCTGCACTTGCGTGGCTTGAGTGTTCCCTGCCATAAGATATTGTTCTGAAGAATTGTGAATGGTGCTGACCATTTTGAAGTCATCAATGAACATCCCAACTTCTGGAGGGAAGGTCATTGAGGGAGCTGCTGAAGAGGATTTGATGGAGGACATTACCCAGAGGAATTCCTGAAGAGGTGTCCTGGAGCTGAGATGTCTGTATGCCTACAACCACAACTATCTTCCATTTAGACACTAACCAGCAGAGAAGGTTTCCCCTTTTCCCATTTGCTACAGCTCCTTAACACTCTCACCTCACCTCTGGAATTCAACTCTTTTGTCACTATTTGAACCAAAGTTGTGAGGACGCAGGTGCTGAACGGCACTGTTGAAACTCAAACTGAGTGTCAGTGACACAACTTTGTGAGCTGAATTCTTTTTAAGATATCTACAGAAACTCTTTACTATCCAATTTTCTATTTCTAGATAATATGTTTAGTTAGGCTTCATTCAGAGCAGTGTGCTTAGTTCTGTCAAGGTTCAATAGGTATAAACAGAAAAACTATTTCCTGAGAACCCAGAAGAAAGTACAAGTAAAAGGCTAAGGAAATTTCTGTCACAATAGACTAGATTTTGTGCTCAATTTAAATTTTCAAATAGATTTTTAAATAGAAACAATATATTTTGGGGTAATTGATAGATTTGTGTCAAAAACAGGTAATTGCAGTTATGGAGTCATACAGCCATACGCTTCAGTCCAATTCTTCCGTACTGACCAGACCTCCCAATCTGACTAGCTCCATTTGCCAGCATTTGGCTCATATCCCTCTAAACCCTTCCTATTGATATACCCAATCCGATGCCTTTTAAACGTCATAATTTTACCCACCTCCACCACTTCCTCTGGCAGCTTGTTCCATACATGTACCACCGTCTGCATGAGAAAGTTACCATTCAGGTCCTTTTTAAAGCTTACCTCTCCCACCTTAAACCTATGCCCTCTGGTTTTGGGACACCTCTACCTGAGGAAAAAGACTTTGGCTGTTTACTCTGTCTCTGATTTTATAAACCCACAGATCAAGCATAACCTGACTGAAAGGAGAACAGGCTCAATTGCTGAATGGCCTACTTCTTTTCCTATTTTCTCCCCCCCTACCAACGCAAATGTGCATGTGCCATGGACCAAAATGACTCCAATATTACAAAACCTCAGGGCTACATTTATTTTCTATTCAGTTGTGACAGTTCCGTTTTACTTCTTGTCTGTTCATATCTGGGTTCCTCCTCTCTTGATGTACAGTGCCATGAGAATGAATAAATCAAAAACAGTCTTGCAACACAACCTCAAGATTGCGAGAACTTTGTGCCAAAATAATACCTTACAGAACTCCAATGAGGCCAGAGAAAGGTATTAGCATTCGCGAGATGGCTCTTGTCTACCTGGACCACATTCAACACACTGAATAGTTAGGACCCATACCAAACACGAGCAAAGAAAACTCCCACTGGTTTCAGTCTTAAAATGCCTTCCTTCTTCTAATTTAAGATTTTTCAGATATTGTACATTCCTGGAGGAAATACTACTCTACTTTTTAGTTTTTAACAATTTCATTCACAACAACATAAAGATAAAAGTACAATTTCTCTAGCAAAAAAGGGTGACCAACAGCAATTTAAAAGGAATCATTTCTGTCTATCCCGAGAAACAAGTTTATTGGACAATTATATAGTCTCAAACTAAATAGATATAATCAGTGTTGTGAGAAATTTTGAACTGAAATACACCGAACAAATGTAAGCAACTTCCTATAACTATTAGAGATTGTGAGTCGTTGGTTGAACCAAGGCTGATGTGCACTATAAAAGGTGTGCTCTTAAGTTAATGTCTGATACGGTGTTAGCAGACAGTTCGTTGGGCTATGTTAATTGTTGATATTTTATCCAAATGTGGGAAATAAAAACAGTCCAACACTCCTCACAGTCTTTGCTACATTTGGGGATTTTACGTATTGAATATTTTGTTTCTGAATTGACACGTAAAAATGCTGACAATCCAATGCACATGCTCTGAGTTAATATCCTGAAGCTTAGTCATCCTAACAATCATTGAAATCACGGCAGACCAAACCTACTAGACTTCCCAAGGCTGATTTTGCTGCTTATGCACCACAACCATCCCAGTTTGTACTAGATCTGAAGCAGAGCATTCACAAAAGAACCACAGAAGAGCAGGGAGGTGAATTGTCATCATTTCTTAAATGGCTGCCATCAAGGTGAAAAACATTTAATGGTACAGGTGATTAAAAAAAATTCAACCTCTCCAAATGATTTTTTTTTTGTTCATGCGTGCCGTGCAAACATCACTGGCATTTGCTGCCCATCCTTACCTGCACTTGAATTGATTGATTTAAAAGGCCAATTTCAGAGGCCAGTTAAGAATCAACAACATTTTTGTGGGTCTGAAGTCACATGTAAGCCAGAACAGGTAAGGATGGCAGATGTACTTCATCGGAGAAATATTTGGGTGTTTACAACAATCAACAGTAGTCACATGATCACCATTAAGCTAGCTTTAAATACCAGATTTTAGTGAATTCAAATTTCACCATCGAATGATGGGATTCAAATCCATGTCTCCACAATACTAACCTGGAACTCTAGATCATTGGTATGGTGACATTGTCACTATGTCACCATCTCCCCACAGTTCAAACCACAGTTCCCCATGCAGTACAAGTGTAAACTTTCTGAATTTGGTAACAAATGATGCAGTAGCTGGAGAAACTGGATTGTTTGGATATAGAACTTAAGTTCTGGCAATACTCTTGCATTCTGATATACTGTGGTTGTGGTTCTGCCAGTTGTTGAGCTTGGAAGGAGCATTTCAGAATAGCTCCTGGGTAACAAAAGATATAATCTGCAAAATTGATTGATCACACCCCTGTACCATCCTTTCTTGTGCAAGCTGCACAGATCCAGGTAGCACAGTCGGAAGGCTCAGAGTAAGGATCAGAGGAAAGAAAGTCAACTCAGCACTTTGCAACTAGAACTCAGGTGGAATCTCATTGGTCAGTAGTTTAGCTGACTCTCCTACACCACTGCTCACAAAACCTAACTCTTCTAGTAACAGCCTGCATTACTGTATTCTTCCCTACGACATCATGGATTCATATTATTCCAACAATGTTTTTGTTGATGAGATTATACAGAAGCTGTTGTTAAACCAGGCTGAACATCACAATACGTGATACAGCTGATACATTCAGTGCCAAACATAGTGAATGTCATCATTTCATTTATTACCAAAGAATTCAATTCATCATGCACATTTTAAAGAAGGTTTCCTGGATTCTAATAGCTCTGTAGGGTACTCTCAGAAAAGTATCCAGCTTGTGGCTCTCATTTTCTCTGATATGAACACCAGGAAGGTATGTGGAGAATTTGTGTGATGGAACTCCCGTATGTACAGTAGTGTGGGAGCACCATTACCGTAGACTACAGTGGTTCAAATAGGCAGATTACCATACCTTCTCAAGGGTAAAGATGGCTGGGTAATAAGAGTTGAACTAGGCAGCAAAGTTCACATTTCAGAGAAGAACAAAAAAGTTGTCAGTTTTCTCGGATGCGTGAATGGTGATGTTCCTTTTCCTGGGCAGTGCCAGTGTTGTTGTAACTGTGCTAGCTAATCCATTCCTATGGTAGGGAATGGGTAGGCGTCCCTAGGATTGACAATCATTCAGTAGTCTGTGCGGGTGGTGCGATCACATCTTCACAATCAGCTCCAGTAGCGAAGAAAGAGATTCAACAGTTGTACATATGTGTCTGCACTTTAAATATATATCTAGCCATTCACGTTCACTACATATTTCAACCATGATAACTTTTTAAAATATTCAACCCTGGGATATGAGCAGTTATAGCCTTCCTCTAGCTGTCCTTGAGAAGGTGATGGTCTTTTGTCCATGTTTGGACCAAGGCCATAATGAGTTCAGGAACTGAGTAGCTGTGGCAGAACCTAAACACAGCGTCACTGAGCAGGTTGTTGATAACCAAGTGTTCCGTTATTAAGACACTGTAGCCACCACTAGTATCAGTATACCAACAATGCTGATGACAGGGAATTCCGGGATTTTGAACCAGCAACAGTGGAGGAATGGCAATATATTTCCAAGTCAGGATGGTGAGTGGCTTGGAGGGGAACTTGCAGGTGGTGGCGTTCTCACGAATCTGCTGCCCTTGTCCTTCTTGTTGGTCATAGGTTTAGAAGGTGCTGCCTAAGGAGCCTTGGTGAATTTCCGTAGCGCATCTTGTAGGTGGTACATATTACTGCCACTGACAGTCGGAGTAGACGTAGAAAGAATGTTTCCTCATTTTGAGCAATCTAGAATGAGAAGCCATAGTATTAGGATAATGGGTAGCAGATTTAAAACAGAGATAAAGAGGAATTACTTCCTTCAAAGGGTCATGAATCTGTGGAACTCATTACCCCAGAGTGCAGTGGATATCGGACACTGAATAAATTTGTGGAGGAGTTACACATTTTTAATAAGTAATGGGCTGAATGGTTATGGAGAGTGGGCAGGCAAGTGGAGTTGAGGCTGAGGTGAGATCAGCCATGATCGCATTAATTAGCGGAGCAGGCTCCGCTACTCCCGCTCTTGCTCTGACTTCTTATGTTCTTCAATGAAACATACTGGAACCGCTGTGTGTTGGTGGTGGAGGGAGTGAATATTGAAAATAGTAAATGGGGTGCCAATCGCTGACTGCTTTTTCTTGCATGGTGTTGAGTTTAAGTGTTTTTGGAGTCACGCTCATCTCGTCAAGTAATTAGTTCCCATCACACTTCTAAGAACATGGGACTTAGAACTCAGAGTAGGCCATTTGGTCTTTTAAGCATGTTCTGCAATTCAATAAGATAATGATTAATCTGATTACAATCCCAAGGAGTTAGGAGGTGAGTTTCTGGCTGCCAAATTTGCAGTCTTGAACCTGTTCTGATAGCCATAGTTTTGATATGGTTGGTCTCGTTATGTTTCTGGTCAATTGTAACCCCCAGGATGTTGTTGATGGGGACGTTAGCATTGGTAATGTCATGAATAGCTAATGGAGATGTTTTGATTTGCTCTTGTTAAGACTGGTGTAGGAAATTATGATAGGATTGGGCAGAGTCAACATGGATTTCTGAAAGGGAAATATCATGTTTTGAGAAACCTGTTGGAATTTCTTGATAACGTAACCTGCACAATAAATATGGGGGAAATGGTGTATTTAGCTTTTAAAAGGCTTTCGATAATGTCCCATGCAAGAGTTTAATAAACAAAATTAGAGAACATAGGATGGGGGAATAGACTGATTTACAGTCAGAAACCAGAGGCTGAATAAACCCGCAGACAAGGGAGGCGCAGTTGTAGTATGGCGCACTGACCTCTACATCGCCGAGGCCAGATGCCAACTCTCCTACACCTCCTCCTACCGCCCCCTTGATCATGACCCCACACCCGACCACCGAACCATCATCTCCCAAACCATCCACAACCTCATAACCTCAGGTGACCTCCCACCCACGGCCTCCAACCTCATCGTTCCCCAACCCCGCACTGCCCGCTTCTATCTCCTTCCCAAAATCCACAAACCTGAATGCCCTGGTCGACCCATTGTGTCCGCCTGCTCCTGCCCCACCGGACTTATCTCCAACTATCTGGACTCCATTTTCTCCCCCTTGGTCCAGGAACTCCCTACCTATGTCCGTGACACCACCCACGCCCTCCACCTCCTCCAGAACTTCCAATTCCCCGGTCCCCAACACCTCATCTTTACCATGGATGTCCAGTCCCTCTACACCTGCATTCCCCATACAGATGGCCTAAAGGCCCTCCGCTTCTTCCTGTCCAGCAGGCCCGACCAGTCCCCCTCCACTGACACCCTCATCCGCTTAGCCGAACTCATCCTCACCCTCAACAACTTCTCTTTCAATTCCTCCCACTTCCTACAGACAAAGTGGGTGGCCATGGGTACCCGCATGGGCCCAAGCTACACCTGCCTCTTTGTAGGTTACGCGGAACAATCCCTCTTCCGTACCTACACTGGCCCTAAACCCCATGTCTTCCTCCGTTACATTGATGACTGTATCGGCGCCGCCTCGTGCCCCCACGAGGAGCTCAAACAGTTCATCCACTTCACCAACACCTTCCACCCCAACCTTAAGTTTACCTGAACCATCTCTAATACCTCTCTCTCCTTCCTGGACCTCTCTGTCTCCATATCGGGCAACCACCTAGAAACCGATATCCATTTCAAGCCCACCGACTCCCACAGCTACCTAGAATACACCTCCTCCCACCCACCTTCCTGCAAAAATGCCATCCCCTATTCCCAATTCCTTCGCCTCTGCCACATCTGCTCCCAGGATGAGGCATCCCACTCCCGTACATCTCAGTTGTCCTCATTTTTCAAGGACCGTAACATCCCCCCCTCAGTGGTCAAGAACGCCCTCAACCGTGTCTCCCACATTTCCCGCAACTCATCCTTCACACCCCGTCCACGCAATAAGAACCAAAAAAGAATCTCCCTCGTCCTCCCGTACCACCCCACCAACCTCCGGATCCAACGCATCATCCTCCGACACTTGCGCCATCTGCAATCCGACCCCACCACCAAAGACATCTTTCCCTCCCCACCCTTATCGGCTTTCCGGAGGGACCACTCTCTCCGTGACTCCCTTGTCCGCTCCACACTCCCCTCCAGCCCCACCACACCCGGCACTTTTGCCTGCAACCGCAGGAGGTGCTACACCTGTCCCCATACCTCCTCCCTCACCCCCATCCCAGGCCCCAAGAAGACTTTCCACATCAAGCAGATGTTCACCTGCACATCTGCCAATGTGGTATACTGCATCCGCTGTACCCGTTGTGGCCTCCTCTACATCGGGGAAACCAAGCGGAGGCTCGGGGACCGCTTTTCAGAACACCTACGCTCGGTTAACAATAAACAACTGCACCTCCCAGTCATGAACCATTTCAACTCCCCCTCCCATTCCTCAGACGACATGTCCATCCTGGGCCTCCTGCAGTGCCACAACGATGCCACCCGAAGGTTGCAGGAACAGCAAGTCATATTCCGCTTGGGAACCCTGCAGCCTAATGGTATCAATGTGGATTTCACAAGCTTCAAAATCTCCCCTCCCCCTACCGCATCTCAAAACCAGTCCAGCTCATCCCTGCCTCCCTAACCTGTTCTTCCTCCCACCTATCCCCTCCTCCCACCTCAAGCCGCACCCCCATCTCCTACCGACTAGCCTCATCCCGCCCCCTTGACCTGTCCGTCCTCCCTGGACTGACCTATCCCCTCCCTAACTCTCCACCTACACTCACCTTTACTGGCTCCATCCCCGCTTCTTCAACCTGTTTGTTTCCTGTCCACCTATCCTCTCCTCTATCCATCTTCTATCCGGCTCCCCCTCTCTCCCTATTTATTTCAGAACCCCCTTCCCCTCCCCCATTTCCGATGAAGGGTCTAGGCCCGAAACGTCAGCCTTTCTGCTCCTATGATGCTGCTTGGCCTGCTGTGTTCATCCAGCTCTGCACCTTGTTGTCTTGGCTGAATAAATGGGTTATTTTCAAAAACAAAAACAGAAATTGCCCGAAAAGTTCAGCAGGACTGGCAGCATCTGTGGAGAGAAATCAGAGTTAACATTTTGGGTCCAGTAAACCCTTCCTTAGAACTCAGTTGGGCAGCTGTGACTAGTGGAGTACCACAAGAATCAGTATTTGGATTCCAGCTGTTCAGAATCTGTCAATAAATTGGATGTGGGGATTAAATGTAATATTTCCAAATTTGCAAATGAGACAAAACTAGGTCAAACTGTGATTTGTGAGTTGCGTATTAGAAACAGGTCAAGGCCTTTGGAGAGGCTAAGTGGGTGTGCAAAAATTTGGCAGCTAGAAGACAATATGGAGAAATTTGAGTTTATTCACTTCATTAGGATTGAATTCCAAAGGGACTTGGGCGTCATTGGTCATAAGTCATTGTAAGCTAACATGCAGATGCAGCAAGCAATTAAGAACACAAATAGTATGTTGGCCCTTTTTACAAGAAGATTTAAATATAGAACAGTTCTGCGGAAGGTTCACCAGATCCAAAATATTAACTCTGATTTTTACTTCACAAATGCTGCCAGACCTGCTGAGATTTTCCGGCAACTTCTGTTTTTGTTGCTGATTTACAGCATCCGCAGTTCTTTCGGTTTTTAATTGGTGATTTTGTAATTTTGTTCCCTTACCTAAGGAATGCAGTAAAGGTTCACCAAACTAATTCCTGGGATGGAAGGATTGTTCTACGAGAAAAACTTAAATAGATTCCACTGCTGTCTGGAGTTTAAAGGAATTAGAGGTGATCTCATGCAAATATAAACCATTCTTACAGGGATTAACAGGCTGTGGTGATCTCGGAATAAGAGGAAGGCAATTTAGGACCAGGGTAAGGAGGGATTTTTTTCACCCTGAAAGTGATGAAGCTTTGGAATTCTCTGCTCCAGAGTGCTGCAATGGCTCAGCTGTTGTATATTTTCAAGCCTGGGATCAATAAATAGTTTTCTACATATTCAAAACATCAAGAGATACAGAGATAGTGCAGGAAAATGGCATTGAAGTAGAAGATCGGCTATGATCTCATTGAATGTTGGAGCAGGTTTCATGTACTAAATAGCTTTCTCTAGCTCCTATTTCTTATGTTGTGGTAACTGACTGACATTTATGTGCTGCAAGTGTTACTTGTCACTTATCAGCCTAAGCTTGAACGTTGACTGGGACTTGCTGCATGTGGATGCATACATATGGTACAATAAAAATTGATATTACTTTCTCTTGTAAATGTCAATGGCTTAAAATAGTTAGAACAGAACTTACCAGAAGGCTGTGTCAGTTTTGACAGCAAGTTTGGAGACTGGATCCTTTCCAGACAAAGGTTTAATGTACTGTCACATTGCACATCTTTCTCATTTTTCCGTTAAAAGAAAACAGTGATGATTCTAACCACACCAAATATCATGACCTAGATGATTGCAATCTCCATGAGCTTATAGGTCATTGCTGTCAGTTTAATACGTGTAATTTTACATTCTAGTAGGCTCATGACACAGATGTAGGTGTAGACTGATTCTATATTCATTTGGTATTCGACACAATCATCATGGTATATGTTACATAGCTGTGCATAGATGGCATTAATGTGTAGCTGTAAAACATAACACTTTGGCTGGCTGTATCTGCCCATCTGCTCCAAATCGTAACTGCTAAAATCCATGTTGTTTTAATAAAACTTGTGTGGGAAAGTACTGGTGGATTTCAAACCAATAGACACAAGTATAAGATTGCAATGATAAGAAAAATGACAAAGCAATCTCCAGTACAGAAAAATAACATAAAACAAAAAAAAATCAGCTGAATACTTAGTAAAAGTGAGACATAATACCGTCTGCTTAAAACCAGAAACTGAAAGCTGCCAGAATCCAAATAAACCGAAGCAAACATGTCTGTAATATAAAATACACTAAGGTTTTGATTCCCCTATTAAAGACATTGAAATAAAACCTGAAATCACTTCACGTCAAATCTTTGACTTGTTTATTGAATCCCCCACTGTGTACCATGACATTTATCACGACCAAAAATAGAATGGAGAATAAAAGCCCACTTCACCCAAATAATACCTACTTACACGAAGAACGAAATATTAAATGTCAATTGGGAGAATTCTCCTTGTTGCCCCAATTTGAAATTGAGCATAATCACAGCAGAAAAGTGAACAATGGTTCATGTGGCGAGGCTTACTGCTGTCTCACCTCCATGTGAAAATGTGTTCCCTTCACCCTCTGATGCAATCACTGGGATGCTCCTTCACTGTTCACTGTGAGGTAACATGGTCAAGGCTCTGAGTATTTACAGCACAGGAAGAGGCCTCCCCTTCACCAAACTGGGCCCAATGGAGACATCCTGCCATCTGTGGGACCTTCAGTTGCTTAAGATTCTTGACTTCCTCTTCTGGTGTTGCAGCCTGATTAAAATAACCCCGTGTGTAGACCCATGCTGTTAAAACAAAAGTACCGTAAAAGTGTGCCACATAATTAATTCAAAAATATCAAAGATGGAACGAAACCAAAAACTGCTGGAAAATCTCATCAGGTTTGGCAGCATCTGTGGAGAGAAAGAAGAGTTAATGTTTCGGGTCCAGTGACCCTTCTTCAGAACTGATTGGAGCTAGAAAAAGGTTGGTCTTGATGCTGAAGATGGGGTGGTGGGGTGTGTTGGGGGAGGGGTGTGTTGGGGGGTGTAAATGATAAGTGAAGATGGAGCCCAGAGAGAGAGAAAAACAGTTTGGGAGACAAAGGAATGTGTAAAGGTCACCCTGGGTGAATCTGCTAACTGTGGCCTTTAGTGGCTGACAGTGGGTGGTTTGTGGTAGCAACCCATGTGATGACAAGGCCTGGCATGTATGGATTGGAGTAAGGACATGGGAGAAGGTGCTCAGGCCCGAAAATTATTTAATATGATATTGAGCCCTGAAAGCTGCAGGGTTGCCAAATGGAAAATGAGATGTTGTTCTATCAACTTGTGCTGAGTTTAGCTGGAGCACCGCAGCAAGCCTGAAGCAGAGGTATTGGCCAAGGAACAAAGTGGTGTGTTGAAGTGGCAGACAATAAGAAGCTCAGGGTCAATTTTGTGGGCAGAACATAGCTGTTGTGTGAAGCAATAACGCAGTCTACTTTTCCTTTCCCCAGTGCAGAGGAATATGCATTGTGAGCAGCGAATGCAGTAGATTAGGTTGAGTGAAGTATAGGAAAATTACTGATTCACCTAGAAGGTCTGTTTTGGGCCTTGGATGGTGAGGAGGGAGGAAGTAAATGGAAAGATGTTATATCTTCTGCAATTGTTCCCTGCAATTGCAGAAAAAGTGCCATGAGAGTATGGGGGTTGTTTGGAATGGAGGAAGAGTGGAACAAGGTCTCCCGGATGAATGTTCTCTGTAGAAGGCTGACAAGGGAAGAGGGGAACATGTATCTAGTGGTGGCATCCTGCTGGAGGTAGTGTAAATGGTGGCTAATGACCCAATGGATGTGGATGCTGGTGGGGGACGCAGTTGTGGGATGGAAAAAAAGAATGCAAGCCAAAGTACCAATGATGGGTTGGACCTGCCTCAGGACCCTGTCAGCTATGGTGCTGGGGAGTCCTTGGTTGAAGAAGAAGATGGACATTTCAGAGTACCCCTCATAGAAGCTGGCATTATTGGAATAGATGTAATAGAGACAGAGAAACTGGGAGAATGAAACTTTACAGGAAGCAGGGTGTGAAGATGTATAGTCAAGTTAAGTGTGGGAGTCAGCTGATTGGTAGTGAATATTGGTGGACAGACTATCCCCAGAAATGAAGACGGAGATGTCAAGGAAGAGAAGGGAAGAGTCAGAGATAAACCAGGTGAAGGTGAGAGCGGGGCGGAAATTAGAAGCAAAATTGATAAACTTTTCCAATTCTGGCCAAGACAGGGAAGCAGCACTGATGATGTCATCAAAGTACCAGAGTAAGAGTTGTGATATCAAAGATGGAGTTAGTCCCAGAATGGGTTGAAAGCCAATTGCTGCTTCACTAGGCAGTCAGGATGATATGATCCAAAAGCAATGTTTCATATAGTTGACATACAAGTGTGAGAGAGTTAAGCAGCAAGTTGAAACGAATCTGTACCTACAGTGCCAAAAGAAGATAAAAGAGGCAACCAGAGACTGCATGAGAACTTGCCCAACTTATTTTTTGTAGTTGCTTCATCTTCCATAATCTTTGAAGCAGTGTATTTCCAATCATAACAATATTAAGAACATCCTCCTCATCCCACTTCAGAAACATTTGCCAATTATCTTGACTCCGTGTACTCTATGTTGCTGACCATCCTGCCACTGAAAACAATTTATCCTTATTTACCCTATCAAAATCCTCCATTATATTTGAAGACCTCAATTTAATTCTGTTATCAAAAAAATGTCTGGAGTTAGTGAATACTGAAAAGTCTATGGGCCCTGACAATATTCCAGCAATAGTACTGAAGACTTGTGCTCCAGAATCTGCTATACACTTACTCAAGCTGCTCCTGTACAGCTGTAATATTGGCATTTGCTCAACAATGTGGAAAATTGCCCGGGGTATGTCCTTTACACAAAAAGCTGGACAAATCCCACCTGAGAGTCAGTCTACATTTGATCATCAGTAAAGTGAAAGAAAGGGTCATTAACAATGCCATAAGACAGTGATTGCATAGCAATAACCTACTCACAAATGCTCAATTCTAGACCTTATTACAATCTTCATTCAAGTATGGATAATAGAGTTGAATTCCGGAGATGGGGTGAGAGTGACTGCCCTTGGTATTAAGACTGTATTTACTTGACTATCACAACGAAGAGCCTTAGCAGAAAGAGTATCAATTGGAATAAGGGGAAAGTTCTCTGGTGGTTGGCACAAATGTAGATGGTTGAGGTTATTGCAAGTCTGTCATGTAAGCTCCAGGATATTTCTTTTGGAGTCCCTCATGGTAGTGTCCTCAGCCCAACTATCTTCAGCTGTGTCATCAATGACCTTCTCTCCATCATAAGGTTACAACTGTAATATTCATTGATGATTGTACAATGTTGAGCTCTATGTGCAAATCTTCAGTCCATGTAAAAATACAGCAAGACCTGGAAAACATCCAGCGTTGTGTTGAAAAGTGGCAAGTAACATTCATGCCACACAAGTGCCAAACAATGACCACCTGTAATAAGAGAGAACCTAGCCATCACCCCTTAACATTCAATGGCATTACCATGATTGAATCCTACATTATCAACATACTGGTGTTACTAGTGACCCAAAATTGAATGGACTGCTCATATAAATAATATGGCTACACGAGTAAGTCAGAGGCTAGGAATCCTATGGCATGTAATTCATCTTCTGACTCCCCAGAGCCTGTCCACCAACTGCAAGGCACAGGTCAGGAGTGTGATGGAATACTCCCCGCTTGCCTGGATGAGTACAGCTCCAACCACACTCAAGAGACTTGGCACCATGCAAGACAAAGCAGCCTGCTTGATTGGTACTACATCCACCAACATCCACGCTGTCCACAACCAATCTTCATTAGGAGAGGTGTGTACCATCTACAAGATACACTGAAGAAATTCTCCACGGCTCCTTAGACAGCACTTTCTAAACCTAGGACCATTACCATCTAGATGGACAAGGTCAACAGACACAAGAGAGCATCACCCACTGCAGGCTCACCTCAAAGTCACTCACCATCTTGACTTGGAAAAATGTTGTCATTGCTTCAGTGCCGCTGGGTCAAAATTCTGAAACTCCCTCCCTAACAACCTATGGGTTCACCTACAAAAATGGACTGTTGCAGTTCAAGAAGGCAGCTCACCACCAACTTTTCAAACACAACTAGCAATTGGCAGCAAATGCCGGCCCAATTAGCAGCACCCACATCCCATGAATAAAGTTTAAACTGGGACGTAATTATCCAATGAAATACCTAATTAAAACAACAATATTTCTTCAGTTATAGTGTCGTAACATAGTTTCACAGTATAAATATTGTTAGCCTATGGGAATGCACTGAAAACAATAGCTTATGTGCTTAATGAAACATTTGTTTATCCATAAGAGACACTTGTACTCATAACAATTATATCAATACAATTTAACAAATCTCCAAATAAGGATTGTTAGTCTAAAGGATATTTTTCCATTTTGTCCATTTGCACAACAGGATTAAGTTAATTAAAACTAAAACAAGAAAGTCTATTATGCATATGATTTCTAATAAAGTGATTCCCAAACTAAGTAAGAAAAAAGTTAATTCTCAATATCACAATACATTTATCCAGGAATCTCATATATTTCAGAATGGAGGTGAATTATTAATTTGAGTTTCACAGATGTCACTCTATCCCCGATACTATGTTATCAAATTAAGAATTTGAACATCATTTATCACATTAGCAGCTTCCTACTTCTTGTATGAAAGAGCCCTCAGTTTAACCACACTGCAGGAAAAGTGAAAAGATTCCCAGGACATCTGACCACTTGTCTTGGCACACCTCTATCTACAGTTACAAATAGCATTGTCAAGCATCTTTGGAGCAGATTCTGACAGTATGTATTAAGTTCACAAGAGTAGCTTTGAGCATTGGTAACTTCCCAACAATCTATTTCTTTCATAACAGTTCATGTTATAAATTTGCTTTGAATCAATGAAATAAATTAATTAATTGAAATCATTTCAATGCAAAAATGATTGGATGGATTTCTTTTTGCTCCCTTGGAGATGAATAGATCAAAGTTTACCAGAAATTATATAAATGTTACTGATGAGCTTGTAAATTTTCACATAAAAATCTTTCATTTGAGCTGCACAGAACTGTAGTGATACAAGGTCTAAATATTATAAAATAAAAGTGAACCATGTATCTATACACAGCCTTGAGACAGCGTTGTATGTGTCAGAAGATACTACATTCTGATCTGATAAAGATCCGCTCTTTTCTAGTTTCTGCTGACAGTTGACATTTCTCACAGTGACCTCAATAGCTGCTGTGTGAGCTTTAATTCCTCTTTCCTAGTTTGACACACAGTACTTGTAAGGCTGAAGTAACAAATAGTTGAGTAGTCATCTTATATTATTCAGCAGTTAATAAAGTATTTGTCTGTTGCTACTGCATTTTTCGTTATATTTATTTGAAATTTTGGTGAATGATTCTTATTGGAAATTAGCTCTGTTTATTTCATTAACTCATACACATTTCTTTTCATTTTGGGAAACAGTGGACAGGCATTGGAAGGATTAGCAGGCTAATTTTCAACTTGTTGAACCATGTCATGAAACTCCTTCCACAGCCAGAAGTTCTGGAGTCCTGAACCACCTAAGCATTTGAACCTGTAGCTCAAAAGCAGAAATGCTCTCTACTGAGTCACAAGATTTCCCCATTTGTAACCAGTGACTAATAATTAAAAGACAAAACGATGAAGAAAATCTACAAATGTTACAAGCATAAAAAATATAAAATCATGTAAATTTATTTGCAAAGAGTAAAGATAGGTTACATCATTTCTTGTGTGCTTCCTTCATCAAATTGATGACAAGTGGCATTTTAATGAGATAGAAAGGAAGAAAATGTGGATGGAGAGGCCAGAACTCCAGAACCAGCTGATATATCAATACCAGGCAGTTAAAGCCAGTGCCATAACTATTTTCAGATACAAAATAAATTTCTAGGCACACAACAAGTGCACTGACCACCAGCTTGTTACGGCTGAAAAGGAGGCGATTATAAAACAGTCGACTGGTAAAAGGAGTGAAGAAACTCTTCAGTCCTTTGCATATTCAGATGATCAAGAATAAGTGAAAAAAAATGCTGGAAACACTTCAAATTCAGTGGGAATCCATAAGGAAAGAAAGAGGTTAATGTTTCAGCCTGACTCCTTTATCAGAGCAGGGTGCTTTCAGCTTTTAGACTGAATTTTCCTGTGGGCCTTATCCAATCTGAACTCTTATTTCAAAATTACATTCATGAGTGTCGCTGCATGTTGAGGCACCCTTTTGATTCTCCACCCTGGAGTCTCAGCCTCTCACTGTGGGACCGCTGAAGTTTCAGAGCCGCCAGGCCTGTAATTGAGTTAATACCACTGGGGGCATCACCTTCAACTGGATTGTTGTGAATACTCACATGGCTTATTAATGTTGCTTTAGGTAAACAAATCTTCTGTCCTTAGCTGGTCTGACCTTCATGGGACTCCAGGCCCACAGCATATGTGATGTCTGATAGTTAAATGCCTTTGAAATATACTAGAAATTCATTCAGTTGTATCAAACCACCACAGAAAAATTGAACAGGAATGAAACTGGATCAACCAGCAAAAAAGCAACAGAAGTCAACAGTGTTGTCCCTACAATATCCTCCTAATTACCATTTGGAGACTAGTGCCAAATTTGGGAAAAGTGTTACACAGACTGGTCAAGCAATAGCCTGACATGGTCATACCCACATGATAATACCTGAAAGCCAGATACTATCATCATCTCCCCAGGTAGGATAGGCCCAGCAGATAGCAGCACAGTGGTGCACAATTGAGGGTGTGTTGCTAAGTGAATGGGATTGACATGGTTCTCTGTAGCAAAGAATTATGAGAGCAGACAGTTGTGCTGCCTGCCCAGTGCCAAGGTTAAGGATAGCTATTTTGGGCTGGAAAGGAATTTTCAGTTTGAGGAAGAGGATCCTGTTGTTGATGGCCATGTAGATACCAACAGCAGAGGCAGGATAAAGAGAGAGGTTCTACACAGTTGATATTAAGACTTAAGCACCAAGCAAAGAATCAGAACTTCCAAGGTCATAATCTTTGCATTGAAACATGAGACACGTGCAAATTGGTATAATGCAAAGCACATTAGATAGATAAGTGTGTGGCTCAAAGACACATGTGAGAAAATCGGGTTCTCGATCATGGGCATTGGAACCAATCCACGGGAGTGTGCTTTCTGTACCAATTAGACAGACTCTACCTGAAATGTGCAGGGTCTGGTGTTTTTGCTGATGGCATAACCAGGAAACCAGAAAGAATTTAAAACTAACCGGTGTTGGCAAATTTGGGAAGGCGTAGTAAATCAAAGATTAGTGTCAAGACCAAAGGGAAAGGCATTAATATACAAAATGATAAATAAACTGTCTCAGGATGGAATATAAAGTAAGAATCTGATTGTTAATGAACAGAAAAGACTAGAATTTACACAGGAAAGGACAAAGCAAAAGATTCTGTATCTGAATACATATGTATTAATAACAAAACTGATGAATTGATAACAAACTGATACGTGGGTAAGAAGCCCAAAGCACTGGCTTGGAACCAGGCATGTAATGTGAGTGCCTAGTGGGCCACTTTTGGTAAACAGAACGGGTGCTGTGGGATGAATCAAAAATAGAAATGAATAAGTACTATTTGATAGTCATTGCAGAGACATAGCTATAACACACTACAAACTAGGACCTGAAGGGTATGGGGCATTTAGAAATGACAGAAACTGGGAAAAAGTGGAGAGGTGGCTTTGTTAATTAATGATTGTATTAACACAATAAAGATGAATGACTTAAATCAGAAAGTTCAAACAGTTTGGGTAGAAATCAGAAGTTATAGTCAATAAGTCACTTACAGGGATGTTTGACAGTCCCTTTAACAGTAGCCACATAGTAAGTGGAGCATAAAAGAAGAAATTATGGGACAATGGGAACAATAACGTCAGAAAAGCAAAATGATGATCATAGAAACTTTAATCTGCATTTTGACTGGAAAAGACAGATGGGTAAAAGTAGCCTAGATAAGGAGCTCATAGAATGTGGGGTGATGGAATGCAGATTTGTGTACATCTCCAGACGTCTGTATAGGTGCTGGGCCTGGCTTTGCATAGGAAGTGCCAACCTGATAATGGAGGTATACAGAATGACACATGATTTGTGACATTGATGCTGTGTCTGAGCAATGAAGGCCATTGTGTTCCAAATGCCTATCTGCCCCTGCTGTTCCTCCTTGTGCTTTTGGCTGGAGCCACTGACTGCAGACAACACAGAGTCCATTTGTTCTGGGGAGCCGGCTGTTTTTCTGCAAAGGCCATGGGAATGTTGGCTGTACCTGGAAGGTCAAGACAGCGTGAGAGACGGTGTCATGGCCAGTGGTTTGAAGTGATGTGCAATAAATGGCACTGACAGCAGGATTAATGTAACAGTTGCAGTAGCATGCAGAGTGGTACTTACTAATTTGGCAGGGCCTGGAAATTTCTGCAGGATCAGTTCCTATCATCTCCTGCGAGGGCAAGGATTCTGTCTTCAAAGGGTTGAGTATCTAAATGACGGGCACCCCAGTTTGTATAGTTTTGCTCTGCTCCATTATAGGCTGAATTCTGTTGGAACAACAGAAAGAGAGGGATGAGTGAGACAACAGTGGGTGGATTGGCTATTGGTGCTGTTGCATATGGAAGAAAGCTGGTGAGGTGTTCTGAAGGACGGAGGAGGCAGCGCAGAGGGCATGTGGGGTTAGTGCTTTAGGAGGTTGGCGGGTGGGAATGAGTGGGGGAAGGCATGAGAGTGGCAGAGCATGAGCATTGTGGGATACATTACAGTAAATAGAGTGGGTGTGAGCTAACAGAGAGAAGTGTGTGGCAATTACCCTGGGGAAGCAGATAAAGTCATTGACTATCTGGTGGCGCTTTTAGCCATTCCTCTGTACTCTGGAGGTGGCACTGACCTGGGCAGGGACCTTGAACCAAGCTGACAAGTCTTCCGGTCCTTTGGCAAGTGGATGGCTCTCCTCTGGACCACCCTGGCTACCAGGTCTCCAGGTCCATATTGGAGAATCGTGGTGCCATCCTTTTCAACGCTACCATGTTCCAACTCTGTCCTTGATTAAATGGGGGCATTATTTCTGGAGAAATAAGAAAGAACTTTAAAAATAAGATGTCTTGAAAGGATGGTTGCATGTTTTGAAAAACAGGTAACCTGATAATCATGGTAAACATTATAAATGGTTGTTTGAACAAGTAATAAAATAAGTGTTGTGGAAAAATTGGAGCTGAGGGGTTATACACAGGTGCAGCTGGGTGACAAAAAAAATTAACTGGTTCTATGGACTAGTGACCAGAACTGATGACAAGGGCCTTTGCTTGATAACATCTATATGATTGGTTGCCATGTCATTTGGAGTATTAGGTGCAGGTTTTGTCTCACACTATAGTAAGTCCATGGAATCTTTGGAGAGGGTGGAAAAGGGGTTTATCAAAATGTTGCCTGGATTGGAGGGTATTTGCTATCGGGAGAGTTTGGACAAATCTGGATTGCTTTGTTAGTATGTCATCGACTAAGGAACAACCTGATAGAAGTATATAAAATTATGAGAGGAATGAAAAGAATGGATAGTCAGAGTCTTTTTTCCCAGGGTGGAAATGTAAACTATGAGGGTGCATAGGTTTAAGGTAAGAGAAGAAAAGTTTAAAGGAGATATGCAAGGGAAGTTTTTTAGACAGAGGGTGATAGGTGTGTGGATCATACTGCCAGGCAATATGGTAGAAGAAGATACATTAGCAAAGATTACAAGGCATTTAGACAGACATTGGAACAAGCAGGGAATAGAGGGACATGAACTATTTGCAGGAAGATGGGATCAGTTCAGAATAGCATCATTGTTAGCACAGACATGGTAAGCCAAAGAGTTTGCTCTTGTGCTGTACTGTTCTATGTTCTATGTAACTAAATAGCTTGGAGGTGGGAACAAGTTGCATTGAAGGGTTTTGATCTTTACCAGCTCAGGAGCTGTCCCTCTGTTCTCTGCAGTTAAAACTCACTCTAAACTTGAAGAAAACCACTTAGAATCAAATAATACCTTCAGTGCATATAGAAACCATTCAGCCCATTAGATCTGCACCAACCCTTCAAAGACCATCCCAGCACTCCCACCAAATCCCCATAACAACATATTTACAATGACTGATCCACCTATCCTGCACATCCCTGGACACTATGGGCAACTTAACATGGCCAATCCTTCTAATCTGTACATCTTTGGACTCCTTTGCTTCAGCAGTTACTGTAAGGTGTGACTCTTTATTGATAAAGTATCTAAATGGGTTAATACTGAAGAAAGCCGTAAAGACTACACACTATGATGATGTCATACAGACGAGTGGACAGAACAACTTAGGATCCTGCAGGAATTTGAATCTTAATATTGAACCTCCTCAAAGTCTCTGTAATGCCGTCTGTCAATTCAATGTAACCCATA
>NC_063333.1:84424029-84454671 GCF_021869965.1 Rhincodon typus
ACATAATCAAAGACCCCTCCCATTCTGTGTTATACTCTCTTCCACCGTCTTCCATTGGGCAGAAGACACAAGAGTTTGAAAACACATACCAACTGACTTAAGAGTAGCTTCTTCCCCGCTGTTATCAGACTTATGAACAGACCTTTTATATTTTAGAGTTGATCTTTCTCTGCACCTTCTTTGTAGTTGTAACGCAAAGTTCTGCATTCTGTTCTATTACCCTGATGTACTTATGTAAGGAAAACCAAAAGAACTGCGGATGCTGTAAATCAGAAACAAAAACAAGCTTGCTGGAAAAGCTCAGCAGGTCTGGCAGCATCTGTGAAGGAAAAAACAGTGTTAACGTCTGGGTCCTGAACTGAGGAAAGGTCACCGGACTTGAAACGTTAACTCCGTGTTTTCCTTCACAGATGCTGCCAGACCTGCTGAGCTTTTCCAGCAACTTTGTTTTTGTTACTAGTTGCTAACTATTCAAGTGAGACCAGGAAATATTTTTCATTTTGATTACATACTACCTGTTATTAGTCACTAATAGCCCCCATTAACAACTATTCACCCTCTCAGCCTGATCGTTATCAACTCTTTGTCTATCCAACCGCTCTTCTCACTCTCTCGGCTCTTTCCTATCGTTTACTCCCTACCTCAGCCCCCTCCCCTTTTTTCTGCATATAAACTGACATTTTCCAAGCCACCATCAGTTCTGAGGATCCGAAACATTAAGTCTTTATTCCTTCACAGATGCTGTCAGACCTGATGAGCTTTTCCAGCAACTTTGTTTTTGTTCCTGATTTACAGCATCCGCAGTTCTTTCGGTTAATATTTTTCATCTGCTATGAAGGTCTATGAAGATTAAGAAGGTCCTGTAGTTTCCTATAATTGACAATGATATTGACTACAAACTTCATTATGATGGTCGTTCATACATTTAGCTCGTGTGCCCATTTAAAAAAAATCCTCATCTATGTATGCCCAGTTTAACTCACGCTGTCCTTCCAAGAATCTGTTTCCCTTCCTTTTCGGGATTTAGCCAGGAGGACAACCATCTCTCAAGCTGTCTTGATTTTCTGCATGTTCCTCTGTATTTTAACTTTTTCTATTCATCCATGGAATATGCATGGATGCTGGCCAGGCCAGCATTTACTGCCAATCTCCAGTCCAGAGAGCAGTTAGGTGTCAACCACATTACTGTGGATCTATAGTCACAAATAGAGTCATTGAGTCACACAGCATGGAAACAGACCCTTCAATCCAACTTGTCCATGCCAACCAGGTTTCCCAAACTAAACTGGTCCCATTTGCCTGCGCTTGGCCCATATCCCTCTAAACTTTCCTAAACCTTCATTCACATGTCCAAATGTCTTTTAAATGTTGTAATTGTATCCACCACTTCCTTTGTGAAAACGGTACCCCTCAGGACCCTTTTAAATCTTTCCCCTCTCACCTTAAATCTGTACCATCTAATTTTGGACTCCCCTGCCCTAGGGAAAAGACCTTGGCTATTCCACTTATTTATGCCTCACAAAATTTTATAAACATCTATAGGATCACCCCTCACCTTCCTATACTCCAGTGAAAATTGTCCCAGCTTATCCAGCCTCTAAGATTTCTTTGCCTGTAGGGCATTGACAATCAGCATCAGCCGTTAACACGTTTGACAGTGGTTTCACAATCCATATTTCATTGAATGCAAATTTCACCATTTGCCACGGTGGGAATCAAATCATGTCCTCAGAACATTAACAGATGATCTAGACTACTATATCAATAACATTACCACTACACCAAATCAACTTCCCATGAATTTTAGGTAACATGAACCTATGAATTTTTTTTAAATTCAAAAGTTACAATTGATCCCTTTACAACTGATGCAAACCTTGAAAGTCCTTTTCCAACATTAAAAAAAGACACTCAGATTCTCCAAACATTTTGAATTAGTTACAAGTTTTGGTACTGTTAATATTTGCAGTTCAAAGGTTACCATGATAGTTTCAACTTGTCACTTATTTTCCAGGGACCAATATGCATGATATAAGGAAATGTGATGCTATTTACCCAGATAGAGTGTAATTTTATACTGGCTGCATCTTCAGAGAAAATTTCAACATATCACACTCCAATGACTGTTTGGTTGCTCCCCACATAATCCATTCCCTTGGCATTACAATCCAATTGAAAACCAGGCATTCCATTACCTCATTGGACAGATAGTTTGGCAATTTGTTTCAGATCTTTAGCCGAATGCATAGGATTGAAATAAGAAGTATGGCAAATGCACACAAAACAATTATTGCAACAAATGTCAGAGTCATTATTTGGTGATTTCTGTTGCATTGTTCTGAAAGATTCGGGAATTAATAACGCTATTTAATAAAATGGTTATAAAAGTGACATGCATTGCTGCCTGAAGTCTGTCTCACAGCCATGGGATGCTGTCACACAAAGAAGTAGATGTGTCACAGTATCACATTCTTCATCCACTTGCACAATAGGTTGTGTCTACACAAATAGGTTTCTTTGTCGCTTCTTCATTCAGACATTAAAATCTGACTAAGACCTTTGTCCTTGACAAAAGGTTGTCAGTTGTTTCCAAAGAACTATATCAGTAACACAGCCGGTGATTATTAAATATAAAGCGCAATGTGAAAACAATTTCAGGAGAAAAACTGAGGATTTTTTAATCTCATTTGAAATATTCTTGCAGAAGCCTAGGGGGCTGCACACCCCAGGCTTAGTGTCCAAGGAATAAGTGACACTACATTGACTCAGGTTACAGTCCAATCCTTGGCAGCAGAAATCTCTTTGCAAAAGCTGCGTGACCCAGTACCAGCGTCCTTTATCTGATTATGTGCAAAAAATAACATCAAATAGGGCTTTGTGTCTCTGTTACACAATTCTGTATTGAGTGATTGAGGTGGGAGGGGTTGAGCCAACTACTGAGGGCATTTGATAGCTATTTAGTAACACTGTGCGCAGACATTCCTATTGTTCCAGTATTGGATTTGTGTGGCCAGTTTCTGATGGTCTGAGGAAATGTTTTAATATTATACCATGTTTATTTTACTCAATAATAGCGTGCGTAACAAACCCATTCACACACTTAGAATAGTTCTTATCGTATCACAATAGCAGTATGTTATACAATGTCTCCTCAGCAATTTGTGGTTTGTGAATAAGCAAATGACAATTGATCAAGGAAACGTGACCATACAATGAGATGACATTGCAGTCATGGGCTATTCAATCCTTGATCACTGTGTGTTTCAGCAAAGCTGCCTTTGCCCTATCATGCAAGATCCACTCCAGTAAATCTTAATTCAACTTCCCAGTTGTGTGAGCCATAATGGGCCAGGATGGGGTGGGTTTTGATTGTCATTGGGAATTCAGACAGAAACCTGGCCTTAGTTAGATTCCCACAGAATGCTGTCATTGTGATTTTAACCACTGAGTCTTATTGACAGGTTTCTAGCTGATTTCCCTTCTCAGATGACAGGTAAAGTAAGAAGGATGTACTTTTCGCAAGTTGTAATTTGGGAGGTACTTCACCAAACATTGCCACTCAAGTCAAAGTTTTGGGATGGAAACAGGGAACCATTCTGTGGCATAGACATGTGAGAGGGAAACAATCTGAACCATGGAAGCAACAGATAAAGGAAGCAAAATTTTACTGGCTGCATCTGGATGAGCGGTCCAACTTCATCTGGAACCACTAAGAAAAACTGAATAAATTTACCTGGTGGCCCAAGTTTTTCTCCAACATGGTGCAACAATGCTTATGCAATCTCTTGTAACAAAAGAAGCTGGATATGGATATCAAGGTATTGAGGGATCCAACAGACATTAATTGCAACTAATTAATACATTCTTCAAGAACATAAGCATCTGGCCTAACATGAAGCTGTTATCATGTGACAGAGCATCATATCTCCAATAGAATGTCATGCTTCAAGTGATCCAATACAAGATGGAGTATGAGACCTTTACACTCTCAGGTCACATGGCATGTCACAATGATGATATTTGAGCATGTCTCTTAAAGGAATACTGATATATTGACCATGAAACATGACCCAATAGTCCTCTTGGCTACAACATTAAAATAAAACAAACATAACATATACATTCCAAACCAAATTTATGAATTAAATTGCATCATGCTAACAATAATTTCAATTAATCATCTTTGTACATCAAAATTCTCATTGACTGCAACATGGCTGTTGAAAGGCTGCTGATTTTCAAAGGCAAAGACTATATATGGCCTTGTAGAATGACCTCAAGCTACTCTGCAGGCCTGAGAAGGCTTGGCTCCAGTCTGCACCATGTCTGCTTGGAGGCAGTAGTTTGTTCTGGCTGGCTGATGGGCAACTACAGAGACACTGGAAGAGTGGCAGGGATGAGATCAAAGATTCTCACCACCAACTCTCTTGACACTTCCTCCGTCTCTAAATAGTCAGACCGCTTGACTCAATGGGCGGATGTTTCCTATGAAGCCATTATCAGCAGTCTCTGTTAGGAACTCTGCTCCCCAGCTACCAAATCCAACCCACTCCCTGGTTGCTGCCTGAGGCTGATCAACAAGATTGCTGGCTGTTCTGCTGTCGACAGGGATCTATGAGAAAGCACCACTAGATCCTTCCATTCCTCTGAATTTCCCGGTGTCCTGCCATTCATTCAGTACTCCCTTGTCTTGTTACCTCCTCCACAGTGTATCATCTCACACTTATCAGTGTTAAATTCCATCTGCCACTGATCTGCCCATCTGACCAATCAATTTCTATCCTCCTGTAAATTAATAGCATTTTCCTCACTATTAACAATCAGCCAATTTTTGAATCCTCTGAATGGGAATTCAGCAAAACTTAATGTCAACCTCACTGGAAAGCAATGTTAAAAATTTTAACTCTCAGACCTGACCCCCTGCCTCTATCACACCACCCACCTCCAGATATAACAGAAATGGACAATGTGATGGACAGCCAGATGCCTTGCAAGAGATAAACTGTTCTTTTAAGTGTTTGTGTGAGGTTGGCAGCCTCACCTTTAAACTACTTTCCAGGTTTAAAAGTCAATGAGCTAATTCCCAAGACTTTGATATACTTGACAGCTGAAAGAATGTGAGGACCAATATAAGGAGAAGGTGGATGACTTTGCAACACTGATTGTGGCCAGGGTAGCAGATGCACTTCCCTCCTTGTTCCCTAGGCTGACCGTCTTGCTTTGGATCAGAAACCCACCCTTAAGAAATGTGTATAAAAAGTGTTAATGCTTTTTGATAAAGTAGCAAAGCCCCATTTTCAACGAATGCACCTTCTTTGCAATATCTTGAAAAGTATCCAAGCACTTTGCAAGCACCAGTAGCTTGGCCAATATTTACATTTCATTCCCAGGTTTAATAAGCCTATCATACAATAAGAGTACATGTACAGGATATAACTTTGTGTGCAGTGGCCAGGGAGACTGAATAGATCTCAGGCTTCGGTCTACATCATGCAAGCAGCAAGCAATCTTGTCTGCTAATGTGCCAAAATATCACCACAACAGCTCTCTAATTTGATTTGAAAATGTGTGTTTTTGCACAGTTCACTATTTATTTCTGCTGCTAATCTGATTTGTATTGCTGGCTCTAAATTGTAAACTTTCATTTCTTGTCAATCAAATGCATTAACCGACATAAAAACGAAAAGAACTGTGGATGCAGTTCTGAGGAAAGGCCACACGACCCGAAACAATAACTCTGATTTCTCTCCACAGATGCTGCCAGACCTGCTGAACTTTTTCAGCAATTTCTGTTTTTGTTTCTGTATTAACCAGCATGCCCATTAATGCTTCATTTTGAGCAAGAAGAATAAAAGGTCACTGTTGTCTACAAAAGGACTAAAACAATGACAAAACTTGATTAGTACTTGAGAAGTGTTCACTTGGAAGGTGAAGTATCCTTCAGTGATGATGGTAAACCTGGAAGGAAGAAATATTTGCTTCAGAACAAGTAAGATACGTAATCCTCTTATATAACCTGTCCACAAACCAGTTTTGCAGCCAACTCTATGATTTACAAGCGATGACACTACAAGTGCTTTCTGTAGTTGTTTACTTTCCCATCAAGAAAGTATGCATGTTTTGGCAGGTGAAAATTTTCACATGAATTGCTTAAAGAAACAATTCTCAGTGAGGTTAGACTTTATACAAAGGCTTATTGAGTTGATTATTTATTTAAAAAGTGGCAAAATACAAGAGTTCTTTTACATTCCTTCAGGCACCGTACGTTTCTTCAAGAAAAGATTTTTTAAGTATTTTTCTTTGACTGTGAAATAACTTTCAAAGATTCAATATGCAAAGATCATCCCACACGTTCAAACACACAAAATGTAACTTACTTTCAAAGGCACTGGTAATGAGCAAAGCTGTGACCTTATTATTAAGAAAAACCTCTGGGATGCCTTTTCAGTTATTATTTATTACATTTAAATTAAGTTACTTCCTCCTGGTACAGAGGGTGATTGGTAGCTTTGGTTAGAAATATTATTAATACCTGATTGCAGGTTTTCTTTTCCTTTCAATCAAATTGGGATGGGCTCTTAAGCAATAATCAATGTTTTGTTGAGACCCTTTCAATTTAATTAATACAATTAAGCCACAAGCATTTATTACACAGTGGAAATGATACTGCTGCACAACACACAAAGCAAAGGACTAGCAATTATGAAACATTTTTAATCAGCCCAATTGGACATGTTATGACATATTTCTGGGAGTTGTGGGATTTGAAGTCAGACATAGGGACTCTACCATGGTGCCACAAAACCCATTGTAGTTATTTTAATCCATCTGTTTGGACACATTATCTCACATCTCTAGGGAAGATGGGACTTGAACTTATACTGTCCAGCCTAAAGGTAAGGAAACTACCACTGCACAACAAGAACCTTGACATGGCCCATTATACACTGTCTTTCATGATCTTAGGGCCTAAAACAGCTAAAGGATTACATCATTGTTGTAATATAAGCAAATTCAGCAGCCAATTTGTACATCACAGCGTCTTCCCAACATATCAGATGCATGACAAAACAGATGTGATATTAATTGAGGGATAGATATTGACCGGACACCAGGAGCATTCCCTTCTCAGCTTTGATTTGAGCTACAGGATCTTAAATATCCACTTGAGAGGGCAGATAGTGCCTCAGGTTAATATCCATTTCAGACATAGCACTTTTGAAAGTGTACTCCCTCAGTTAGCCTGTATTATGTGTCCAAATCTCCAGAGTGGGAAGTGAACTCAAGACCTTTTGACTGAGAGAAATGCTGTGACTACTGAGCCAATACAGAGAATGAGTTGATCTAATGCAAGATTTAACAGACCACTTTTATATTTCTGAGCATGTAAAATTTTCTGAAACATGGTAAAAGGAGTAAAAAGAATGTATCGAATACAATAATCTGCAATAATCTGTAGGAGATTAGTGGTTAGAGCCAATCTTATTGATGGGAGAAGAAGAGGTATGTGTGTAATGGCAAGAGATTGTGGATGACCATAAGGGAGAGCTTTAAATGGAATAATAGGTTATGGGAAATATGGAGGGTCATGAAATGTCAAAACAGACAACAAGTAAGTTGAGATGGAAACTTATATCACCAAGGGTGAGGACTTATTCAGTGTGGAGGCAGAGGCAGAGAATTAGGGATGATGGTTTGTCGATAAGAAGTATCAAACCTATATTTTTGTAGTTTTGATAATAATGTAATAGAAGTTATAATGTATCTCATATATGGTCAAGCACAACTGGGTATGAGATTTGTTCCAGTATTATCCTATATAGCTAATATGACATGAACATTTGGATATTGTTGATGAAATTTCCCATTAGTACGAAATCAACCTGAGGAAAAATAGCTTACTGTGATGTGACCTTACCTAGGCAGAGCACAGTTCGAGGCAACCTTAGATTTAACATGCCATTACTGTTTGATCTCATGTTCACAGATGATAAATTAAGTGGCAGAATGTTCATTCTAGCTTTTAGATGGGATGCCTTCTCCTGGGGGAAGAGGCTGATGATGTTTTCCACCTTGATGATAAATGAGGATCAGGAAAGAAAAGTCAAGATGTGAGAAAGTAGTTTATATAAAGTGTAAAAGTAGATGAGTGAAGTGTGAAACTTTCAAAATCCTAAAGTTTGAACAATTTAAACTGCAGAAAACCACACCTTGAGAAACATAAAAGAAGTGCCAATATATATTTTCCTAGACACGGAAACTTAATTGTATTCAATTAATATAAACTCATTACGCTAATTCATTTATATTTATTTGCTTTAGAAAACAAGACTGGCAAAGACTTGAAACTTTCACATTCTCAGATCGCTCCTCTAAAACTGTCCACACTGATGCCAAGAAACATGGTATGGGTGGTTTTATAATGGCATGGCTAAAATAAATCCTCAGACAACTACTGATAGACCCACATTAACAAAGAGTATGGGACAGCCTGTCAGTAACAGCACTGGGCAAACCTAAAAGTGAGGTGTCAACCTGATAAGCCACAAACCAGGACTATTTGCATACCAAACAGCATAAACAGTAAATAATAGGCAGAGCTAAGCAAATCCACAATCAACAAATCAGATCTAAGTTCTACAGTTCTGTTACATCCACTCGTGAATGGTAGTGAATAATTAAACATCTCACTAGCATCTCCACAAGAGCAGTACTTGTCTTTTCCTGGGAGGGACAGGATTCTCTTGGGAAGGGTGTAGGATGCTAATGTTGATCTTCCCACCACTCATCCAAACCCTCTCTGCCTTACAGTGGGCTGTCTTTTCCTGCAATGAGAGAAAGGGAGGAATTTAGTGTAGTGGCATAGCTATTAGTGCTGGTGCAGGTGTGGTTAATGAATAGACAGCACAGGGGTGTGCTGTGTGTGTGTGTGTGTGTGTGTGTGTGTGTGTGTGTGTGTGTGTGTGTGTGTGTGTGTGTGTGTATGCATACGTGTGTATTTATGTGTATTTTGCATATGACCAAGTATGTGTGTGTTATACATACGCACATGCACGTGTTTAACGCAGCAGTCTGAGTGAAAGAAGATGCTGCATGTGAGAGGGTAGAGCATTAGTCTTGGCAGGAGGTGAGGACAGTAGCAGGGCTACAGTGAGAGTGAGGTAGCAGAGAAAAATTTGTGGCATTTACAGTGGCAGAATGGAGAAGGTCATTGTTCTTCTTATAATACCATTGGCATTTCTCTGGACAGTTCCTCTGCATGGACCTAGACGGCAAGCTTGGACCAAGCTGGCATGGTCTGATGGTGTAGCCCACTCTTCCAGTCTTTGCAAAGAACCTGTCTGTTTCTTCTTTGCACCACCCCATTGAACAGGACATTCAGGTCTCCATTTGCAAAATGGGTGCCAGTTTCTCCTTATCTGCCACATCCAGGGACAATGTCAGGAACTGTACAGGGCAGCATCAGAATGCCACTGTTTTAAAGATGACGTGGACGCCAGGGATGTTGGTCCTTTCCAGGATTCTTCTGGTTACAGCAAGTTAGTAGAATCAGACGAACTTCATAGGAGCATCGTGGCTAATTAATAAGAGGAGTTTGGGATGATATGGCGGGAAATCCTGCTCAACCTTATGGAGAGAAACCCTCTGGGAAACTTAACAAATTTAAAGTTTTGGCAGCAAGTCAACAACCTCATCCACAACCTGAGCTATGGATTTTTGCCAAAACTTTAAACAACTATGTGCATAACATGTTAAAAATTGCCAGACAATGGGAAACCTTCGCCAACCAACTGAGCTCTACCCGCGAACAACTGCATTTCCTCCACAAATGCCTCAGGAACCAGTCCTGCCCCACAGCGTGAAATACAAACCTCCACTCAACAACCCACAGGCATATAAAATAGCTGAGCAGAATGGACGCAGAATGCTACGAGCAATGATTAATGATGCCCATAACCGACTCCACAGGTGCGAACGAGAAATTGCACACCAAAAATCATAATATGTAAACACCATGGACCAGCAATGGACTACAACGCTAGAACAGGCCATCACCATCAATCAACACAAAACCAAAACTAAGAAGAGACACGAACTACAGGAGAAACTCACCAAACTGATCCACCACAAAGACAAGGACAACATCAAACCAGAAACATGGATAAGAAACTCATCTAACAGACTACTCACAGAAACTGAGAAAGCTGTCCTATTACACAGACTAAACTATAACCACAAAGATGTGAACAGAACAGACTTCATGGGCGCTCTGAAGACTACATCAAAAGACAACAAACTCACGGACGAAACACAACAAGCCATCCGACAAACTATAATCCCCACACTACACAGAGGGAGCAAAGGAGACAGCCTGAACACAACGGAGAGAAACTCAGGAAAGACAAGAACATCATAACTAAAGCCAGCTCGGCAAGCAAGTCAACAACTTCACTTAACAAATTTATCAATGAACCAAAATACCAAACGAGTCAGCCCATTGGGATGATAGATGTTAGTACAATGACCAAGAGGATATCCAAATATTCTCGTAAGTCGAAGAACTGTTCTTTCCACCCAACTCCTTGTGAGAACAACAGATAAGCTGGGGCTTAATACACTTCATAGCATTAACCTTTTTAGAACCAAGCACCTCATACAACATCTCTCTCCAAGATTATTTTTCCCATACTAAACCTTATATAATCACATATCAAAGTATATTTATCAATAGACCATATGCTCTTATATTTCTGACTTGCAAGTCTGGAGGTTTCATTTTCCTTCCAGAAAACATTTTCTCTCGACTTGGAATGTTGTTGGTCACTTTTGCTTGTTTGACGTTGATTCTATTCTTGATTGCGGGTGTCTCTAAGTCCCTTAATCTGGAGGAACTTTATCTCTTGGAGGTCATTCACAAAGCACGTTATGCCTGCTAAGCAAGTAACTTGGTCTTTGCTTCACTTAGGGCACCTTTAAGCTCATGAATATCTTTCTTGGTAGACATCTGTTTTTCTGATATTTGTATTTTATTCCTTGAGTATCCTGGATCCCTGAAACAAGCAATTTCTTCTTGACCATATCCTGAATTGGTAGACATTGGTTGTGCCACTCAGCTGTGGCAATGGAACGGTTTGCCGCCTATCTTCAATGTGGTTCTGCCAGCAAATTTGTGCTCAAGTCTATGGATCTTGTTTGTTGAATGCATTGGATGCTTGCTTCCTCCCCATGGTCACTACAGTGATGAACCCAATAGCTTCATTTCCTCTGTCATGAGGCTTGAGGATTACTACTTAAATAACATGATCTCATTCATTGCTACTGATAGCTCAACTGAGTTATACCACTCACTTTCTTTCTTATCATTTGCATTTCATTGTAAACATTGCTGATTTTTGTCATCTGGAACTCCGTTAGTGATGATAAGAGTGGAAAACATTTCTGCCAATCCTGTTTAGTTTTAGATATAACAAGTTATGAGATCAATATCTTTGGAGCCTGCTGGCCACCCCATCACTGACTGGGCTCTGACTCTACTCTTCATAATTATTAAGTGCCCTGGTGTATCCTTTCCAGGATGTCTTCCTGAAGGAATCAAGAATTAGAGATGTTGCTCTATCTCATTAACATCTTCGTGAGTAGTTAGTTGACCTTTTTCTGCTCTATTACTGTATCCTAATTCCAGACATTTTGTGGCCTGCTCGCTGTCCTGGCACCTCATAGGTGCCTTTCGGGTTTTTGTACATATCACACCAAATTTTGAGAAATCAGACATTATCTCTGTACTAGATCTACAGGTAGTATTATAAAGGCACATAAGGTAACAAGATACCATTCCAAGACACACATAAAGTACAAGTCACAAAATGTACAAACAAATTATAGAACTTCATTCCAAAGTAATGTATAAGCCTGTTAATACTTGAAAAGAAAATGAGTAGTTGTCTTTAAGACATTGAAAAATTATAAAGATAAGCCAGCCTGGGATATTTCTGTGTCCTGAACACAAAAAATGGCTTCATAGTCAGCCAAACATTGGATTTGTTCCATCCTTGAGTCTGCTTTAGCTTGGGACTACATGGTAAATCTCAGTCAGGATTGCAGCCACAGACAAAGGCGTGATGTGACACCAGAGACCTATATTGACCACACTTCAATAAAATAGACCATATATAATTTTATATATATATATAATATACACCTTACTTTGTTATACATTACATGTAATTACATGACACTAATTGTTAAAAAAAACAAACCCAATCATACTCTGATTGCTGGAGAAAATGCGAAGAAGCACTTAGTTTTTATAGCCAGCTTTTGGCAAAGGACTTCTGAGCATTATTTGTCCTGGGAGATTAAACTTTGGAGCTTTCTTCAAAACTTTGGAGAGGTGATTTAAACTTCAAATGCCTGAAGATCTGATCTGAACTCAGGAGCCTGATCAATCATGGGCAGTTTCAGGGCATGTTCTGAAAGTGTAACAGACTCAAGCAGTTCACCATCTATTAACTAAGCCTGGACCACCAATGAGGACCAAGACGACCAGCAGTACTAGCTGTAGCACCACAGAAGAGAACAGTAGAAAGGTACAGCTTGCAGGAGATATACACACAGCACAGGATCTATGGTGAACAGTGTGTCAGAATTGGGTAACAAATGCAGCTAGGCCCATGTCAACATTGGGAGTAATTCAAATCATCTTGTGTGCTTTTCACAAGCAGAGTGGAGAGATTCTCACTGGACAGCAGCAAGTTGGAATTCACCATGATTAATGCTTGTTAAATGCTTTGTAAACAGAATAATTTAACCCTAATTAATACTCAGCTTCCCATCTTACCAAACTTGCCGAGCAAGCTTGGCATTGGGAAATCTCGAAACGGAAACCAATGCAGGTCCATAGGGGCGTTCAGCTCACCACTTGCTCCAAATCATCTCCATGTTGCCCATGGCCAAATCACAGTTTAGGGCATGATCCGTGGGCACCATCCACCAGCACCCCTTGTGCATGGACATTGACATCAGGAATCTGACAACGCCTCACAACCATCAGGATACTTCTCTGATGCACTGGCCAGCTGCTGAGGATATTTCTACTCTGAGCCAAGTATGCAGCTGCCATTTTATGGGTTCCTGTATTCCTTAGCACTGCGCAGCCATGCTGTGGAGCTGGATTTTGTGATGGCCTAGGCAATTATGATATTATTTTGTAGCTAGAAATCTTGAATGAATCTTCCATCTTTGACATGATTATGCCATTAGGGATGACTTGGTCAACCCTAATGTTGGTGGCTGCCTGGTCAGTGCCAAGACTTTCCTGGTCACGGGAAGCCGATTAGGAATCCAACTCTGAGAATGGTTTCCCTAACAACCCACCATCCCAATTGGAGGGCCCAACACTGCCTTAAGATGGAGGTGCCCTCTGGAAATTCATGATATTTTAAAACTTCTGCAAGTTTGCATTGGGCAGGCAATCCTGTGTAGGGACATATCTTCACAGTTGTGGCCTGATGATTGAGCACTTTGGGAGCAGGGAATTGAAAGGAGGATTTGATGGCCTGCTCCTTCAATGTCATCTTTGCATATCTGCAGGGCTTTAATCTTATCCCAAAGTCTGACCACCATCGGGGAGTTACTGGTTGCTCCACACACGTATCCTCAGTTGTCCCCTTATTGGGCCTAATTGGCCCCTCACTGCTGATAGACATGTTTCCTTCCTGTGCCTCATTATATTTCATAATTATACAAAGCAGGACGATTGCAAAATAAAATGTAAAGAATATGTTATTCATAGATTCAGACAGATGTTTGTCATGCATTCCCTAGCATCCTGGCCTGGAAATGGAAGCTTTAATAAATAGAGCCTATTGTAACAATAAATTAAACATTGTTTTATTTGAAAAGATTCCAACATTAATGGAATTAATTATTGTTGCTCTCAGCCAACAATATGTCTCCATAATTTCCCCATGGCTTTTATCTCAAACGATTGGTAGGCTTCTTCCATGAAAGTAGCTCAGTGTTTTTGTAAATTTTCACAAATGACAGCCTTCTTACTTCCTGATGGCAGTATTCATATGTGAGAAATTATTAAGGTAGTAATGTAATAATAAAAAGAAAGACATGGTAAGAAACAATTTGATCTGTTGATATGTAGCAGATTGTGCAAGAAATTCCATACTGTGTTGTTTTTTGCTTCCACAAATTTACAAACCCTTTGCACATGTTTCCAAACTTTTTTACAACCAACATTTTGGAATTTGCTTCAACTTGTACAGTTTCAAACAGGAATAAGTATATAGGGAATATGATTATCATATGATCAAGAATAAGGCGAATTGCCAGACAATAGCACAACACTAAATGGATGGCCTGTATCTGATCTGCATTTCTGTCACCAATAAGAAATATGTACCAGAAGACATACTGAAACAATTTCTTGGCACTACAGAATGCCTTCAAAATTGTCAGATAATAAAATAAACAAATTTCCTACACAGATGACAACAATCACTTTTTGAAGTGCTAGCCCTCAAAATGCTTGTTCAAAAATATCGGTATTTTAACAGAGTTAAAAGATATGAGGGAAGGTAATTAAGTATGATAACACAAAATGGTTCCTATATCTGGGGCTAAGAGGTCAAACAGCAAGTTGAATATTGGACATTTGTGGACATTTTTAATATTGTGTATTTGCATTTTAAATCGATAATACTCCGAGGAGGTTAAAATAGACACAGTTAAATTTACAATTCCACACAGCATTGAAGTAGGCTGGATGTGTTGAATGCTCTATCTTGTTCTTATGACTAACCACATCTGGCGAAAGTACTTTCATGAGACAAAAATTGACTAATTTTCCAACTTAATGCCCCAGTGGTAAGTGGAAGTGACAGATTTCCTCAGACTGCAGGCATCATGGTTGCTGCCAAGACAGCATGTGCCAACATGATGGTGTGGGCAAAGTAACATACCAACTGCATAGGATTGGATTGACACCCCTTGAGCTTCCTTTACCTCTTCCCATTGACCTGTAGAGCCTGCAGAAGTGCATGTGTGTGCAGTAAATGTCTTTTAAATAATTTGCAATCTTGTGAGTCTGTCAAAGTCATGTATCCATTCATCTTGTTTTTCTCTAAATAATGAGAACAATTGTCACTCTCTCTCTCTCTGTATACATGACAACTGTCACCTCCTAGATGTGGTGAATGTGTCTATGTTTGCACTTATCTTTGCTTCTGTGGGTGTAAAAGTTGAAAGTAACACTAACTGCATTAGCCACTGGCAGTGCTGTTCCATCAATCTCAACATTTATTTTCCACAATAGAACAACATGAAACACGGAATAAAATACATTGCATTTGTGTGTGCTCAACCTTTGCTCAAATTCACACTTGCATAAATCCGCTCTGTTGGAGACGCTGAGGTCAGACAGGATGGCTGTTGGTGACCATGTTCTACTGGTGAATTCCTTTACAGGTCCAGCTTGGTTCTTCTCGGAGTTGTGCCAGATCTTGCTGCCAGTTTTCATTGGGATAAACTGTGGAATCGGCTAGTTCTGCTTCACCTTCTTGACAAGGAAGCACTTGATCCTGAAAGTTTTATGGGATGGCATGGCTAACACCACCTTCTGGCTGCTTCAACAGTCCAGCTAGCTAGCTCAGTTGGCTGACTAGCTTACAACGCAGACTGATGCCAGCACCAGCTGAAGTTACCACGACAGATTCCCCTTCTTTGACCATACATCTTGCCTGAGGTATGGTGATCCTCGCATTAAATGAGAGAGCAATTTTTAGGTCTGGTAAGACTAGGGCAACTTTAACTTGTTGTGAATTTGCAGGTACTTTTGAAGGGTGTGGCAAAATTCTGATCCCTCATTTTCCATAAATCTTAGCATCTCAGTCATTGTTCCTAGTTGAGGTGGAGGAAGGACAAGGACTGCATGAAAACCCTTAGTGCATAGGGATTTCTGGAGACTGCTCTCTTTCTCCATCTCTATGCTCAATCTCCCCTCTCTGCAGATTCAGCTGGATTTCCTTGTTGTAATGCAGACCTAGGAGCACTGCAAACTGCAACCCCATGGTTATAGTTGACTTGTGTGGAAAGACCACACACCTCCTCTCCCTGTCAGAATTCCATTATATCTCCTTTCCAGGTCCAGCAAGCTACTTGAACGTCTCCAAACACACCACAATATGTCCCCAAACTTTGCCAGAGCAACGGCAAGTCAAAGGCACCTCATCTGCAAGTTGAATGATGAATCCTTTAAATGGCACTGGAGGGGCATTCCCCGTGCAGCTGAACACATGATTGGCTCCAAATGGTTAACTTAGGACAGTTACTGGGCCATTTGGTACAGTTGTACAGAATTCTAATTAGCCTGAGAGGTTGTTGGAAGTTATGGTCTACTCCATGCAAAAGCTTCCATCTCCCTCAGTGTAAACCCGCACTACTGTCCATCCATCACGGTAATGCTTAGTGTCAGACTTTGTTACGTATAGTTAGTTGACACTTAGTACAGAGTGCACGAATGAAAGCATGAGCGTGGGGATACATGAAAATATGTTCACACCGCTCACTTGAATTTGAGCTGCCACTCAATCAACTTCAAAAACAATAGGCTTGTTGGTTGATGAATTAATATTTAGTCACCGTAACTCACGCATAATACTTTGTGTAGAACTCTATTCCCCACTTGCAGTGGAAAGGTGGGGAGCAATCAGTTGAGAACCTGTTTGCCAACAAAGGAGGCTTTGTGAGCTCCTCAATTTAGCAAAAGTATTTGCAATCCATTTCCAGGTTTCTCAACCAATCACAGAGTTTAGGAATGCACAAACCACTCACTAGGTCAAGGGAATGATCTCTGTTTATAAGAACCCTGGCAGGAGTCAGAGTGGATGAATTCTATATTGCTACTGGAGGCTTCATCAAACACAGGAACCTCAAGGAAATGTTGGAAGACTGCTTCCATAATCTCTGATTCTTCCCTGAAAGTCTTGTTGAAGGTTTTGAGAAATTGAGTGAGATTGGTCTCCAGTATAGGAAAACAAGGCCAGCTTTTCATAACAAATAGACAGAAATAGTGGTGGCATTCATTAATCAAGGCATTGAAAACAAAAGCAAGGGGGTTAAGCTGGAGCTGTGGTTAGTTAGGCCACAGCTGGAGTATTGTGTGGAGTTCAGATGACCACACTGTAGTAAGGACACAATTGGACTGGAAAGGGCGCAGAGGATGTTGCACCTATGAAGAGAGACTGGATTGGCTGGGGTTGTTTTCCTTGGACCAGAGGAGGCTGAGGGGGAATCAGAGTGAAGTCTACACAATTACAGGGGCATAGAAAGGGTATAAAGGAAGGCACATATTCCCATAATGGAGGAGTCAATACCCAAGGGGCATAGATTTAAGATAGAAGGCAAGAGATTAAGAGGGAATTTAAGGAAACATGTTTTAACCTAGACAGTAGCGGCTACCTGGAACTCACAACCACAAAGGGTGATAGAGATGGAACCACTGCAACATTTATGAAGTATTTATAAGAACTCTTGAAAAGTCTTTGGGGAAACTTATGGAGGCCAGATTGACTGGAGCTTTGGCAGGATTTATTGTAGAATTACGAGAGAAGTCCAGCAATCTTGATCTTGAAAGCAGAAAGAACTCGCCATCTCTTTTATGCATCCTCTAGGTTGAGGGGTAAGGTCCTCGTGAGGCAGCAGTGAGATGTCAATTAAAGGGGAAAACTGTTTATTAAACGTCTAATGAACAGCATAACTCACCGAATTGATATACCCATCTTACAGAGCACGCTGAATAAGCTGGGCATTGAGAATTCCCAAAGTGGAAGTCAGAGCAGATACCTGGTGGCTTCAGCTCACTGCACATGACAAGGAGGTTCCATTGTTCTCAGCACCAAGCAGCATCTTCAATGGGCACCAAGTGCATGCATCCCTAATCCACTGACATTGGCATCTAACACTTGCCAACTCATTACAATTCTCATGGCACCTCACCAGGCCATTTGTACCTTGTTTAGGATGCACAGTCCTGCTTTGTAGGGTGGATCAACACTGAGCATTGAAAGGCTGCTGTATGGACATTTGTACCTGAGGCCCATAACATACAAAAGCACAGGTCGTGTTGGAAAATGGGATTATCCAGTGCAGATGATGGGGCAAATGGCCTCTTTCTGTGCTGTAACACACCATGCCTCGATGTAAGAGTCAGGTCAGTGGCCCTTTGAATCTGGAGACATTGCATGTATGATAATTATGGAGTATATTAGAGCACTTAGTTACACTTTACATAACATTTTCAAGTGACAATTCTTTCACTGACTTCCCTAGCATTTGCCTGAACTGCACGCCTCAGAGTAACACATCTGTTATTCTCTGTCTCCAGGCATCTCCTGATCTGCTGTTAACTGTCAAGACTGACATTCATACACATCTTGACATCATGCACACATCCATCACAGACACCTTCTGCAAATGTTGTTGTCATGTAATTTATTTCACTCATTCATACCCTCTGTTTTCTCTCTGTGCAGGAGAACAGTGGATGCAACTCTGGGAAGAGGCAGGTGAATCGGGGGGATGGTGGGGTCCTCTGGTGACTAACCATGAACTATCCAGACTATTCACACTGTCCAAACCTTTGTACTCAGTTCTGTAGGTGATGGCACCTTAAATTCACACACGTGTTACTTTTTTACATATGATGTTGTTGTATTTTAGTGTAGTGTATTGAGTCAAGAAGGAGCCATTCTATTTAAAGAACATTCTCACTGAGCACCATGCTGTGAATCTCACAGATCCCCATTTTCCATCCCATAACCTTGGCGCATCAACCAGTTGTCCACAGCAGAGATTGCAAGGATCAAGCTGTGTTCTCTCTAACAGAACTGTACCGCTAGATATTTAGACATGACCTGTATGGAAACCTAATGTAGAGGTGCCATCCTATAGTCCTCAGTGCTCCCAGTGGAAGAAAGTGTTACATTGCAGATACACAGGACATTAATGACGTGGTGGACTCATCTCCAACTCTGGACAGTGCTCCTCTCTCATCTGCACAGCAACTCCTGCAATTTCACTGGATCATGAGGACATCTATAGCTGGAAGTTTCACAGTAGGAGAAGACTTCATACCTGCTGGAGGTTGATGCTGATCCTGGACTTTCAGAAACATGTCTTTCTTGTCCATTCATGTGGCTGTCCTGAGTACAGAGGCCACAGAGCCAGCACAGCCTGTGTCCCTGGATCCACTAGAATGCTTCTAATGAACCTTCTCTTCTCATCCCCATATTACCTAGAAAGGCAACATTGCATATAGGATGAAAACCAAAAGAACTGCAGATGCTGTAAATCAGGAACAAAAACATATGCATAACACTGCTTGTGTTTCACAGCCATTAGTAGGGTTAGGTTGTAATGTTGACTGATGTGTTGAAGATTGCTTGTGGCCAGGATTTTTAGACAACAGTCTTGGTTTAGTGGCAGCTATTTCCATTTTGATTGTGTACTTGTGATTTGCACAAGAATGAAAGGCCACACAAGGAGCACTTCACAGATTCAGTCACAGCTAGCTGACCCCACTCCCTCCCATCCACAGGTGAAGGGTGTGGAGGAAACCTCTGTCTAATGTGCATCATGACACTTTGACCACCGTCATCTATGGGTCCGGTTGCACAAAAACACTACCTGAGTAGCCTGAATTCTCATAGAAGTCACAGAATCCCTACAGCGTGGAAGCAGGATATTCAGCCCATCAAGTCCACACTGATCCTCCAACCACCCCTATCCTATCCCTGTACCCTGAATTTCCCATGGCTAATCCACCTAAACTGCACATTGCTGGGCACTATGGGGAATTTACCATGGCCAATCTACCTAACCTGTGCATCTTTGAACTATGGGAGGAAACTAGATCACCTGGAGGAAACCCACGCAGACACCAGAGAGAAAGTGCAAACTCCACACAGACAGTCACCCAAGGGTGGAATCGAACCCAGGTCCCTGGCACTGTGAGTCAGCAGTGCCAACCATTAAGCCACTGTGCTGCCCTACTTTCTTTTCTTCCTAGAGGATTGGCAATGGAAGAGGTACAGAGTGTCCCAGCACAATAATTGCTGGCTTTTTCATTGCAAGAGAAACTCCAAACACTACACAGCCGTGTATGATCCATCACTGTAAGCATATGGATACTAATCAGAATGAAGTCTAGGTGAGAGTTTGTGGCATTGGGTGAGCAGAACTTCTTAAGTGAGCAAGTGGACACTGAGGCAGAGTCAGCAGTGGTAGTTCCCCACAGAGAATGAAGGACACAAGCTATGTTCCATTGGACAGAGATGCTGGACTTTGGCTGTACCCAAAAAGGACTCTCTAGAGCATCAGGGGGAGGTGAGTTCTCAATCGTCAGAGATCCGTGAGGCATTGCAGAGCCATGTGTTGAAAATAGTGGAGTCCATGTGCTACATGATGATGCAGAGATTTGAATGTGTGAGCTCCTCCACTGAGAAAGTGACCACCCTCATGGAGAAGCATCTGCAGCACCATCCTGAGCAGATGCAGCAACATTATGCTCCTACGTACAGAACAAATGTAATTCTCTGTGATGTGAACAGCTCAGTATTACTGCTCGTGCAGAGATGTTTGGCATAGATGCCAGCTGTGTCCCAGTCATGGCTGCACATGGTATGTAAGGGTGTTATGAAAGGGTTGAGTTTGTCGAACAGGGTTCCCCAACTCTGGCCTTCCCATTGAAAATCAGATTCAATCTTGGAGGCAGCAGAATCCATTGATGCCTTGAGGGAATGGAATTTTCATACATGTCTGCTCCCAAAATCGCCCCCTTGGCAAGTGAGAACCTAGCCCATAGGAATTAATTACTTCTGACCCATCAGGTTGCAAGTTCTTACTGTTCTGTACTTCTGTAAATTTCTAAAAAGAGGTATATATTAAATACATTCATATTGACAAATGAATAGTCATTCAGCACACAAAATCATTGTGTTATTTATATGTGATATCAGCATTAATAGGAGCACTCTGGCACAGTGGTGACATTTCCATCTCTGGGCCAGACAGTTTAAGACTCACACTAAGACTTGTTTGTAACAGTGCGAATATTCATAACACAGTTCACGAGGTGATAATCATCAACTCTCCACTATTCCCCAAAGGAAAATGTATCAAGATGCACTAGGAAAAAGAATCATCACCGTTCCAATTCAGATTGTAACGTTAACATGATTGATTTTATTTGATATGTTTTATACGCTTTACAAAGTGTATGCATCCATGCTGATAGTGTCCATTCATGTGACTAGCAAATCAATGCTTAGCATTGGAACATGGAGTCGTTCTTTAATGAAGCCAACATGTGAAAGCATTTAGTATAATTTATTTTAATACTGCGTAAATGGCCAAATCACATATATTCATTCAGTTACAACAAACAAAATGCAAGTTCAGACACTTATTCAATGAAAAGACATGAACTGCGTAAACCAGCATTCCTGCAGGCAAAAATCATTTGCCTTCCCTTGGCACAAGCCATCAAAACCTTTTCAATGATTTCGGTGGATACTCTTTCTGCTCCTGTACAACTACCCCGGTCTGCCCAAGCATCTAACATTGGCACTGCCTAATTTCTCATCTACATGATACCTCTCAACAACATCTGAATTCAGTGTCAGTTTTACACATGAAGGTTGACATTCAAATCTCCTTTACTACCATCTCACTCAATTGCTCCATTATTGCTAAATTTATCTATCTGTTCATCAAGCATCCAGTACTGCACACACAGAAGTTTTAATTAAATAATGACTTCACTAACATCATTGACTTTTATCTCTGCCAAAACAGCCCTTTTGTAACTATCAACTCCATCCCTCTCTTTGATATCTATCTGAGTCCAAACTGCACTGTTTGCAACTTTGTTGTACTTGACTGTGAGAAGAATATACAACCACATCGCTATGTCATCTTTAGGACCAACGATTTCTCCCTCTGTATTATTGCACGGTTCCAATGCTGCCTCATTTCTTCTGTTGCTAAAGTCATTATTCTCCTTTCACTTCGACATTTGACTATTCTCTTTTTTTTTCCTTTTGTGGCATTTCTGGCTAGCCTCTCACATTCTGCCCTTTGTAAAGGAGGTCATCCAAAACTATGGTGCTTGAGTTTTTACTCCACTCTGTGCTTACTGAATAGCCTGGTTAGGTACAACTTGATTTTAAAATTCTTGTTTTCAAATCTTCCCGAGGCTCTGCCACCCTCCTTATTTTTGAAATCAATTCTAGGCTCAAATACCTTCAAGATATTTGTACTCTTTTAATTGCAGCCTCTTTGGTATCAATGGTTCTATTTTTTCCATCATTGGCGGTCATCCTTTCAGCTGTCAAGACCCTAAAGTTGGAGTTCATTTCCAAAAACCCCTCTGTCTCTTTCCTCCTACAAGACACTGTTTTAAAGCTATTGCTTTGACCAAAATTTTGATCATATGAACTTGTATCTCCTTAAGTGCCTTAGGTCAATTTCTTTCCTCCAAAGAAACTTATGTTAATTTTTTTTCTGTTACATTCACACTGTTGTTGATTTTTATTGGAAAAAATAAAAAGGTATTTATTTTGAAAAATGACCACTGTCCTGTCTCAAAGTACAAAATATTTCTGATTGTATCCAGGGGAAATGTAGGTTGTCTATTTGAAGTAGGTGGTCAATATAGCTTACTATCAATTTATAGGTTATAAGCAATGGTTTCTAATTTACAAACTGTTACATGACAATGTATGAAGTGGAGAAAAAAATGATCGGCTGTGTTGAGCTGTTAAACTTACTGCCATCTGTTATGTATATGAAGCAACATACCATAATTATAATATTGAGGAGCCAAATTCAGATGATAACTGAAGAAGGACGAAAGGTCACTTGATAGTGGTGTATAAGATGATGAGAGGCATAGATAGAGTGGATAGCCAGAGACGTTTTCCCAGGGCGGAAATGACTATTATGAGGGGGCATAATTTTAAGGTGATTGGAGGAAGGTATGGGGGAGATGTCAGAGGTAGGTGCTTCACACAGAGAGTGGTGGGCATGTAGAATGCACTGCCGGCAGTGGTAGTGGAGTCAGATACTCTAGAGACTTTTAAGCGACTCTTGGATAGGCACATGGAGGATAGTAAAATGTAGGGCATGCAGGGTAGTTTGATCTTAGTAGGATAATAGGTCGGCACAACATCGTGGGCCGAAGGGCCTGTACTGTGCTGTACTGTTCTATGCTCTATGTGCTATAACGAGTGAGAGATATGTATATAATTTGGTGAGAGGGAACAATTTATCACAATACTGATTGCTTTGGCACAAGGCAAAGCCTGGTATTAAAACAAGCTCCACAGTGATCGTTAACCAAATGCATGTATTGCTTTGGTTTTGTTATTGCCATCAAGTTAACAGTCTTAAAAGTCTAACTGCGCAGTTGTTATTCCAAAAGGACTTTATCCAAATTTTAAAATGAGCCATAGACTGATTCTTCATAAAAAGGTAAAATTGGAGCATACAAAAGATGGCCATACTGCCATGTGTACAGGGGGGCTATACATTCATAGCAAGTGTTACCACCAAGGTTGAAGGAATTTCCTGTCATTCTAATACTACTATTTGAAAGCTCACAAAATAAAAATACTTCTTTCACTTATCAAGATGACCAATTAAACATCCTACCTATATTAGGTTTTAAAGAAGTCGGTCTATGAATCAGGTTTCTTAATCAACACAATTACTTTAGCAAAATAAAACTTACTCAACTTGAAGCAATGATTGTTTAATACACTCAATAAGTAATATAGAAATACAAAGGCTTATCACTCTAAATATCTCCAAGACATGCTCTTCAAGAACAGAAAGGGTCTATAGCAAAGCAAGCAATTGTTACTGGTCATTTTTCATGCAAAGAGTGCTGCATGTGTGGAATGAGCTGCCAAAGGAAGTGGTGGAGGCTGGTAAAATTACAATATTTTAAAGGCATCTGGATGGGTATATGAAAAGGAAGGGTTTAGAAGGATAAGAGCCAAATGCTGGCAAATGTGACTAGATTAATTTAGAATATCGGGTTGGCATGGATGAGTTGGATGGAAGGGTCTGTTTCCGTGCTGTACAGCTCTATGACTATATGATTTCCAGAAAGCCTTGTTAAATAAAATCTTTACTATCCACAGCGACCTTTCAAATATTTCCTTTAAAGAAATAACTCAGGATACTCCAAAGAAAACTTGAAATAAATCACCATTTCTACAATCCTTCAAAACTTAAGCCGTCTAACCAATGTAAAAGATGAAGTGTTTTCTTAACTCAAGCATGGATATTGATTCATAATATTCTACAGTTCGCAGCTTTCTTGACAAAAGGCCAAAACAGTGAAAAAGGATTGAAAAAACACAATTTGATATCAGTTAGAAATTAATGGATGTGATTGAGATGAGAGTTTATCAATTCAGAAAAGCTGCTTCTCACACACAGTGCTGGTGCCAGCATCTAAATGGGCGATAGTAAAATGAAGGGCATGCAGGTTAGATTGATCTTAGAGTAGATTAATAGATCAGCACAACATTGTGGGTTGAAGGTCCTGTACTGTGCTATATTGTTCTATGTTCTAAATAATAGTAGTTGAATGAATACTAATTTTTTGTTCTGGAACTGTTAAAATAAATATTATGCTTCCAGGCAGAATTATTTTGAGTAAGGCACTGCTTTCTAGCTGGTCCTTTAATTTCCATAACTAAAATCTCCATTCTCAATGTCATCTACTTAAACTCTTGATAATTATAACAAACGGAATTACTGCGGTGTGTTCACTATCTCCCTGCTAGAAAACCTGTTAGAATTGAGATAAATGCGAATGAGAATATATATTCACATAATTGATTAATATATGTGCTATGTGTGACCAGCTGACTAGAACTGAAGTGGAAAACATGGGTCTTTCTCCAGTAATAAAATTGAATATGCATTGATATTTCTATACGGAAAATATTGTTTGACTTTTTTTGCCAATGATATAATAGCAGATCAGGAAGTAACCTCAAAATTTCCAGCCAATGCATCTGCTGTCACCAAAACTCAGTAGTTTTGGATAAAAACATATTCCTAACACATAACAGATATCAAAAATAATTCCTTTCAATTTTTTTTATTGTGGTTGTCATGTTTTGGAGTTTATTTCTTTCTGGGAAGCACTGTGGGACCAAACCATGTTTAGGTTTGATGTTCGAAAGCGATATTCATTTAGACTGTAAAGTTGCAAACTTAACTATTTTGTAAAGACAGTTAATCTATATTTAAAATTGACATGAGAAGTCTTACAAAATGGCTCCCAGTAGTTAGATGATTACCCTTGCAGATTCAGCTGGTTTAATGAATATTTCCCATGGTAAACACAAACAGGAAAACGGACAGGTCAAGGTGGCAGGGATGAGGCTGGTAGGTAGAAGGTGGGGGTAGGGGTTGGTCAGTGAGGTGGGAGGAGCAGATAGCCAGACACCAGCTCTCTGACACCTCCTCGTACCGCCCCTTTGATCATGACCCCGACCACCAAAACATCATCTCCCAGACCATCCACAACCTCATCACCTCAGGTGACCTCCCACCCACAGCCTCCAAACGCATCATTCCCCAACCCCGCACCGCCCGTTTATATCAATGACTCTATCAGCGCCGCCTTGTGCTCCCACAAGGAGCTTAAACAGTTCATCCGCTTTACTAACACCTTCCACCCCAACCTTAAGTTCACCTGGACCATCTCTGATACCTCTCTCTCCTTCCTGGACCTCTCTGTTTCCATCTCTGGCAACCCGCTGGAAACCGATATCTATTTCAAGCCTACCGACTCCCACAGCTACCTAGAATACACCTCCTCTCACCCACCTTCCTGCAAGGATGCCATCCCCTATTCCCAATTCCTTCGCCTCTGCCGCATCTGCTCCCGAGATGAGGTATTCCACTCCCGGACTTCCCAGATGTCCTTGTTTTTCAAGGACCGCAACTTCCCCTCCACAGTGGCTGAAAACACCCTTGACTGTGTCTCTCGCCTTTCCTACAACTCATCCTTCACACCCCCTCCCTGCAATAACAACAAAGACAGAATCCCCCTTGTACTCACGTACCACCCCACCAACCTCCGGATTCAACGCATCATCCTCTGACACTTCCGCCACCTGCAATCTGACCCCACTACCAAGGACATTTTTCCCTCCCCACCCTTATCCGCCTTCCGGAGGGACCGTTCTCTCCATGACTCTCTCATCCGCTCCACACTCCCCAATAGCCCCACCACCCCTGGCACCTTTCCCTGCAACAATAAGAAGTGCTACACCTGCCCCTACACCTCCCCCCTCACCCCCATCCCAGGCCCCAAGAAAACCTTCCACATTAAACAGATGTTCACCTGCACATCTGCTAATGTGGTATATTGTATCCACTGTTCCCGATGTGGCCTCCTCTGCATCGGGGAAACCAAGTGGAGGATTGGAGACCGTTTTGTGGAACACCTACGCTCGGTTCGCGACAAATGACTGCACCTCCCAGTCGCAAACCACTTCAACTCTCCCTCCCACTCCTGGACGACATGTCCATCCTGGGCCTCCTCCAGTGCCACAACGATGCCACCCGAAAATTGCAGGAACAGCACCTCATATTTTACTTGGGAACCATGCAGCCCAACGGTCTCAATGTAGACTTCACAAGCTTTAAAATCTCCCCACCCCGACCGCATCCCAAAACCAGCCCAGCTCATCCCCGGCTCCTTGACCTGCCCGTCCTTTCTCCCACCTACCTGCTCCTCCCACCTCACTGACCAATCCCCACCCCCACCTCCTATCTACCAGCCTCATCCCCGCCTCCTTGGCCTGTCCGTCTTCCCTTGACTGACCAAACCCCATCCACTCACCTTTACTGTCTCCATCCCTGCCTCCTTGACCTGTCCATCTCCTCTCCACCTATCTGCTCCTTTATCCACCTTCCATCTGCCTCCCCTCCACCTCTATTTATTTCAGAATCCCCTTCCCCTCCCCCATTTCTGAAGAAGGGTCCAGACCCGACATGTCATCTTTCCTGCTCCTCTGATGCTGCCTGACCTGCTGTGTTCATCCAGCTCTACACCTTGTTATCTCAGATTCTCCAGCATCGGCAGTTCCTACTAGTTCCCACTTTGAACTTTGGTTTCTTTGAAGGAGTAAATAGCACTTCCTATTTCATTAAAAACCTGACAGAATGAGAAAATTAAAAAAGTTAATTACCTTGACCAAAAAATAGCAGATGAGCCAAGGCCCCTGACTAGATCAAGTGACTGCCTGGTATGTAACCTAATACAACAATGTATATGGAATAAGCAGTGTATACAATTGAGAGGACCTTGTTAAAATGGATATGATGAGCCTATTTCTGTTAACAGCAGAGCATTAACCAAGGTATAGCTTTAAAGTAAATGGCTGAATGATTAAAGGGAAGTTGAGGAGAAATACTTTCAACCACACAGTGGTGAAGGTCTGTCTGAAGACTGACAGAATCACATCACATTTGAAAAACAGTTGGATATGCCCTTGAAATAAGATAATCCACAGGGGATCAAGAATGTGGAGGTAGATCACATCACTGTTTTTCAGTTGGCACAAGTGTGATGAGTTGAATGGACTTTTTCTGTGTTGTACTTTATGTTTGTATGTTTCATAGTTCTCTTGCATTTGTTTATTGCCATACAATACATTGGAAATACATGAATAGAGAACATGAATGCAATTGTCAAACTAATTTGCATTAATTAGGTAGACTGGATTCTAAATAAAGGAACTGTGTTGTTTTATCATTCATGTCACATACTTATGATATCTTAAAAGCTGAAATTCCTAAGGAAGGATTGATAATGTTTTATAGTGATCTTATGCTACAGAATTTTAGGAATCTGATAACTTCAGTTTATGTGGCAAATGAACCAGTACATCTAAACAATCTAGATTGTGATCATATGTTACATGAACCCTTATAAATTACGTCCAAACAGCTTAAAGGCATACTTACTTAATTGACTACATTGCAATACATTACAAACAAAATATGTGCAACATGATTCGTTTTATCAATTCCTAACATCTAGCCCTGAGTATTGTGGGTGGGCAAGGCCAGTGAATGCATCTTCACGTGACATCTCCAATTCACTACTTGACCAAGCTTTCATGCTGTTCAGTGCTTCACTCACCCATCAGCAGTCCCTGACACTTATGACTTATTTTAAACATCCAGATACTCCATCACACCTTCACATAGCTAAAATACTGCCTGATCTCACTGGTCTCACATTCTCCAACTATTAAGCTTTAGCATGGACACACCCAAATACAATGTTGTACCACAACTCTGGAAGGGAGCAGGTGTACTTGGTGAGATTCAAAGATACATGCATCACCCATGTTATGATCCAAGCATACTGGACACGTAGATCCTGAAGTGAAATCTTGATTATTATCACAGGATTCTTGCAGCGCAGAATGAGACCATTTAATCCAATGTGCTTGCATCAGCTCTTCAAATGAGCGTTATTACCTAGTGCCAATCTCCTGCTTTCCCCATATTCTTCCATACTATTTCTATCCAAATAATCATCCAATGCCCTCTTAAACGCTTCAATTGAACCTGCCTCCACCAGGCAGTGCATTTCATACCCTAACTACTCCTTGTGTGAAAAAGGATTTTTCTTCTTACATCACCTTGCTTGTTTCACATATCACTTTTAAATCTAAAGCCTTTAGTTCCTGCTCCTTTTATGAGCAGGAACTATTTCTCAATACCTATCCTACCCAGCCCACTGTGATTTTGAAAACTTTTATCAAGTTTGCTTTTAGTCTTCTTCTTTCTAAGGAGAACAGTCCCAACATTTTCAATCTATCATTATAACTGAAGTTGTCATTCCAGGAACCATTCTTAGGAATTGTTACTGTACTCTCTCCAATGCATCTTTCCTATAATGTGGTGCCCACAACTGTACACAATACTTCCGGCTGAGGTCTAACAAGTGTCTTATACAAGTTAAACATCATCTCCCTGTTCTTGTATTCCATGACACGATTAGTAAAGCCAAGGATACTGTTTGCTTTATTAACTGCTCTCCCTATCTATCCTGCCTCCTTCAATTATCTGTGCATATATACACCAAGCTCCCTCTGTCCTGCACCCCTTTTAGAATTTTACCCCTATTTTATATTGTATTTCAATGTTCTTCCTATCAAAGTGCATCACCTCACACTTCTCTGCATTGAACCTTAACTGCAATTTATCTGTCCAATCCACCAACTTGTCAATGTCCTTTTAGAGTTCTACACTGTCCTCCTCACAATTTATCATTCCTCCAAGTTTTGTGTCATCTGCAAATTTTGAAATTATCCCCTGTACATCAAGATCCAGATCATTAACGTATATCAGAAAAAGCAAGTGTCCCAATGTTGTCCCCTGGGGAACTCAAATGTGAGTCTTTTTCCTGCTCAAAAGATATCCACTGATTCCTATCATTCAACTAATTTTTGTATCCATATTGCTACTGTCTCTTTTATACTGTGACCTATAACTTTCCTCAAAAGTCTACTGTGGACACTGTGCCAAATGCCTTCTGGAAAGCCATGTATGCCACATCAACAACATTTCCCTCATTGAAGCTTTCTGTTACCTCTTCAAAACACTCCAAATAAGTTCTAACAAAGGGTCACTGCACCCAAAATATTAACTCTGATTTTTTCTTCACAGATGCTGCCAGAACTGCTGAGCTTTTCCAGCAACTTCTGTTTTGTTTACTCCAACAAGTTCGTTAAACATGTCTGCCCCTTTAGAAAGCCAAGCTGACTGTTCCTAATCAACCCACGTTTTTCCATGTGACTACTAATTCATCCCAAATAATAGTTTCTAGAATGTTTCCCCCTCCAAAGTTAAACTGACTGGTCTCTAATTGCTAGGATCATCCTTATAGTTTTTCTTGAACAAGGCCATAATGCTTGTAATTCTCCAGTCTTCTGACAACTCCTTGCATTCAGGGGAGACTGAAAGATTAAGGGCAGTACCCTTATGGTATCAAACCTGACTTTCTTCAAAATCTTTGGCTGCATCTCACCAGTCCTGGTGCTTTTACACTTAAAGTACCAACTGTCTGTCCAAAATATTTTCCTTACTAATTTTGAATCCTTCTCAAGACAGAGTTTCCTCCTCTATCACCATGCCTGGCAGATCCTCCTTTTCTGTAAAGGCAGATGCAAAGTATTCATTTAACACCACAGCCAGGCCCCTGACACAATCTGTATGTATCCCAATTGGCCTAACTGCTCCTTTAACCACTCTTTTATAATTAAATATTTGTAGGAGATTTTGGGATTTTGTTTTTTTGCTACCTGCTAGCTTTTTCTCATATTTCCTTTTTGATTATCTTATTTGTTTTTTCATCTCCCCTCTAAACCTTCAGTATTCCTCTTCATTTTCAATTGCATTTTCTGTCTTACATCTGTCATAAGCAGAGATAGTAGGAACTGCAGATGCTGGAGAATCTGAGATACCAAGGTGTAGAGCTGGATGAACACAGCAGGCCAAGCAGCATCAGAGGAGCAGGAAGGCTGA
>NC_063333.1:84455071-84483095 GCF_021869965.1 Rhincodon typus
GAAGAAGGGTCTAGGCCCGAAACGTCAGCCTTCCTGCTCCTCTGATGCTGCTTGGCCTGCTGTGTTCATCCAGCTCTACACCTTGTTATCTCAGATTCTCCAGCATCTGCAGTTCCTGCTATCTCTGCAATCTAATGTAATGCTTAGTTGCAGATGCGTGGTTTCCTTAGTGACAAGATCTTGCACATGAACCTTAATTTAAATGTACAGGGTTGTATGATGCATGTATGTGATTTACTATTGGGCTTGGGCCCTAAATTAAAGAAAAACAAGACAATCAAGATAAGCAGACTAATTAGTTTCTTCCCACAGCTCTCCCACTATTACTTCACATTAGCTGCACCAAAAAGGCTTGTGCCAGTCACTTCTGTCACTGTTGTAGTAATAGTTTTAAATTTTACCATTATGCAAATTCCCTTCCATCCTATTCTGCAAAATGTAAGACCACACCTGGAATAAAAGTTCACTTTTTAAAGTAACTGTGAAGCAGTGAAATGCTTTTTAAAAACCTGCAAGAAAATATTCATTGCCGCAAATAATTTTGAACTTTTCACTAATATTTGTTATCTAAATTTAGAAGTAATGGAAATATCCAGATTAACATTTGCCACTAACAGGAAGTCTGTTAGAATTTTCTACTGCTCTGTATCAGGCAATTTTTTTTTGTAAAAATTAGCAAACACAAGAAAATATAATCTAGACTATTCACTTGACTCTTTCCAGCATCTCATTTTTAAGGCATTGTTGGGGTGCATTGGCCCCATTGGTTACATGGCTAGAATATGGTTTACAATATGGGTTTGATTCCTATTCCAGGTGAGGTACACTTGGGACCTGACTCCCTGCCCTATCCTTGAAAATAGAAAGCAATGGCAAACTAATGCTGGGAGAAAACAATGTCATGGAAAATGGCTGAGTCTGAAATATCAGCACATAATAAACCAAGAAGTTGTCTTTGACAGCACACATCAATGAATGAACATTGTTAATATACAGTCAGATGCCAGCAGAAGTGACAATTTTCTTCAGGCACCAAGAACTTAGAATTTATCTTAACATTTATTTCATGTTAATGCATTTCCAAGATTAGGATTAATTTCCAAGATTACATGCATTAGGCAACTGAGTTCATTTTATACACCATAACTCCAATATTTGAACAAAAATAATTATATTTTGTGTTTAAATAACTGCACAATTTCATTATTGACCCAATTTTACACTTAGTTTCTTCAGTGTTCATAAAAGGAGGTGAAATTGTAATGACATACCTTTAATATAAACATACTTCGTCCTTTATCAAAGATATGTTTATTTACATTTGAAAGAATTCCACAGATATCTGTTATTGAGACTCCAGGTTCTTGTTGCAACCATTCAATTGTGTCAACCACAGGCCCTATTAAGGCAGTGCATTCGACCCACTTATAACTTACCACTTTAGGGTTCCAAATGTCATTTGTGTATCTGGGCCTGAAAATCTCAACATTTCAGGCTCATTTGATAACTAGCTGACATTGACATTTTAATGCTCAACTGCTTCTGAATGTGTGTTTGGAACCAGAAAAGATGCCTATCTGTATTAGCCCTTATAGAACTACTCACTGATGGAGCATCTATTGAACAGCTCCCTGAGGGGCTTGAAAGGCAGAATGGCAAGTTTTTTTTTTCCTGAAGCATTAAATATTACACTAAATTACTGTTGTCATCGCTGTTCAGGGCATCTTGCACATGACAGATACAGTGTGGACAGAACTGATCTTGCGTGATCTTGTGATGTCAAAGCATCTAAATAATTTGAATGCTTTCCACTTGCAATTGTCTCAGGGTCTTCTCATGAAGTCACAGAATGGTAATAGCAAATAAAGAGACCGTTCAGCCATTGTGTCTGTGCTGGACCTCTGAAAGAACAATTCCCAAGGTGCTAACACCTCCCTGTCTTCTCCTTGTAGCCTTGCAGGTTCTTTCTTTTCAGATAATCACCATATTAAAAGGTTTGAATTACTACACTTCTACCTTACTTGCAGGCATTGTATCAAATCTTGACATTATTGTTTTGTTTGCCAATGACCTTAGATCTATGCCATTTAATTCTCCATTCTTGCACAAAGTGAAGAGTTTCTCCTTGTCTACACTGACAATATCCTCATGATCTCAAATACCTCTATCAAATCTCCTCTCAAATTTCTTTTCTTCTTAAAGTACTGTCCTAACTACCCAAACTTTTAAAGTAACTAATGTTCTTCATCCCTGGAACCATTCTCAAGAGCCTTGTCTGCATCCTCGCTAATGTCTTCACATCCTGCTCCATAATAGTTTAAGCCAAATTAGTGTTTTATACAGGTTTAACATAACTTCCTTTCGTTGGTATTGTATTCCACTATTCGTAACAAGGGACAAAGGTAGATTGATATGATAACCAATGAGATTAAGCCGCTGACAAAATCACAAACCTTTAGGAACCTAACATTTATTAACTCTTTAGAAAGGCTGAAAACAGTGTTGACTATGCACAGCGTTTTCAAAAGCTGTATGAAAAAAGTGAGAAAACAAAAGCAAAGAAAAATAAATGTATTGGAACAGGACCAAATGGAGCCTGAAGGCAATTGTTCCTCATTATGATTTTGCAAGATGGCAGTGTTGCTGCATAAGTTGGAGGCCAAAGTTGTCTTGCTTCTTCATCACTTAAGGTCAAACAAATCCAAGCTTCCATGTAGAAACTTGAATCAGATAGCACCCTTCTTTATCATCCCACAATTCCACCAGAATTAGCCCCTTCTTCCCTGTCTCCAATCCCATGACTTCCCAAAAGTGCAATTTCCACTCTGTTATATTTATATTAGAAATGCTTGTGCATAGAGGCAAAAGTCTTCATCACAGTCTAACACCTTTTCAGGCAGCACAGATACTAATGCCAAATAGGTTCCTTCAGTATAAATTTCCATGATTTGAACATTTTCGGCTTTTACTCAATGAAGCTTTGATGTTTCTGGGATGTTTCTTGATCGCACAATGAAATAAATCTTCAGAAACACTGGAGACAGGAATCATTTTGATGGTATGGCAAATTCCAAACATCATATTCTGTACAACAGCCTAATGTGGAAACACAAGGACAGACTGAGGAACAGGTCTTTTCAGTTTTCAAAAAGGGAATATAATTCTAAACATAACAAAGGGGGGGATTACTTTGGGGCCTGAGTAATATGGGCAATGGCCAGATCTATGGCAAGAAATCTGGCAAGGCTACCTTGTCATTGAGAGTAAATCACTCCAACTTTCATGTAACTTACCAGAGTCAAACTGAGAATCTTGCTAGGATGTGGCAAGTTGCCTATTATTGGTGTTATTGCTTGTTAACTACTTTGTTAACTGCACATCTCACCTTATTAATATGCAACTTCTGATCTTACCAAATGTGCTGTGTTAACTGGATGCCAAGTAATCTCGGGCAGGAAGTCAGGGTGGGTATCCGGTGATTTCAGCTTACCGCTGGCTGTGAAGAGCCTCCATGTTGCCCCAAACAGCATCTCAACGTGCAATCCATGGGAACCAGCTGAGCATATTCCTCATCTATGGCATTCTGCCAACTCTTCAACATCCTCATGGCACCTTTTACTTCCACCTGAAGGACATTAGATCTAGATATTCACAGTCTCACATATATGTAGAGATGGAGGCTGGAAACTACTGGCTGAAGAGTGTTCACTGTTGCCTTCCAATGTGCTGGAAACCAAAAGACCACACTGGGAAGGAAAATGGCTGTGGGATAGGTGATTTAACCTGTGAGGGAGGGGGCTGCAGGATCCATCTCTATGAGACCCTTTAGAGGACAGCAACATTACACACAGATACATTCACTGTACAGGATACAGACCTGCAGGTATTCCTAATACATTGGCTCCCAGTGTGCTGCACACTTCCCTGACCTAGAGATCACTGACCACTTCATTCAACCAACACTTTTAGACATTGTGGCCAGGGAAATAGTAAGGATGTTTGATCACAAGGAACAATGGTGCCAGCAGGACCCATTGCTCTCTATACGCTAGTTCACCTTGCTCCCACATGCTGCAGCAAGCTGTTAACATAGACATTGATCTATGGTATATTCCCCATGGGCAGAAAGCTAGCCATTGTGTTGCCATAGTTACAGTTAGGGCCATGCAGAGACTCAAACAAATGGAAGTAGTTAAAAACCAACCAGATTTATCTGAACGTGATACATAGTGCATTGAAACCCATACCAAAAAAGTGCCCTCAAAAGTATTTTTTCTCATTTTTTTTTCTCTCCATCCCAATATTTTGGTGTTGTGTCATATTTTGTAGCTCAGGTGGAGGGTACTTGCTTGGCATTGGAGCCTGTTGACCCTGGCAAATCTGGTTGGGTAATCCATGGGACATTTGTGTCTGGATTGCCCAAATATGTTGAGGGTCTCCTTGCTAGGCACAAGTGGAGCCTCCTCAGTTTGAACTTCCAAGGGTCAGAGGAGGGCAGGTAACATGGAGGTGAAAGGCTTTGTCAACTCTGAAATGTCCTGACAAGAGACTTCTGAGGAGCCTGCATGTGGTTCCACCTCCAACCGGGTACCTCCTAGATCTCTCTGTGTCCCTGTGAAGACGCGTATGCCAGGTTCCCTGTTCCCCTGCTGACATACCTTTGGTCCTGAGGACAAATTACTGGTGCAATGGAGTGCATCAGTGTGCGACTCTCCATCAGACCTCAAGGTTTATGGGAGTTGGCTCTCCGTGGCAGCTAATGACTTGTTCATGGAGGCTGCCAGAAGATTGCACGATTGTGTCAGCTTGGTACCCTGGGCACAGTTGCACTCATGTAACCTCAGAGCCATGCTGCCCACATTGCTGTCAACCATTCCTATTCCTTCTTGTGCACATGGACAATGCCTCTGATTGTCGAAACCACTGTGTCTTCTCCTGCCTCAGTCTGAGTAGGTGCCTAGTTTCCAACAGCCCACCAAGCACCAGCGTGCCAGCTCTTTAAAAGGATTCCCCTCATCTCCATCATACCATCCACCAGCACCTTCACATCTCTGTATTCCAAGTGAGATGTTAGCCTGCCTTTCTTCCGCGACATTATTCAGTGTCAAACTCCATATGTTCCTGACCAGCAGTGCTTGATGTGATGTCCGTCTGAGCTTATCAAAAAATGCCAGAGGCATGTAAGCTTGACAGTGGAGAGCACTTCACTTTGCTTGCCATGCAATTCTACTAGAAAAGTAGCCAACATCCTGGAAGCATAACTAATGAAATAAAAAGTACATGTTTGGGTGAGGAAATTCACCTAGGACTTAGCAGATAAGAAGGTACTAAACCCACTCACCACCACACTTTAACTGCAAATGAGAAAATACGGCCCAATGATTATAACATTTTTATTTCAAATTTCCACACGAGAAATTTATTGCATACCATATATGTAGAAAATTGTAATTCCCACCTTATTCCATTCTTCACTCATCTGTAAATTCTCTGAGGATGTTTTGACTACAATGGTAACCTGCTCAGTGACTGACTTTGTTTCAGTGAATATTGCTCCACCATGAATTTGCATTCCTGAATGATAAGATTTGGTGTAAATATCAGATACAAATCTTTAGCGTCTAGTTTCATACCGCAGGTGTTGCAGGATACTGGTATTATGTTAAGTAATAAAAGCGCTTTTGTATGAGTTCTCTTGGGACAGATGTCTGTTATTAGCAGATCTGAATTAGGTTATTGTTTCTCTTATTCCACCAGGTGAACCTCCCTGCTTTTGCTTCAACTCCATTTACACTAGCCTAGCAGCCAAAAGTACAGCAAATTTCATGGTGTTCACTGTCATTAATGTGTAAATTGCTCAGCAAGTTGTGGTGAGATAAAGACTTCTTGTGATTTTGGACAATTTACATTTCTCTCTTTTCAGCCTCACATTATCCTCCTACATTATGTATGTCTATTGCAGTCACTTTAGGTTGGAACAGAGGTGACTGACATTTTGGTGTCAATTAATACTCACACCAGAGGGCAGTTAGGGGGCTGGTGTTAGGGGTGAAGGGTCACGTTGGGAGTGGGGTAGATTGTAGGAATTTTGGTTTAAATTTAGATTTGTTTGAAGACAAGTTGAGTAGGAGAGGAAGGCACAGATAGTTTAAAGGTATGAGTGCATTAGAGAGTAAAGCAAATAATTGTATGAATAAAAACAATGACTATCTCAATGCATAGAGCATGCACAATTAGATGAGCTCGTGACACAAGTAAAGATAATTAATTCAAATTTGGTTACAATTATAGAGAAATGACCAGAGGTGACCAAGACTGAGAAATAAATATTCCAGGATACACAATATTTTGAAAAGACAATCAGATGGAGAAGGAGGAGTCTGTCTGAAAGGAAAGAATGACATAAGGACAAGAGTAACAAAAGATCTTCGCTCAGAAAAATCAGGAAATCAATCTGTATGGGTGGAGATTAGAAATAGCATTGGTCAGAAAACATTGTGGGTGTAACTTATAAGATCTCTAACAGTTTTTATTCCATTGGGCAAAGCGTTAAACAAAAAAAATTATTGGAGATTGTACTAATGGTAAGTAATAATTTTGTACAGACTGGCCAATCAAATCAGCAAAGATTTCAGAAAGATGAATTTGTAGAATTCTTTGTGACAGCTTCTGGTAATTATTAGAGAAATGCAGTTATCTTGGAGGCTGTGGGATGGGAGGAGACTACAGTGATAGGAATGAATAAGGCCATGAAGGGATATGAAAACATGGGTGAAAACTTGCAAAATCAAGGCAGTGATTGACTAGGAGCCAATATAGGTCAGAAAGGACAAGGGATGAAAGGGAAATGAAACTTGCTCCAAATTAAGACTCATATCGCAGTGTTTTGGATGGCCTCAAGTTTATAGAGGGAAAATTTTAGAAGCCCGGCCAAAACAGTTTTGGAATGTTTGAACCTAGCAGTCACAAAGGCATGAATGAGAGTTTTCAGGATGAAATGAGCTAAGACAGCCAAAGCCGAATGATGTTACAAAGGTAATACTTGGCATAAATGAAGAGCTGTTAGCTTGTGCAAGCTGAAATATGTGCAAGGGAAGCTTGCTGTAGAGCGAGGGTTGAATGTGAGTTGTGAGTTATGCTTGTGAATTATTTTGATTGGTGAGTGGAAAGGCTGAGTTGAATGGAGCAGTGTGCAAGGCGAATTATTTGCTTATGTGAACATTACATTTAAAAAGGCATTCATTGACCTTGAATACTTATGTGATATCATGAAAATTCTTCCAGCACTGCTTCCAGGCCCTGCCGTTGAAAACCATGGCTAATTGCTCCTACTGCCTTTAAGTTTGGGTTAATACAGTTTGAGATAAAAAAGAAGGAACTAGAACTGAAGAAACAAGACAATGTAGTTGGGAAAAATGGAAATGGACATGAATAAGCTCAAATCAGATTTCAAAAAGGAAAGGGAAAGAACATGAGGATAAGTTCAAAATGTGACAGTTTTAAAAATTGACATTAGATGCTTATGTAGGGTCAGACAAGCAAAATCCTTGTCATAATCTAAAGTTCAGTAAGGAAATTACTGAAAAATTAAGGAAATTAATTTTGTACAGATCCTACCAAAATTTGAGAAAATAGGTGAAGCATTCTTTATATGTGAGAGAGAGAGACAGAAAGAGTATACGTGTGTCTCTCTCTCTACGCGCGCGCACACACACACACATGCACTACGTCGAAATTTATGGGTGAATTATTTCAACTAAGATGTTTGTGTATTTGCAGATACATTTTGTTTTGTTCAAAAAACTAAAACCAGCCTGACTCTAGGCTAAAACACAGACAGATTCTAACCTCACACCTAAAACGCATTGTCTGACCTGAGAGGTCACCTCTTGTATACACTAAAAAAGCCTTTTAATTATCTTGGGGCAATGACTTGAAAGAAATTCTAGGATTTGCATATTAATCAATAGGAACCTCGTCTCCTTTCTAACTGATTAAAGATTCAGCAGGAGGCATTCAGCCAGCCAATTTTAGGGTTGTTACCTTTCTGCTTATAAATTCTGTGTTGGTATACTTCCTCCACCACAGTACACCTGAGAAAGGAGTAGAGCTTTGAAAGCTAGGGTTTTCAAATAAACCTGTTGGACTATGACCTGGTGTCATATGATTTTTGACCTTGTCCACCCCAGTCCAATACCAGCACCTCAACATCATAGTGACTGAGCTGACAGGAATTGGCTTCAGAATTTAAGGCAATAACCTGGGCAAACCCACATTGAATTTTAAGGGTTAAACAAAGTAGTTTTGAGCATTAGAGTTTGAGACAACTAATGAAATCCTCAGGCAGGTCATTCTTTCTGAAGAAACTTTAAGGTTGAAACTCACTACCTGCTGAAATAAAGACCCGTGTTGAAGACCCAAGAATTGAAACTGTGAGACAGGCAGCAGTAATGGCAGATGATTACGAGCTGTTCAATAAAATTTTTTTTCTGCCGTACTCATAAATTCGAAAAGGAAAGAAAGTGACAGAGTGAAAGTAAAGCAAATAGCCAGGGCAAAGAATGGATAATAGGAATACCCCAAAACCTTCTCCTCAGATCAGAAAGAAAAGTGCTGAACATGGAGGTGAAAATCAAAGGCCCAAGATTTTCCAACATGGGACACATTCATTCGGAATGCAGGAAGGAGTCAGTGATGCCTGTGGGACTTTCTGATGTTTGTACAACTGAATCCAAAAAGGGAGCTAAAAATGAAACTGCAAATTAGGGCCAGACCATATGGGGCACTTCTACACATAAAGGGTGACAGATATTTGAAACCCTCCTCCACAGTGACAATGGATGCTAGCTTGTGTTTATTTTAAATCTGAGGTAGTTTTTTTTGTTAAGCAAAGGTATAAAGGGATATGGGCCAAAGGCAAGTAATTAGAGTTAGGCAACAGAATAGCCATGATCTGATTGAATGACAGACCAGGCTCAAGGCTTGAATGACCTAATCGTCTTCCTGTGTTTCCGTGTTCCTCAATGATTAAGTTGTAGTTTTAACTTCAACTAAATGATTGGAAGTAACCGCTGCTATCAGTGCATCCAATTATCAGTGGGAAATTGAGAAGAAAATATGTAAGGCAATCTCAGATATCTGCAAGAAAAGTAAGGTTGTAATGGTAGGGGACTGCCATAGTGTTAAGGGCTTAGATGGAGAGGAATTTTTTAAGTGTGTGCAAGAAAATGTTCTTATTCAATATTTGGATATACCTACCAGAAAAGCAGACAAACCTGACCTTTTGTTGGGAAATAAGGCTGGACAAGTGACTGAGGTGTCAGTGGGTGAGCACTTTGGGGCAAGTGATCACAATTCTATTACTTTTAAAATAACTATGGAAAAGGATAGACCGGATCTAAAAGTTAAAGTTCTAAATTGGAGTGAAGCCAATATGGTGTAGCAGAGGTTTTGTGCATTTAAGCATTTTTGATTGAACAATAAAAATGTGCAAACTTTCATATGATTACTTTTAATTAAATATTCATCTGCCTAAGGTTTGAAATTCTGTTCACAAAGTGAATTTTTAAAGAAATCGCCCTCTTTTGATGAATGTTTCTGTAGCTTGGAACAACTTTTATAATAAAATATTTTGCATTTTTTCCATCTTTGCAGCTAACAGCTGCTCTATTAAACTATCTTGTTTGATCCTTCTTGTTATGGACTGAAAATACTTCCACATTATGATGCTGTGTGCTTTTTACCCAGGTCATGGCTTGGATTTTCTCCTTTTAACATCTGTGGGACTCCTTCAGTTTTCCTGAGCTTTTAAACATTGTTTCTTCCCCTCTGATTCTGGCTGATTTGAGCTCTTAAAGAAACAATGCTTGCTGCTGTAGCTATTCCAAACCAGATTGAGTGAGTTGTTGTTTAGCTGCTGATTGGATCTCTGCTTAATTTGATGATTTGTTCAAGTTGGGAGCAGCTCACCTTGCCACCAGCCTCAGCTGGTTGATACCAAAGCCTTCTCATCACCATTATAACCCTCTTCCACTGCCCAGAGGTGACTGGTCATGTTATACTGCAGCAAATGCTAATGGCGTTCCACAAAATTCTCTGTCCTTCTGAAAATGGCTCTTCAACACAGACAAATGTCCTTAAAAGGAGCCTGCTATAATTATTTAAATAGGAGTAACGATAACCGGCAACTTGTCCTGGACTTCCCACCTAGATGTGATGGTCAATAAGATACAACAAAGCCTCTTCTTCCTCAGGCGGCTCAGGAAATTTGGAATGTCCATAAGGTCCCGCACCAACTTCTACAGACGCACCATTGAGAGCATCCTGTGCGGGTGCATAATGCCCTGGTACAGCAACTGCTCTGCCCAGGACAATGGGAAACTACAGAAGGTGGTGTGCACAGCCCAGACCATCACAGAAGCCAACCTTCCATCCATGGACTCCATTTTTATGGCTGACTGCCACGGAAAGGCTGCCAACATCATTAAAGACCCATCACACCCTAGAAATGCTCTCCTTTAACCTCTTCTATCAGGCAGAAGATACAGAAGCCTGAAAACATGCACCAGCAGGTTCAAGAACAGCTTCTTCCTAGCCAATATTAGACTGATGAACAGATTCTCTAAATTCAAATAATGCTGATCTTGCCTCATACTTTCCCCATGCGATATAACCTGTTTGTCTCTGTCCAAGTTATTTTTTCACCCTATGATCTGTATGTCCTTGCTTACCATGATCTGCCTGCACTGCACGTAAACAAAGCTTTTCACTGTACTTCGGTACGTGTGATAATAAATCAAATCAAATCAAATCAAATCAAAACAAATCAAAGGGTACAGATAAAGTGAATAGCAGGTGTCCTTCCCCTGGGGGATTTCAAGTCTAAGGGGACATGTTTTTAAGGTGACAGGATAAAGATTTAAAAAAGAGAAGAAGGGCATTTTTTTACACAGAAACTGGTTTGTGTGCTGAATGAACTTCCAGAGGAAGTGATGGATGTGGGCACAGTTACAATGTTCAAGAGACATTAGGTGAGTACAAAAAATAAGAAATGTTTGGAGGGATATGGACAAAATGCTGGTAGGTGGGACTAGTTTAGTTTGGGATTATAGTCAGCATGGACTGTTTAGACCTAAAGGTCTGTTTCTGTGCTGTATGACTCTATGCCCATGGCTAGCACTTGGTTCTGAGAGGGTCTTCTCTGGTTAGTTATGCTGCTATCAATCTTTCTTGTTGGTACTAATTTAGGATTTATTAAGTAATGCTCCATGACCACGAGGTATTTGCATAAGAGGTTCAGTCTTCAGTAACAAGAGTTGTTCAATACATCATTAAGTGATAACAGTTTACATTAAGATAAGACTATGTTATACTGAAAGAAGACATGATCATTTCCTAACTGATACCAGGATAACCAAAGTTACATAGCTGCTAACTGTAGAGGTAGAAGTGTCAGAATTACATCTACTTAGAACTCCCTAGCTCCTCTCGGCAATATTATGCATAAGGATAAGCCAGAAGTATACTGAGTGTTCAGTATTACACCTCTCAGGCTAACTGCCTTATACAACAACTAATGTAGGTTCATCATGTGTGGTGATCCTTCAGCCTGTTAATGAGTCTTTTCCAATTATACCCTCAGGTATTTGTGTAATGTCGGTTGATAAATACATATCTCATAAAGTCCTCTGTTTTTCTTCAAATAGTCCAATAGGATATTTTCCATGGAATCCCGACACTGCAGAAAGAGGCCATTCAGCTCATCAAGTCTGCACTGACCCTTCAAAGAGCATTCCCCATGCTATCCTCATAAAGCCCACTTACCATGGCCAAAACTGCACATCTTTGAACTGCGGGAGAAAAACTGGAGCACCTAGCGGAAACCCAAACAGACATGGGGAGAATGTGTTAACTCCGCACAGACAATGACTCAAGGCTGGAACTGAACCCAGGTCCCTAGCACTATGAAGGCAACAATGCTAACCACTGAGCCACCTTGCTGCTCTGTGAGCTAAGCTTTTTAAGCAAACTAAGATGGCAAATGGGCCTTAGCCACTCCCTTCAGCTCTGTACTGAAATTTTAGCCAATATTCTATGCTCAACCTACTGGAATGAGCCTTAATTTTCTGGCTTAGTAGTGAAAATATTATTACTGAGCCAGGGCAAGCCCTCATGTTAGACTACTGATGTTCCCCAGAAAGTAATTCAGCACCCAGTTCTAGACCAGTAACTAAATATGTTGTTATGACATCAAATTATATTTCACTAATCACTGACTTGAAAGAAAGATCTCGTTGCACTGTTTGAATAAGTGCCAGAGGACATTCCAGTGTCCTGGACAATATACCACTAACACCACTAAAAAAACAGATTATGTAATTTTTCATTTGTTTTTGTTTGTGGGGACTTATGTGTTAACTGTTCTATTTACATACTGAATACAGTAATGGGTGTACTCCAAAAGCATTGATTGTATAATGTAGTCAGTCATTTCAGTCCACGGTTTTGTTAACTATAACAGATATTATAGGAACTTATGGATAGATTTTTACATCTTTACATTGATGTGCACTTTCATTTGCTGAGTGCAAATATTGAAATCTTATGCACAGAGATCAACATTTCCTGTAAGGTTTTCTGCCAGAAATGCTGTGCATTTCCCGTCCACATATGGACAAGTGTAGGAAATGATATGGAGAACATAGGAAATGACACACCAATGTCTGTATCAGTTTCCTATGATATGTTTGGACAAAGATCAAACACCACTTTTCATTACTTATCGTAAATAAGATATTGAGCTTCAGCACCGAGTTCTAGACCAGTAACTAAAGATGTTTTTACAACATAAAATGATACTTCACTAATCACATGAATTGAAAGAAAGATCTCATTGCACGGTTTGAATAAGAGGTTTATCATAGAATCAAAGAATCCTTACAGTGTGGAAGCAGGCCATTCGGCCCATCGAGTTTACCAGGCCTTTTCCAGGAATGACAGGTCTGTTGTATAAGGAGAGATTGACTAGGTTGGGATTGTTTTCACTAGACTTCAGACGAATGAGGGGAGGGGATCTCATAGACACTTATAAAATCCTAACAGGACTGGACAGGGTAGATGTAGGAAGGATGTTCCCAATGGTGGGTGTGTCCAGAACCAGGGGTCACTATATGCGGATTTGGGGGTAGATGATTTAGGACAGAGATGAGGACACATTTCTTCACGCAGAGCGTGGTGAGCCTGTGGAATTCATTAGCACAGGAAGTAGTTGATGCCAAAACATTGAATGTATTCAAGAGGCAACTAGATATATCACTTGGGGCAAGTGGGATCAGAATTTACAGGGAGAAAGCAGGATTAGACTATTGAGTTGGACGATCAGCCATGATCCTGAACAATGGGGGAGGAAGCTCGAAGGGCCAAATGGCCTCCTCCCACTTCTTTCTTTCATTTTTCAAAGTTTATTATGTCTCTTTTTAAAGTAATGCTGCTAAAAGGCAAATAGAAGTTTCAAATTTCAATTGTATAATGGAATTTCTTTTTGCTCAATTAATTTTATAGCGTATCAGCCTAAAAATTATAAGCATCATAAAGTTACAGATTCAAATCCCAATCCAGAGACTTGAGCATAAAATTTAGGATAATTCTTAAGTGTAATACTGAGGAAGTGCAACTCTAAAAGACATGTTATCCTTTAATTTAGATGTTAAAACACGTCAAAGGTCAACGCGGCAATATTTCAAAGAACAGCAAAGTTCTCCACTATGTTTTGGTCAATATTTTCCCCTTAAACAACGTTTTTATAACAGGTGGGCACGCAATACTGTTGTGATAGTACGCTATTATTTGATGGCATAGTCATTTAAATGTATGATTTTGTAAATAGTTATGCCATCATGAGAAGTGATGTGGCATCACATGATGCAGCAGCCATCTTAGTTTGCTTGCAAAAATCAGTTAGGAAATGCAATAGCTGTAAGAAGAAGCCTCCTTTAAATATCCTGTTTAACCACTACTCCAGCCATACATAGGTCTGAACATCTGATTTAGGAACAGGAGTAGGCCATTTTTCTCCTTGCGACTGCATTCAGTAAGATTATCTGACCTTGCCTCTACATTTTTGTCCACCCCTGACAACTTTTGTCTTCCTTCTGGGCAATAATCAATAGACAATTGACATAAAACTTTTCAATGACTCTGAGTCCTCTGCTCTCTGCTGAGGGAGTTCTAAGACTCACAACCATCTGAAAGAAAGTATTTTGCCTCAGCTCCATCTTAAATTGAAGACTGTCATGTTTAAATGGTGCCTCTTTGTTATATTTCATAATCCCACAAAAGGAAGCAAATTTCAATGTCCACCCTGTCAAATCCTCTTATAATCTAATATGTCTCAGCATGATTACCAACACCACACAGACTACAGTAGTTCAAGAAATCTGCTCATTACCATCTTCTCAACGAGAGATTGGCAATAAATGCTGGCCTAGCCAGCAATGCCCACATTCTGTAAATGAATTTTAGAAAAGGCCAAAGTCCAGATGCAGATACCAAGAATAATTGGCTGCAATTATTTCCATTAGTTGAAGCTGGATTTGGTAGATTTACACCTCCAGACCAAGCTATGGAGTTTCTGTGTCACTTTTGTGGTGAAGAGCAGCCTCATGGAACTTTAGCTTGATTGTCCTTTCTTGTCAGCAGGAATCAGACGACAGTTTCGAAGGAGAGGAGCTTAAACTCTTTGTAAGGTGGACAGAGTTTTGAAGAACTTTGTGTTGAGTTTTATCCGTCACTTGTGTGTAGAGTGCTGAGCCAGTTTATAACATCTGTCTTAGTTGTTTCTGCAATTTGATGGGGCATTTATCTTTTGTATTCAACTGCAACTTGCTTGGTAATTTGGGTTTAACTTATGTTGGTTCTGGATGTTAGAATATAGGAGATTATTTGAACCTTCTTTGTGTTTGTTTTACTGACTTTTTTATTTAAAAAATTCTTTTGATTTCATTACTACAACACAGAAATATCAACTTTAGGCAATCTAATAAGGAGAATAATTAGGAAACATGTCATTATGCACTGAACAAGCATGCAGAGCCCATCCAAATTGGCATGTCAGCAAAACTGCACCAAAAATAGGAGCAGACATGTGCTCACTATGCACACCACTTGTTTGTATGTTATAGGCTTGCACACTGTTATACTGATCAATCATCAGTTTTCTATGTAGCCCTTTTGAGAATCTTCACATGGAGAAGTAAACCCCATGCAGCCGATTCAAACGGAAAGGATTTGGAGAACCTGCAGAGCACTTTGAATTGTGTGATATTTAAAGGAAAACTTTTGCTTTATATTTATATGAGTGGGCTAGCATATATAGTCCAACATGCAACAACACCAGCTGGTGCAGTGTGAATGGTTGTGATGTTACCAGGAATGGATCTTTTAGGGCAGATATTCAATATATGATGATGGTCTGACTTGGATAACCACAGAAACAATTTAAGATGTTCTTCACATCTCACTTATTGAGAAAATATGGCCACATCTTCCCAGGCCTGTCCTCAAGAGGTCAAAGATTGTCAAGATTTCCAGTGTAGGTTGCAATCTGGAGCTTCACCTCTCAGCTCAGTTATCAGGTAGCATAGTTGATAGTGAAAACAGCCAAGTCAACATTTACAGATCAACTTCTGTGTGCCAATATTCAGATTTGGAGGCACAATTTGCAGGAGAATTTTACTCTTAGCTTTAAATTGCTTTCATTTGCTTGAGACCATAAGAGTGAGATCCACCACTTTCATGGCAGCCAAGACTTGGAAAACAAAGTTCATTGCTTCTTTGGAAAACAAACTGTTTACATTCTGATCACTTTGCTGAGATCTTTGATGGGTTGTGTGACTAGGATCTTATGTGGATGGATTTGAAAATGCTGAAAATCACTTTCTGATCCTGGGATAGCTTAGAATTTTAAAATAGCTAACAGTGTAGGGGGGAAAAAATATAACTGGTAATCAAGGCCGGAGAGGGGAATGTGCTCACTAAAAATTAATGGTGCCTTAAACCCATTAACGACCTGGTTGATGGGTCCAGTGTGCAATTCTCAAAATATTTTCCAGTGAAGCTAAACAGACTTGTGCACATCAGTGTACAGCCATCAGGTTCACCAAAGAGCCCAATTACATTTTACTCAAGATGTTTTTGCGATATATTTATGGGGCCAACTAGCGTGGTGTAAGTTCTAGTCTTTATCTTATTGTGCAAGGCCACTGCTCAGCTTGATCCACCTCTTTGGCCTTCTGAACAGAACAGCCCCCAAATGGCTGCCACCTGCCTTTTGTTGTGGCATATGAAAGACAGCTCTCTGCTCCTGAAGGAAATCATTGTCATTAATTAGGCATTCAACTCACATCTGGCCAATTAGACCATTTACATTTAAAAATCATATTGCAAGAGTGATGCAACTCATGCATATAATTGGGACTCAGAATTCATCTGTGTGTTTCATTCCTAAATCCACATCAAAAATCTACACCCATCTGGTGATTGAATGCAGTTTTTAATAGAGTCAACTCCCAAATACAGCTCTGTAGAGAATGAGGGGGGCAGATGTCTCATTCAGCTGAAGATCCTGTAAGAACTGTGATGAGTGGTGGTTACAAGCTGGAAGAGTGTGAGGGAGTGGGAGAGTAAAGGGAGGGGATGTCTGCAACGAGGCCAATAGTTATGTGACTCTCAGCAGTAACCTCAGTTTTTCAATGCCAGGCCATATGATCAGGCATTGCAAGCCTAGTGCCTTCAAACAAGCAACCCGTCCCTGTCCCCACAATCTACTTTCTCAACAACAATCACCCTCCCGCTCCCTGCTTAAACACCGAGAGGCTCTAAGGTGGATTTAATCAAAATGAAGACAGTAGGGCAGCAAACTCCCAACCATTACTCTCCCACTCGATTAAATGCTACCTGCCACCAAAATTGTCTTGGGCATAAAATTCCACCCATGGTGTTTGTGGAAGGGATTCAATCTTCAAGGGCAGAGTGGTGTGAAATCATTGCAGTAGGTCTAAACAAAGCATTGATGAATCCCAAAATATTTTCACAGTATTTGAGTTTCTACAAGTTAAGATTCTCATCAAATCCTTTAGCTTAATCTAAATACACACTAATGTATCACACAATGAATTCTTTCTGCAGCTCTATCCCACTTGCTCTGAATCTGTTTAAAACAGACATTAGTCAACTCCCATAGCACAATTCTATTAAGGATGTGTGCTACTGTTTTTGGAAGAGCCAAGTTCTCAGCTTTTAGTTTAATTGTTTGTGCAATGTTTTATTTTCAGTATGTATCATAGATTTATGTTTTACAACATTCCTACAGCTTCTGACTTCCAACCATAGGATTCTTCCAACCATAGCATCAGCTGCTATCCTCAAATGGAATTACACTGCTCAGCAACAGCATTCTTCCCAATCTGTTACTGACTGGCCCAGATTTGAAAGGCCTTTGGTTGAGCAAAGTAAGACAATGAAACAAAAGGCCAATGGGATGGCCTCCTATATTAGCTTAATCTTCTGATTATTGATTGACCAACCTAGGCATCTGCAGCTCATTTTCCAACAAAGCGATGAACTTTGTTTTCCAAGTCTTGGCTGCCATGAAAGTGGTGGATCTCACTCTTATGATCTCAAGCAAATGAAAGCAATTTAAAGCTAAGAGTAAAATCCTCTTGCAAATTGTGCCTCCAAGTCTGAATATTGACACACAGAAGTTGATCTGTAAATGTTGACTTGGCTGTTTTCACTATCAACTATGCTACCTGATAACTGAGCTGAGAGGTGAAGCTCCAGATTGCAACCTACACTGGAAATCTTGACAATCTTTGACCTCTTGAGGACAGGCCTGGGAAGATGTGGCCATATTTTCTCAATAAGTGAGATGTGAAGTACATCTTAAATTGTTTCTGTGGTTATCCAAGTCAGACCATCATCATATATTGAATATCTGCCCTAAAAGATCCATTCCTGGTAACATCACAACCATTCACACTGCACCAGCTGGTGTTGTCGCATGTTGGACTATATATGCTAGCCCACTCATACAAATATAAAACAAAAGTTTTCCTATAAATATCACACAATTCAAAGTGCTCTGCAGGTTCTCCAAATCCTTTCCCTTTGAATAGGCTGCATGGGGTTTACTTCTCCATGTGAAGATTCCCAAAAGGGCTATATAGAAAACTGATGATTGATCAGTGTAACAGTGTGCAAGCCTATAACATACAAACAAGTGGGATGCATAGTGAGAACTATTCTCTATTATTTTTGGTGCAGTTTTGCTGACATGCCAATTTGGATGGGCTCTGCATGCTTGTTCAGTGCATAATGACATGTTTCCTAATTATTCTCCTTATTAGATTGCCTAAAGTTGATATTTCTGTGTTGTTGTAATGGATTTGAAGAATTTAATTAATATTGGTGTGCTGAGATGGCCTTCTGATCTTCCCTGGTGCAAACATTTTTATTTTAGGAAGTCCTAACACAACGGAGAATAAAACATCCATGAGGACAAGGCCAAGATAAACCGTGGTGTAAAGAGATAGATATGACTGCTTTTCATTTATTAACTCTAGTAAGAAAAAGTAGGAGTGAAGACTACTTTATTGAGCAGTACAGAGTTCATACTCTGAAGCTGTTGAAGTCAATGTTGAATCCGAAAGACTATAAAGCCCCTAATCTAATTGAAAGATGGTGTTCTGGCTCAAGATTAGGTGGAGATCGACTGGAACACTGCAGCTGACTGAGCATAGAAATCTGAGTGCGCATACTAGGTTGCAAATTAAAATGGCAAGCAACTGAAAGCTTGGCATCATGCTTTCAGACTGAGCAGAAGTATTCAGAAAAGTGATCTTACAGTAAATACCTTTGGCAAGTTACATGGAATATATGTTCCTTCCTATGTCCCCATTAGTGGAGAAATAGATAATGATGACTTCAGCTGAATCTGTGAAAGTGTCTCCAATACCTCATTCAACTACAAGAAACAGAACTTTGAGAAATGAAAACTTGGGTAATATTTTATCAACTGTTGATAACAACTTGGGGTCTGTTGTCCTGAAGGACATTCTCTAATTTTTATATTTGCAAACTGCTAAATGTTATTTTCTGATTTAGACTATTTTAGTGAGAAGAAAATTATTCTGAACATTGTAGCCTGTTTTACGTTCTCAGGAGATGAGAAAAGCAAGAGCTACAATTGTTCACATCAGGAGATGTTTCCCTGCTACAACCTGAGCAAATAACAGCTCCCGCTATCTGACCACTTGCATTTCTTATTATATGTCATATACATGAATCTGCTTCATATATTGATATTTGAACATGATAGTTCATACTTGCAAACATAATCCTTGTGTGTGTTTTTAGAAAGTAAGTCAGATTCACCCAGTTTGCTGTGATGATTATAAATGGTTCATTGTGTCTTTACCTGATTGACTGTCCTATTTTGGTAACAAAGCTCTTTCCATTGCTTTTAGAAGCAATCCAGAAGTTAAGGTCATTAATTCCCTGCCTTTCGATATGGTGAGATATTGAAATCTTTGCATCTGAAAAGCTTTAGAACTTAATAGAAATCATCAAGCCATAAAACTGAGACAGAATAAAAGGGGGCAATTCGGCACATCTTGTCCATGCTGACAAATGAACTGACTTCACCTGACAAAGAAGCAATGCTCTGAAAGCTTGTGACTTCAAATAAACCTGTTGGACTATAACCTGGTGTCGTGTGACTTCTGACTTTGACCAATGAAATGGTGAAAGCTTCCACTTTTAAACCGATTTTCACAAAGGGTCACCAGACTCGAAATGTTAACTCTGTTTTTTCCTTCACAGATGCTGTCAGACCTGCTGAGCCTCTCCAGAAATTTTGTTTTTGTTTCACAAGTAAAGCATTCACACAAAAATTTTGCATGTTGCATCTCATGTTTTTTAGCTAAGTGCCAATTTCATTGAGTTTTTTGGATTGATTCTTGCCATGAGGCCGAGCAAGATTTCTTGTTGTATTTTACCAAACCCATCTTATTAATCACGTACCCTCTCCCTATGGCATTTCTCTCCTACGATTCTAACCCCATATTACCACGCACCATTCCCAGGACAACACACTTAACTGCGAAAACACTAGCAGCCCTGGCATAAAGCCATGCTGCTCAAGCCACATACTAAGCCTAGCCAGCAATCCCTCACACATACAAACCATTTCTCAGCCTAGTCACTGTTTAACCATCAGGGCACACAATTTACTTTCACTACATCTGTCTAAACACCCTCCCTAACTCACCACGACTCTGACCCCAATGGTCTGGAGTCTCAGAGCTTGACGCTGTCCAGTAGGGGAACATCCTGTACAATCCAACAATTGGACAATTCCCCAAAGATTAGCTTTTATATACAACCCGCAAAAGCAAACCGAATCAAATCAAATAGAACCGCAGTATGCTCCCATAATGCAAACCAAATGCTGTCATCATGACCATCATGACTATTTTACAGTTCACAATTGCTTGCTGCACCCAGCTGGCCTAGGTGCCAATCAGGTCCTATCTGGCTTTTAGTGCCTGTGCAGCTGAGCTCTGTCTTGGACAAGGCAAACTCCCTCTCCAATGTCTTCATTCTCCTGCTCAGAAGACTGCTTACGTCTCCCAGTCCCTTGGCATCTCCTCATTGACTGCTCCAGTTTTACAGATAACAGGGTGATGCTGGCCACTCTGTCTGGACTATACTGGAGGGACCCACCAACCAATCCAAGCAGCACAACCCCACCTTCAGCAGCTCTATCATCTGTTCTACTGTGGCCCTGATCAAAGCATGTGCACCAACTTGGTGAATGTAACACACTGACTGAGTGACCAACACTTTACATTAAAAAGGGAATACCTGCTGCATTCTGACCCTCTTCCCATCCCAGAACCATGTCAATCTTTCCATTTTTCATCAGATTCAATTAAAACTCAATATCAGATGATGAAGCAATGATTCTCTCCTCCCACAGCACCCTGGAACGTTTCACAAGCTTTTCACCAAAATTCACCTCTTTTTGAATCATTGCTGCTAACTTCTGCATCATTGAGACACCAGTGTTAGATGTGCAAACATCAGTGGCAAGGTGCAAAATACCTTCGATCAGCAATAGAATTTTAAGCATGCTCACTCTGCACGCAGTGCAAATTGGTGAAGAGATGAATGAAAACTAATTGTAGTTGGAGTCTGCAAACACATGCTTCACATATTTGCCCCTTCAAATTCCTGACATCCAGTAGGCATGGAACTCACACTGTCACCCATCAAACTAAGATTGACTCCGCACACCTTAGGTGTTATATCAGCCATTTTCCAGTTTTGCATCTGGAGAACAGAGAATGATGGCAGGACAACACAGCTCACGGTGGACAATATTAGCACTGCGCTTTACTTGGTAACCAGGTAGACCCCTCTCCAGAGCCTCCAAGTTCCTTTTTACCTTGCACTACCCCACGGCCCAGTTCTACCATTCCCCTTCCACCCCCCATAAGGCGACCTGCCATACTGAACTTCACCACCAACTGTCCTCCCTGATCCCTGAACCCCGACTATACACCTGAATGTTGCCCACTCTGGCCCTCTATGCTGTCTCTGTGCAGGCCACAGTGGCAGCCAATTCAATAGTGTTTCCCCCCTCCCATATCCTAGCATGCCCTCTGATGCAGTTCTGCCTAATTCCCTTATACCTTGAGTATTCATTCATCATTGTTGTTGACCCAAATGAACAAATGTCCATGGACAAGGGATGCATGAGATGGTACTCATAGATCATACCCTGAGATACTGTTTCATCCTGATAATCATGGAGGCTCTTCACAGGCAGCTGCAAGTTGAAGTCACCAGATACTTGCTCTGACTTCTATGTTGAGAATTTGCACTTTCCACTTTGCTCAGCAAGTTTGATAAGACAACAGGTTAAAATTAATGAGGCGAGATGTGCAAATAAACAAATTATTAACATGCGATAAAACCCCTTAACTGGTAACTCAACTCTGCATAACAAGAACCTCACCCCACCATTTGGAAGATGCAGGAAACTAGCAGTGAGTTGCTGCTAATAGCGAGATTGGTCTTGCCAGACTTCTTGCATAATCAAGCTCCATAGCACTTGCCAATTTTTAAAAAAAATTGTTTTGAGAATATTTCAGCTGCTAATGTGCCCATGTGTCACTCTCACTACTTTTAACATAAGTGAAGGATATCAGTGTATTTTATGAAAAGCAAAATACTTGGGTCTGGAGATCTGAAATTAAAATAAAACTGAATGTGCTAGAGAAACTCAGCAGGTCTAGCAGCAGCTCTGGAGTGTGAAACAGAAGTAATGGTTTAAGTCGAATATGTTTCTTTTCAGAAGTCAAAGTGGACAGAAATGTGTTGGGGAGTATGCTGTCGAAAAGGCAGAGAGGGAAGTAGAACAAAAGGGAATGCCTGGGATATGGTTGAGGGTGGGACAGATTAAATGTTAAATGTGTCCTGGAACAAAAGAAAAAGAGACAAAGCATTTGATCAGAAAGAACATAATTACAAGGATAACATATAGGTTGCTTGAAAAGCAAAATCATGAAAAACAAGATTTAAACCAATGCACTTTATTTCCTGAAATCAAAACATGCTGGGAATCATAACAGATGATTCTTCATCAGAGCTGATCAGACTCGAAACATTATCTTGCTCCCTCTCCATGGATGCTGCCCGACTTGTTGTCATTTCCAGCATTTGTTGTTTTCAGTACAGATTCCAGCATCTGCAGTAATTTATTCCTGCACTTTATTCACTGCTTTGCTGCCTCTTAGAATTCTAAAATAAGGTTTGGCTTGTTTACCTTACTTGAGACATTATTGTTGGTGGGTACCTGAGAACTTCTTGAGTTGGCATCAAGGCATGAAACAACACCAGGGAGGGGAAAATCCTCACCATAGAAATTGATAGATCTTTGCGGGTTGCTATTTTCATGGTTGGTTCTGAGTGATGTTAATTTACTTCTGACCATGAAATCTAGGCTAACGTCAACACTTAATGGCATCTTAAGACATGAAATATTCTTGAAGACCAAATTTATTTTTTACACTTTGGGAATGTATCACTTAGCCTTGGTATGACAGGCCTTTTTTTATATCCAGGAATCTGCTAAAAATTCAAAGGTAATTCATGAAAAGCAAAACAATCTGCTGTTTCTGCTTTGAGAAGAACGAAACTGCAAGTAGGAACATCATCAAAAGTTGTTATAGTGCTTGATGAGACAATAAAGAAAAAGCAAAGCACTGTAAAAAGATAAAATTAAAAATCAGAAATGTTGGTTAAATTTGTTCTAAACCTTCGTTCTAGCACAACAAGTACTCCATACAGTTCTTGTATCTACATTACTGAAATGATATATAGAGAGAGACTGGAGAAGATGCAAAATAAGTTCAAAAAGATAACTCCTAAACTCAATGGAAGTATACATTATGAAAGGTTCAACATGTTTTCTATAAAAGGGAAGGTTAAGGGTGACTCTAATAGATGTTTGTTAAAGTATGCAGTGTTTTGATAAAGTAACCATAGAGAAAGTCATTCTGCTTGGGAAGAAGGCCAAAAAGAATATAAATCTCTGATAATCACTCATAAATCCAAAAGGGGAGACTCCTTTATACAATATCTGGTGCGATGGGCTGGAATTTTATCTGTCAATAGGGATGCAGTGTGGGAGACTGCATGACAAAAGTTGGATCATGATAAGAAAACCTTGGGGAATGGCCTGCTCATATGCCCTCTTGCTGAATTTAATGGCTGAATTCAACTAACCAATTATTCACCACTTCCCAGCCTTGCCAGCCAATCGGAGGGCTGGCAGTTTGTTAGGTGACAGGACTTCAGCAGATGAGCAGGAGATCAGAATGAGAGAAGGATCAAACAACAAGGCAGTAATGGTGGGGTAGGGTAGAGATCCTAGATCCTATGGATCTAAGCATGGGCACAAGAAAAGGTGGAGGCCACAGTAGGATGGGAGTGCATTGGCCTACAGGATTGAAGATGAATGGTGGTGGCAGAGGGAGAAGGGGATAAATGAACAGAAGCTGATGTTGTAAAGTTTGGATCAGAGGCCCTGGAGGTAGGCTCAAGGTCACATGTTCCAAGTTGGGAGAGTTGGTAGTGCGCTGAATGGAAAGATTGTAATGTTCTATTGTGGCAGACTGCAGTGGCAGATATGTTGAATCTAGCAGATACATGGAAAGGCACTTAACGCTTGGATCCTGACATACTTGTCCACCTTCAGCTGGTGGGCTTCCTGATGTCAGGAAAATCCAGGTGGCTAGAATTAAATTCTAAACTGGAGTTTGGTATAAGGCTGCTAGCATTAATATCACATATAAATTGCCAACCGGCCTCCTGAAGGCAGCTTAGTTGCCTGTGCAACTCCACCCCCATCCCAATGAAATTGGCTCAATTGAAATCTGGCTTTCACAAAGCATCCACCCAATCTAAACCCACCTGTTTCTCAGGGTTAAAACTCCCTCTATATTATCTTCCAGTTCTGATGAAGTACCCACACCCAAGTCAGAACTTCGTCTGTGCTATCATAAGCACTAAATGACCTAAATGTTTCCAGAATGTACTGGTTCTGTTTCAGTTTCCCAACATCTGTGGCATTTTGCTTTTTAAACATATCTGATGTGCAAGCACCCTTTTAGATTCTTGTATGGGAAAGTCAATTTCAAATTTGCCATGATTATAGCACATTAGATGGAAATTGGTTTAGCTTGTTGATAATCCTTTAAGCAATGTGCTGAGCCTGGATAGAAAATTAAGCCTGATACTTTGGTTACACAATTACAGTATTTTGTGTTACAATGTTTCAGCTTTGCCTGTTCACTAAGCCAATAAATCCAACACAGAACTTAGAAAAAACTCGTTACCCAGACAGTGATCAGCATGTGGAGCTGTCTACTATAAAGAACAAAAAGGCATATAGCAAAGATGCAATTACGGGGAAGGTCGTTCTGTAAGATGGAGAAAAAAAAATACAAGGACATGTTGAAAAGATTAGATGAAGAGACATGGGAGCAAGTTCATGTGAAGCCCTAGAGCCAACATGAAACATCAGATGAATATATTTTCAATTGTTTTATTTTCTGACCAGGAAATTGAGTCAGTTATTTTGGTGGAGATTTATGACAACATAAAAGTTATGAATTTTCCATACAAAGTTACTAACAGGGCCATAATAAACTAGTTCGATGCAACAAAAATGACAGATATATTTATGAAAAGAAAAATTGAACTCCATCTCTGGAGACTGAACTAAATGTTGCTTTAATGATCTGGTTTGTTCCAGAACTTAGCTTCCAGCATGTATTCTACTGAGGTTTCTTTGTATGATACCATTGTAATTGTTGTATCAATTTTCATCCTGCAAATCTCTGGCAATCCTAAAAGTCTCTGGCATACATAGAAACTGTCCATAAATATGTAAGAATTCTTTCTTGAACTGTGGCTCCACGAGGTCCAAAACATGTCTGCCAATCTGTTGTCTGTTATCACTAAAACATGTCTGTTGGCATGTTGCCTTAGCAAGATTTTCAATGTACTCTTTAAAATTCCAAACATAGTCATTTGTAGCTCTGCATAACTAATACACTTTTGACCCCCTGCTTGTAAGGTTTCTTTGGCATGTACACTCAAATTGAAAATCTTCTCTCTACAGAGATTGCCTTTTCAATTTTATTCCGAGCATATTAATCTATCATCAGCCTTTGTGTTTCACCTTTTAGCCGTAAGAACATCCTATTCACATATCATCCACGTAAATTCTTTTACATTAATTCCAATACAGAAATGTAGTCACGTAAAATGTTACAAAACAGTAGAGGTTGAATTTTACACTTTGCCAAAGTGATAGTTGTGTTGGGTTTCTTGGAGTTTTTTTTCCCATAAGGCTTTGTGAGATATTTCTCATCGTATCTTACCAAACCCACCCCATTAACAACTTAACTTGCACATATGCTGTACTTACCGTCCGACTTTTTAAAAAAAAATCACTCATGGGAAGTGGTTGTCACTGACTGGCCAACATTTATTTCTCATCCTTAGTTGCCCTTGAGAAGGCAGTGGTGAACTGAGGTCTTGAGCTGCAGCAGTCCATGAAATCTTGGTAGACCCACAATACTGTTAGGGAAGAAATTCCCATTCTATGTCTCATCTTACAATATGCTGCTCTCGGAACAACTCAGATACAGCAGAAACTCTGCATTCCTGGTGCCGATGTCATATTTAAAACGATGAACACCGCCATTCTGAATCTGCCTTGCTCAGTGACAGACATGGTGTGAAGTTGTCAGAGAAGGACTAAGATGGCACCATGTTTCCCGAATGGGGGCAGCTGGATATCCTGGTGTAAGGGTGGAGCAGAGGAGAGGTGTCATTTTCCTGGAGGACTGACAGACCCTGAGAGCCCAGTCCAAAGTCATCATCTGGGTCAATGCTTTCTCCATGGGAATCAAACACCTCATTCGCAATGAGGAAATAATTTAGGATTTTGCAGGAGAAGACTGTGAGCATTCCTGTAGGGATACCAAGACATCCATGTCCTGCCAACTGAGGAAGTACCATTCTTCATGCAACAGCAACTCTCCTGCAGTCAGTAACATTCATTGCAAGCCACATCTAACCACTGGTTGAGACACTTTAGCTGTCTTGTGTCTTGCAATTATGAGCAGGATGTCCATGACCTCGGTGGAGAAATGGCCTGGTCCACCAGAAGATAACTTCTCAAGTTCAGAGTCCGAGAGAACCAAGGCTACTGAGGCCTTTTAGGGAGGATATTGGAAAGGCTGCCTCGGTTAGCATCCACCAGCTCAGGTATTGACACCTTGGAAGAAGCATTAGTGTTAAAAAGTTTGGGACCACAACCTGGTGAACATCTCACTGTGCCAGCTCCACAGCTGACCCAGGAAGAAACCACCCAAGGCCATTGTCATTTGGAGGACTGCCAGAAGCTATGCATTTGCTCAACCCTAGGCAGGAGAGGACCCTGTGGAGTTGGCAGCTGGGACTTCAGCCACTTGCATAGGGAGGAGCAGGAGCAGCAGGGAGGTGTGTGAGGGGGAATGGCCCTCATTGCTCAGAGGCTGCAGGAGTGCAGATACACCGTGGGGACACAATTACTCCCAACATGCAATCATCTGTGTGCCTCCATGAACAGGTTGGCAGTAACCACAGACAGCCAAAAACCTCAGGCTACATTGGAAAGGCACAGATTGCTGCAGCCCAGGCTTTGCTCCTCAGGACTGACTGGCATAGCCACAGAGTTGGGAAACCTGGAGCGCACTATACATGTCTCTTCATCATAAAGATACAGGACAGTGCCAAGAGTATTGCAGATGGAGGAGGAACAAGACACAGACCCTTCAGACATACCGTCTCTGGAATTTCTAGAGGTGACCTGGCCCTTGTCTTCACGCTGCCTGCCTTCCTCTAATGCTTGGAGCTTCACACTGAGGAGAGTCCAGTTGCCTTTGGCGAGAAGACACCTATAATGTCAGAGCTGTTCAGACATAAATACACCAAGGGTCACTCAAACAAACCTCCAGGTCCAACGGGCTCCCCTCTGCCAAGCAGCATCTCTCCAGTCCAGCTGCATAACATTGGATAACACTGAAACATGGTGGAAGGAAAAGAAAGAAATAAACATTTTGAAGGTGTTTTGTGGCCCTAAATGACAGTGCACTGAAATGTCATATTTAGAAAAATCTGAGATAGTAGGAACTGCAGATGCTGGAGAATCCGAGACAACAAGGTGCAGGGCTGGATGAACACAGCAGGCCAAGCAGCATCATAGGAGCAGAGAGGCTGACGTTTCGGGCCTAGACCCTCCATCAGAAAAGGGGGAGGGGAAGGGGGTTTTGAAATAAATAGGGAGAGAGTGGGAGGCGGATAGAAGAGGGATAGAGGAGAGGATAGGTGGAGAGGAAACAAACAG
>NC_063333.1:84488095-84501663 GCF_021869965.1 Rhincodon typus
GCCTAGACCCTTCATCAGAAAAGACCCTTTTCTGATGAAGGGTCTAGGCCCGAAATGTCAGCCTTTCTGCTCCTATGATGCTGCTTGGCCTGCTGTGTTCATCCAGCCCTGCACCTTGTTGTCTCAGATTCTCTAGCATCTGCAGTTCCTACTATCTCTGTTTCAGGTCTAGACCCTGTCTCATGTGTCAGTACAGACTTGATGGGCCAAATGGCCTCCTTTGCACTGTATGATTCTATGATTCTAACTAGTGATAGTTATTGATGACAGAGACCTTTTTGCCTGACAACCACCATGTGATTAAACAGGCCATTGAACAGCTTTGAGGTGAGAACAAATTAAATAGAGAGAGAAGTGTTCAGTTCTCCTCGAGCTTGGAAGCAGTGTCCCTGTTCTCTGCAATCAAAACTCACTGTAAATTCAAAGAAACCACATTTATCTTTCTTGTAATAGATGTTCTAAGCTGTGGCTTTTAACTGATAATTCAGAAACTTTTATAAGTGAAGCTGCCAACTTATGTCTCTTTCAACCGGTCGAAGCATCTGGAGAAAGATGATTGAAGCAATGTGCTGACCAGTAGATGAGTCATAAAGATCATCTCAGCCACAGAATCTGGGAACAAAGACTACTGAACTGACTTTCCAGTTTTCTCCTTTGCTCATAACCTATTTTACTCTATCTGCTGACCGTCCATGTTTGAGAAAGAGGGATTTATGAGGGGATTGGGGTTTTAATTAACATGATTATATGCCCCTGGTTTACAGCTGTTAACCTGCAGCTAGATTCTAATTACTTGTAATAAATAGCAATTCTTGTTCCATATAAAAACCTTGCCTATGCTTTCTATCAACCTGGATCAGAAAGCCAAGTAAATTGGGTAACTTTTTATACTTTATAAATTCTTCAAATTTTGCGACAATTCTGGGAAAAGAAGGCTCTGTCTAGCATGGTCTTAAATATATTCAATTTCAGAAATTTGTTGTACAAATAAATGCTGTTAAGTATTTCAGTTCTGAAATAGTTAAAGAATGTGGGAAGTTGCAGTAATGAATGACTATTTGAACAAACTTGGCAGCAAACTAAACCAGACTAAGTCTATCTTTTTCCCTGGGCACTTATACTGAAACAATCCAGATAATAACTATTTCCTGGTAATTATTCTTTTCTGCTTATGCTGTGACTATACAGATGCAAGGGCAGATTTTTATCTCTATTCTCAGGTAGGAATAGAGGGTAGAAAGTGGAGAGTTGTGGTGGTGGGCTAATTACCTCACTGTTTTCTGGAAAATACATGGAGAGTCTATATAGTCATTCCATTTCAGTGCTTTCTCATTATAAAAATTTGGAGCCTGTATCTCGTACACAATGTAAATTTCACGTATCAATGGACAAAGCCCATCAATTGGTAATTGGCATAGAGCTGTGGCTTTAAGAGGTTTTTTTGTCCTTTTTTTTGAAAAGAGGTTTTAAGGCAGAAGTGATGAGCACTCTACCAGAATCACTAGAGTAAACAGCTTGTGAGGCCTTGGGGTTTTTTTTTAGATTGGAACAATAGAAGCAACCTGGATGGATATGGCCAAACAGGATCTTTAGTTTAGCTTTCAGCAGAAGCTGGTGGGGTTGTGAAAAAGCTGCCACATCTCCCTTTGGTCTTGCTGAAAGCTGGAGTTCTTTTTCTCTCAGAAATGTCTTTTGATGTTCTTTTCTCCTGGATTGGAGAACTGCATATATGGCAATCTGTTTTCTAAATTTTCCTCTTGCTAAGGGTGCGTTTATGGGATTTTACTACATTGGAACAATTAATTAGTAATAGTTACTGTATCAATTATTTTGTTAAGCATTCCAATGGAGTTACAGCTAAGCCAATTCTTTTCTTTATTCTTCCTTTTGTTGTATTATTTAACTATAGCGTATGAATAAATTTTGTTTTGCTTAATGTCAAGTAGTTTGACCAATCCAATTGAATCTGGACTGCAACACCTTACATTTCCCTTGAAAATAAGAAAACTTCTTTTGAATATTTTGAGGAGGTTTGGTCTGGTCTGAAAGAGTGGCCTAACCAACAGTCCTGAAAGGGGCATGTGCAACCTGTATTAGCTCAGCTGGCAGCGTGGCTACTTTGAGATGCAGAGTGATGCCAACCATGTGGGTTCCTAAACCAGCTGAGGTTGTCAATGAAGGGCTCTCCTTCTCTAGCTGTCCAATTGCCTGAGGCGTGGTGACCCTCAGATTAAACCACCACCAGTTTTGTCTCTCTAAAGAGGGACAGGCGTATGGTCATGCAACACTGTGGCAACTTTACCTTTTACAAGTTTCTATAATGCACCTCTTGACTTAAGAAAAGAAATGTGGAACTATCACCCCCATTGGCAACTCTGCTAGGTTGCTGCACAAACTCTGATTTTAAGACTCATTTCTTGTTTTGCTCTGGGGATCACACCCAATTAGAAAGCAACTGTCAACACTGACTTTTCAGTAGCAGCTTTGCATTATCAACATAATTGAAATAAGGCCAGACTGCTCCACTTCTATCACAAAGACTGCATCCAGGCCATTGGAGTGAGAGACATGAAAATGTGACCAATCGTATTTTCTTTCAGCACAATGTGTGAGATGTAATGCTTTATTGGAGGTTTATCGCTCTTAACCAATGTCTGTGCAAACAATGTAAAAGTTGAACACAGTCTTCCCAGACATTCTGAGAAGATTCAGAAAATTGTGCACATAAAAAAATCTTTCAAATATTATGATGATCTGCTCCTCTTGCTGTAACTACCAAAAGTAGGTACATATTCTCCAATTATTCAATCTACTTTAAAGCTTCATTATCCATTACCAATGATTAAACATAGCATTACAAGTTAAGTATTACCCTATTAACACCCAAATATAGAATGTTTTCACAAATCAGCTCAATAAGCAAAATACTTTTTCTTAAAAAATGGGAGGAACATGATGAATAAATGTTCACAGATGCTCTTCCAAATGTACCTTCTGAACTAAGTTAATGTATGAGCCTTAATTTCAGTAAATATGTTGAAAAATGTTAGTTACTTTAATAAAACTCTCTCTAACATCTGTAGGAGATGGAAATAGTGAGGTTGGGGGTGAATGTGGATCCCACCCTCTACCATGTTTACTTGTTTGAATTGAGGCACAGTAAGGCTTGCCGTCCATGAGGAGCTCCTCCTCCCTCCCCAAAGTTACCTTGAAACTCCCATTTCTGGACTTTTCACTTCCCCTACATTCTGAACCCTTCCCTGAACTGCTACTTTTCTTTTTGTGAATCAGTTCCACTGGTCCCAGTGCAAAAGTTAATATTTATTCTGATAAGGCGGTATAATCACTGGAGCTGGGTAAAAGTGCAATTAGGAGGAAAGACACTCAGGGTCAATGGAGAATGAGGTCTTTGGTTAAATTAAACTGTAAATAAAAAGTGCAAAGAAAACATTACTACAGATATGGTCAAGTCACTGATAGAGGAAGAAATTAATCTTTTAAATTTCTATTTTGGAAGTGTACCTCGTAAATTGAAATTAAATAAGAAAAGTGCCCTTCAGAATGTTCTTACTTGTAATCTCTCCATTTTTGATTTTTCCAAATATAGCCTTATTGATTAAACTCTCCCTTCAAAACTTATAGGCTTTGAAGCAAATAAAAAGAGGATCCCATAATAAAAGCATTGCAGTAACTCTCTGTACTGAATGCTGATCAGTGTAATTTGGAATTTGAGGTAAAGTAAACAATACACGGTTGGCTTCTTTTATGTAGAAATGTGGAAAATCCTGTCTCCTACCCCATATCATTAAAGCTGCTGACATCAACCTATTCAACTACAGCAGGCAGTTAAAAATCAGCTTCCGCTGCTTTTAAACAATGCATAGTGTTTTTGTTGAAAAGGCAGGTGCTGACAGGCAACCTAAGAAAATCTGGCAAAATGATTTTAGGGTGAAGTACACATTGGAAGCTAGTGGCCCTAGTATGCCCCAAATATATTAGAATAAGCTTGTCTCCTTCAAATTCATACTGACTCAAATAGAAGTTTATGTTTTGCACTTCCCTGCAATTCCCATCGAGAAGTAACCATTTCAGCTCAAACCATAATTTTCAAGTTAAGGTTAATATGCATTAGCTTCAAGTTCCACAGCAAGCCAAGTCCATGAAGTTTCTAACTATTGAAAATAAATATGACAGTTCCCATTGTTGAAACAATGCAAGAAAGAACTTGGCACAATTTAGTTGGTGAACAAAAAGTAATGCTCAAAAGAGTTTCAACCACTCTGGTTATCTCCCAGGTTGTAAACAGAGGTTTATTTTTGATAGATTTTCCATTGGTTTTGAGGAGAAAATTCCTTACATCCTTTGCTGAATCAGTCAACGCTACAAAACTCGACAACCAATCAGAATTTGGGTGTAACCATTGCCAATGATCATATTAGTTTTGTGAACTGAGTCACTTGCCCAATGCAAGTGATTTTTTTGCCTATTTCACAAAAGCTAGTAAATAATTGAAATTGGTGTCAACAAAACATGCATAGCTCAAGATTAAAACTTGGTTTAAATTGTCCAATCAAAAAAGAACTGATTAAAGAGCATCTTTCTTGGTACAAAATGAACTAGAATGTTGCTGCCACAAAAAGAGTACGTAAAATGCTTTGTGATGGATAAAAGTTCTCTAGAGATTTGACAAAAGTACTTGACAGAAAATTGTTTTTAACAAGAGTGACCATATGTGATGTACTTCATGCCAAACAGAAAATTATAATGTAGCACAGCCAAAACTGGGTGAAGTCATCGATCCTGAGAATATTGTCAAACTTCTCTAATTCTACTGACGTTGGTGTATAGCTTGTTTTGTTTGTCAGGTTTGCCTGTGGAATTGGCAGCTTTGAAATGACCATCAATTGTTAACATCAGTGAAATTGGATTGAAGGTAATTACTATAACTGTACAGTCTTGTCATTGCCCCATGCCTATATTGAAAGGCATGCCAATCATTATTTTCTTGCATAAAACCAGCTTTTATGTGGCTACCGTAAATAATACTACAAATAGTGTGGCAATGACTTTGTGGGCTGTGTTCTACTGGTTGGTTGGGTGTGGTGAAATCTATTACTTGGAAAGCAAGTCCACTGTAATCTGGCCAGAATCACAAGTCCACCAAAGAACATGACCTGTCTTATTTTTGCGAGGGTGGGATTGGGGTGTGGATGGATGCTGGTTCATACATTGGTTGTCTCCACAGAAATGGGTCCAGGGATTCTTTTGGAGAGGGGCAGGGGGTGGATTGGGGTCCGGTGACTTTCAGAACATCTTACAGTGGAGAACCCCTCAGAACTGTCCAACTTGTCAAGACCAGTCAACCAAGCATCAACGAGTGTCAATAAGTATCAAAGCCTATCATGAAGTGACCAGAAGTTTCAAAATGTTTGAGTGACCATTGACCAGAAATTGAGTGGGATCTGCTGTATAAATACTTTGACTACAGGAGCAGGTCGGATGCCACAAATCTGCAGTGAATATTCATCACCTGAGTTCTCAAAATCTGTCCACTATCTGCAATACACAGTTCAAGAGTGTGATGCAATATTCTCCACCTGCCTAGATAAATGCAGCTGCAATAACACTCAGAAAGCTCAACACAGTCCAAGACAAAGCAGCTTGCTTGATTGGCACCTCATGTAACAGCTTCAAAATGCATCCCCTCCACAACTAACATACAATGGAAATAGTGTGTACCATCTATAAGATTCACTTGAACATCTTACCGAAGTTTCTTAGGTGGTATCTTCCTATGAACTCCATCTCATAGAGGATAAGGGCAGCAGAAACTTGGGAACACTGTCATCTGCATCTCAATGAAAGAATGCTTTATTTCCAAAAGTGACATAACCAATAACGTGCATAGAATGGCAGAGGGTGAATAAGGTCGGATGAGTGCAGGGGTATACATCAGGTTTAGAGACAGAGATTGTGACGCCTCATGTTACTTCTGGCCTGGAACCCCACTCTGCTCCCAATCTGAGCACAGTGAGCTCACTCAAGACCTGATTGCAATGGCCCACCCCCAAGTCAGTTACAGCAGTCCCACCCAGGACACAAGTACAATAGGCCCCCTAGAGCTTTAGTTATGTACCTGGATGTACCCCTGTCCCAGGTTGTAGTATAGGTTAGTATGGAGAATGCATAAAGAGTGAGGGGGTGAGAGCAGGAGGGTTACTTTTTGCTTTCATTTTACTTTTTAAATTTGGTATGCAGTGCAAGAGACTTTCTACTCAGCCTGCCTCAGGAACTAGGCAGCCTCTTAGGCTCTTTATAGGTCTACCCTGATGCTCAATCCAGCCCACATTTCCGAAGTCTGGGCAGCCATTTTTATAGGTCTTCTTCCCGGAGCTAGAATTTCTCCTGACTCTGTGCCTCTACCCGGGAACAAAAATTCTGGCCTTTAATAATAAAATTATCTTCTGTTGCATTGGATACAACATTTGTTTTGTGACAAACTTGAAACAGATCAGAACTATTATCTAAGCTTCAAATACAAGCATGTTAAAAACCTGATTAATTTCATTTTGAGTGTAAATTCTGTGATGAACACTAATATTGCTCATCCTCCAAGAGCTATAATTTTATGAGTGGGAGCTATCTGCAGGCAACCAAGGTTGATGAATCATTTATAGTGCATATAATTTGGTTGACATAGCTTCCACGAGCTGCAAATCCACCCTGGGCTCAGGAGCAAGAATCATTTGATCAATGCAGATTACCCACTGGAATGAAAAACACAGATATAATTGGAGAAACCTTGATGGGTGATCACAAGAATAATACACACAAGGCTCTGGCACTTTGTCTCAGGAATTCTTCCACACCCAAATGAACAGGTTTCTTTTTGTAAATTTTGTCTGTTCCTTCTAATTTATTTTGTCAGAAATTCTCCCAAATTCTTATTCTGAGTTGCTCTTTAATAAGGTAGTACAATTAGTACATAAACAACAGCAACTTTATTTATAAGCCAATTTATATTCTTCGTTTCTGTCACTGCAAATGTGGTTAAGCTGTTCATCAACATACCCTGTGTAGTGAAATTCAGGTGTGAAGTCAGAATTGATGCAGACAATATGAAATCCATTTCATAGAAGTCTTCCGTTACTTTTAATTGACATAGGTGGCAGCAACTGTTACAAAAGAAAGTTAATTAATTTTTCAATCAATTCTTATGTAGGAACGTTGTTCTCTGAATTTTTAATACTTAAATATTTCCTAGCATTATGAATACCCAAAACCATGACTGTATCCATAAAACCTAAACATGCAAGATCCAATACAGATTTGTAAATGACCCAGATTTTACATTTGTAAAGATGAAGAAAAAATAATCCCTCTCCATAACAGTCCTGCTAAGGCATTAAAAAAATAGTTACAGGTTACAGAAAATATTTTCATGCAGAAACCACAAAAATGGGGCAATTTTGGCTTTGCTTGAAAGTGTATAACAAGCAATATTAGATCAACTGTATAAGATCTATGTACCTTTCTTGATTTTGAAATTGTCAAATGATCTTCAGTGTGCTTTTTTTTTAAAAAGCTGGCATGATCATGAGTTGGAATACTTGGATTTCTCAATATGATTTGTTGTGTTATAGTAACATGCTATTAAATTATATTCCCATGTTGCCTGATGAGCCAAGAAAGCAGTTTTTCTAAATACTGTGTGCTGTGGTAAAGCTGGAGCTTCCTGCTTCAGTTAATGACATGATAATAATCTGCTTTTGGAATTTATAATGCAATTTAAGTGATAAATTGATTTTACAAATCCAAAACTGACATTTCATTCTCCCACTTGGATGTTTCACTGAGAAAGGAATTCAATGCTTGAGACAAAATTCACACACCATCATTTATTCTTGTGAACAGTGATCATGTTTTATTCACAATGTCCATTTGCTTTGTCCATAAGATTACTAGAATTTCAAAAGTTACAATTTACTATATGAACATTAAATGGCACACTACTGTCCATTATGATAGCATAATCAATGGCATAGATATGTCAATTCACAGCAGTTCTTTCAACAGAAATTAGATACTTAATTTCAAAACCCTATTTCCTACTTGTAACAACAAAAACCCGTATTTATATTGGAGCTTTAACCTTTTAAATGTGTTCTAAGGCACTTCACCGTAGCTGTATAGAACAAACATTGACATTGAGTCACATAAGATTAGATGACCAAAGATTTGGTCAAGGACTTAGGCTTTGAGAAGTGCGTTATAGCCGAGGGAGGGAGAGAGGCAGAGAGATTAATGGAGGGAATTCCACAGTATAGGAGTTAGGCAGCAGTGGATCTCAAGGCTGCAAGAATTGGTAAAGCACTGTAAATCTAGGAAGAATTATTGGTTGAAGGAGCTTACAGATTAGAAGAGATAACCGCATGGATTGTTTGCAAATAGTCAAGGGTGAGAGAAGCCAGGATTTTCTTCTGTGTGTTCACCAGAGGATCCTACAAGTGCTCCAGTGATTATTTTTTGTGGTAATAATATGTAGCTAAAGCAGTCATGTATACTTATTCATAGGATCAACCTGATGTTTCACATAATAATGTCTCAGATGTAATATAACTAGCTATCAGTTAATATTAATAAATCTATTTACTGTTCATGGGGATTGAGCCCACCTTCTGCCCATGATTTTGTGTGGGCATTCTTCCCCTCAAAGTATCAGTAGTTTAGTTTAATATTGATAAGAAGGATTAATAGCAGTAAAGCTCCTTTCTGGATGGTAGCGGTACCTTCATAAGATGGTAACAGTATTGTGATCCACTTTATAAACACTTTCTATTCAAATAGCAGATATGTGGGTAAAATACTTCTCCAATTTATGCACAGTCAGTTTCCCTGTGCAATAAATGTTATGTTGTCCTGATACACATTGCTGCTACTGTTTTATATGTTCAGTTTGAAGATATATTTGGACTCCTTTTTTGAAGGGACTAATCTTTTAATTGAAGAGTTATTTTGTTCCACATTTTATAATTTTCTGCTGGCTAAAAGAGGCAATGGGAACACATTTTCCAATCCCTGCAGCTTGATATCATCAGACATTCATTTACAATGATTGAGGCTCTCCCTCAGCAGAGTGTGTTCTTCTGCACCCAATTCTCCTCCATTTCCTGCATTCCGGCAACTTAATACATCCAGGTGCAAAAACAGAAGACTCTGCCTGCAGATTCTTTACCTCCTCTGCTTTTCAATTCTTCATTGTTGAACTCACACACCTTGTCAGAAGCTGCCTGATAAGACTAATACAACTAATGCTGGTCTCATTAACATTGTTGCAAAATTGTCCCACTGGGAACTTGGAACCATTCAAAATGACACAACTCTCATGAATGTTATTCCTTTGCAAAAGAAGAGGATGATCTAGTAATTTTAAAACATAGACAGCCCTACAGACTATTACTTGGATCAGAACTTAATTTCAAGTTGCATATTTCATTAAGTCCGGAATGAATATTTCTCATCTAAATATTAAACCAAGGCCCATCGACTATCAGCAATCAAACTGTCTTCTGGGATTGTATTTAAGTGATTAACTATCATCCAGAATGTCCCAAATTATATATTTAAGAATTCTCCAAAATTAACTAATTTCCTTTAACTAAAAGAACCATGCGTGACTTCACAATAACTGTTGATACTTAAAACAAATTGAAGCTCAAAGTAACCACATCAAGCCACATCAAATCACATAGGTCTGGTACATAGTTTAGGTTACAAAACTGAACCATATTAAAACATAGCTGTGTCTTTGAGTAACAGCTTTTCATCTCAAAGCATTTTCACATGTGTCAGCCTAAGTTTGGGCTCCTGTGGTATAGTCGTAGTGTCCTTACCTTTGGGATAGGAGGTACAGGTCCCACCTGCACCTGAGGTGTGTAATGACATCGCTGAACAGGTTGATTAGAAAATTATTTTTACATTAGCCTAAACCATAAAACATAAAACCATCAACCATATTCTTGACCTTTCAAATAACTTTCTCCTGACAGAAACTACTTAACAATTTACCATAATACATGTTAATTCCTTACTTGTTTGATCAATTCAACATTATTAATGATTGAAAATAATTGAATCCTACAGGATGGTGGTGAGGGAGGGCAGTGTTGAACCTCGATAATTAGGATAGACAGCTGAAACATGGTTAGATTGGACCCATAGCTATGATGACAGTAGTCCGAGTCTGCATGGCAACAAACTAGAAATTGTGACTTCACACTGAGCTTTCTCTGCAGCACTGAGTTGTTGTGTGGCATGATGCTACTTGATGTTTGGGTCTCCAAGTGTTCTCATTGAGCTGGTCTCCATTTTCCGACGAAAAATGATGGACTCCAAGCTCTGCACAATGTCCTGCACTAAACATGAGCCGCATTCCTCTGTATTCCTGATAGTGATAGCAGGGCTCCTGACAGTGCTTCCAATGCACCAAGCAGTTCATTGTGAAGAACCACGAATGCTTCTTAGCATGCAGCCCCAATCAGGTTCTCAATTCAGTCCTATAAAGCAAAACCCATATGTGACCTGGCCTTCCTCTATGCTAGCACTTGTATCACCATTCCCTAGGCCCGCCTGCAGCCCATTCTTGCTCTATGACCCACCTCAGTCAAACTTCACTTCTATGCTCCTCCCCAAAGTTTGCGCAGTATCAGGCACTGAGCTGGTGGCTGCAAGTTTCAGGTTAAGCAACAATGTTTTCTTTCTTCTCAGTTTCTTTGACATCTCAGCCTCCTGCACCATTTCATGGCCAATCCATAATGCTTGGCCATCTATGAGCATAAAGGCACAATGAAAGGCTTGATGATGTTGAGGATGGAAAACAAGAGGTGTTCAGATACGCCACTGTAGACGAAAACTGATCGCAGAATGAGGATGATGAGATTTAGAAAGCTGATTAGGAGGAATGCACCACCATTCTCCATGGTTTCAGCCACATCATTGACCATGTCTCCAGACATTCTTGCTTCAACTTCTCAGTCAGAGTGAGCACATGCCACCATGATTGTTTCCATTGATTAGCTGCTGTCGCTGGCTGCTAGACAGATCGAAGGGTGTCAGTGAGTGTGATGCAATATGCTTGAGTGATGTGCCCACCACCATTTGATAACTGGCAGAGTGTGCAGACTGTGAGATGTCAGTGTTTGGTATCCAGCAATGCTACTTATGTGTTGGTTTGATGAGACTTTGAACGTGAAGTACATAAGGTGTGGATGACAGACTTTATTGCTAGTTCAGTGAAGGGGATGTTGAATAGAGCATAGTGTTAGGCTAGTGGTACAGTTGGTGTGATTTGTCATTGGAAGATTCAATCACTGGCCTGGATAGTATGAGATCATTAAGCTTTTGTTGGCATTGCACCCTGCTCCTCAGGATATTGGCCACAATGACCATGTGCTTCATGGCATCACAGGCTGTACCTGCAGGACCTCCTGGCTCCCAAGACAAGAGATCCACTTTCAATTTGTTCACTTTCTGCATCAAAGCTTCCAACACATAATTCAAGAACTTTCAGCATGCTTTCTGGCCTCCTGTGCTATTTTTCCAGTTTCTTCTTAGACCCTCTTTTTTACACTCTGTGTTAGCCCCAGGGTAAACAGAAGGCACCACACCTTTACGCGATGCAAGACAACACAGTGTGGAGCTGGAGGAACACAGCAGGCCAGGCAGCATCAGAGAAGCAGGAAACCTGACATTTCAGGTCAGGACCCTTCTTCAGAAATGGGGGAGGGGAAGGGAGCTCTGAAATAAATAGAGAGAGGAGGGGTGGGGCTGGGAAAGGTAGGTGGGATGGTGATAGGTGGATGCAGGAAGGCAGTGGTGGGGATTGGTCAGTGGGAAGGGTGGGGCAGATAGATGGGAGAGAAGATAGGCAGGTTGTGTCAGGTCAAGGAGACAGGGATGAGAGGGAGGGTTAGATATGGGATGAGGCTGGCACTGGGGAGATTTTAAAACTGGTGAAATCCACGTTTAGGCCATCTGGCTGTAGGGCCCTGAGGTGGAATATGAGGTGCTGTTCCTCCAGTTTTCTTATGGTGTCACTGAGACACTGGAGGAGGCCCAGGATGGACATGTCACCCAGGGAGTGGGGTGGGGAGTTAAAATGGTTGGCAACCAGAAAGTTTTGTTATTTATCGCGTACAGAGCGCAAATGCTCTATGAAACAGTCCCTGAGTCTACGTTTGGTCTCACCGATGTAGAGGAGGCCACACCGGGAGCAACGGATACAGCAGACCAAGTTGGAGGATGTACAGGTGAACCCCTGCCAGATAAGGAAAGATTTTCTTTGGGCCTTGAATGGAGGTGATGAGGGGAGGTGTAGGAGCAGGTGTAGCACTTCCTGCGGTTGCAGGGAAAGGTGCCGGGGCTGGTGGGGATTGTGGGGAGTGTGGAGCAGACGAGGGATTTGCAATGTGAGCGGTCCCTATGAAAGGCAGATGGGGTGGGGAGGGAAAAATCTCTTTGGTCGTGGGGTCGGATTGTAGGTGTCGGAAGTGGCAGATAATGATACGTTGGATGCGGAGGTTGGTGGGGTGATATGTGAGGACAAGGGGGATTCTGTCTTTATTTTTGCTGGGGAGAGGGGGAGTGAGGGCAGAGGTGTGGTAAATGCAAGAGATGCAGGTGAGGGCATTTTTGATCACTAATGGGGGGGTGGTAGTTGCGGTTCTTGTAATAGGAGGACATTTGGCATGTCTGGGAATGGAACGCTCCATCTTGGAAGCAGATGTCGTGGAGACAGAGGAATTGGGAGTAATAGATTGCATTCTTGCAGGACGGCGGGTGAAAGGAGGTGTAGTCCTTGTGGTTGTGGGAGTCGGTGGGTTTGAAATAAATGTCGGTGTTAAGGCGATTGCCAGAGATAGAGACGGAGTGGTCCAGGAATGAGAGGGAGGTATCGGAGATGGTCCAGGTGAATTTGAGGTTAGAGTGAAAGGTGTTAGTAAAGTTGACAACCATTCAAGCTCTCATGGGAGCATGAGGCAGCGCCGATACAGTCATCAATTTGGCGGTGGAAGAGGTAGGGTATGGTGCTGGTGTAACAGCAGAAGAGGGACTGTTCCACATATCCTACAAGGAGGCAGGCATAGCTTGGGCCCATGCGGGTACCCATGGCCATCCCCTTAGTCTGTGGGAAGTGGGAGGAGTTAAAGGAGAAGTTGTTAAGGGTAAGGACGAGTTCTGTAAAGCAGATGAGGGTGTCGGTGGAGGGGGACTGTTTGGGCCTGCGGGAGAGTGAGACGCGGAGGGCTTTTAGGCCATTTGCATGGGGAATGCAAGTGTACAGGGACTGGATGTCCGTAGTGAAGATGAAGTGTTGAGGACCAGGAAATTAGGAGTCTTGGAGGAGGTGGAGGGCGTGGGTGGTGTCCCGGACATAGGTTGGAAGTTCCTGGACTGGGGCGAGGCAATAAACAGAGTCAAAGTAAGCAGAGATAGTAGGTTGCCAATGCTGGAGAATCTGAGATAACAAGGTGTAGAGCTGGATGAACACAACAGGCCAAGCACCATCA
>NC_063333.1:84502063-84507867 GCF_021869965.1 Rhincodon typus
TGATGGTGCTTGGCCTGTTGTGTTCATCCAGCTCTACACCTTGTTATGTCAGGGTAAGCAGAGATGAGTTCAGTGGGGCAGGAGCAGGCAGAAACAATGGGTCGAACAGGTCAGTCGGGTTTATGGATTTTGGGAAGGAGATAGAAACGGGTGGTGCGGGGTTGGAGAATGATGAGGTTGGAGGCTGTGAGTGGGAGCTCACCTGAGGTGATGAGGTTATGAACGGTCTGAGAGATGATAGTTTGGTGATCAGGATGGGGCCATAATTTAGGGGGGCAGTAGGAGGCAGTGTCAGAGAATTGGCGCCTGGCCTCGATGATGTAAAAGTCAGTGCTCCGTACCACCACTGCACGCCCCCTTATCTGCGGGTTTTGTAGGTTAGGGTTGGAGCGGAGGGAGTGGAGGGCTGCATGTTCCGTGAGGGAGAGGTTGGAGTGAGGGGTGGAGAGGTTGAGGTGATCAATGTTGCAACGGCAATCGGAAATGAAGGGGTTGAGCAGGGTAGGAGGCCATAGGGTGGTGTCTGGGTGGATGAAATTTCTCCCCACGCAAAGCCTCATTCCACGTCCAACCCTCCCTCTCATCCCCACCCCCTTGACCTGACACAACCTGTCCGTCTTCTCTCCCATCTATCCGCCACTCCCTTCCCACTGACCAATCCCCACCACTGCCTACCTGCACTCACCTATCACCATCCCACCTACCTTCCCCAGCCCCATCCCTCCTCTTTCTATTTATTTCCCAGCTCCCTTCCCACTCCCCCATTTCTGAAGAAGGGTCTCAACCTGAAATGTCAACTTTCTTGTTCCTCTGATGCTGCCTGGCCTGCTGTATTCCTCCAGCTCCACACCGTGTCGTCTCTGACACCAGCATCTGCAGTTCTTGCTATCTCCTTTATGAGATGTGAGCCGCTTTAAGTAGTTCATACTCTTTAAAATAGTGCTGGCTTTGCACAAATTTAACTCTCCTGCTGAGGTATGCAGCCCCAAAATGATGCTGGACCACATAACACAATAATTATAATTAGCTTCAGAGATAGCAGGAACTGCAGATGCTGGAGAATCTGCGATAACAAGGTGTAGAGCTGGATGAACACAGCAGGCCAAGCAGTATCAGAGGAGCAGGAAAGCTGACGTTTCGGGCCTAGACCCTTCTTCAGAAATGCAATTCCTACTCCTCTGATGCTGCTTGGCCTGCTGTGTTCATCCAGCTCTATACCTTGTTATCTCTAATTATAACTAGCTGGCAGCATTAATTTTGAGTGCTGCTTGCATCATTTTGAACATCTGCAGAGTAATTCCATTTTGCAATCCCCATGTTTAATTTCTTGGACTATTGAAAAAGTCCCCTGTATTCCAAAAAGTTGTGCTATTTCCATCATTATTATTAAATTCCAGTTTCACATTCTCACAGATTGCAAACTTCATTTTGAATTGCTGTACATGAAATCCAAAATTTCTCTGCCATAGTCTGTAATTTACCTAAATTGCATTATGCTGTGGAATTCTGTTTGTTAGGGACTGCGTCCATGGTATCCTCATTTTTAACTTTAGCCCGAACTGTGAAAAAAATCCTTGTTATAAGTGCATAGAAGCATGAAATGTAACAGGAGAAAGGTCAGATATGTGAACTCCAGGTTTGTACTCCTTTAGTGCTGCCCCAGGTTCTCAGGCAAGACAGCATCATTTAAATTACATAAGAGAGAGCATTCACAATCACCTGCTTGCATTGCTGGATGTTCAATAAGAACAGTATCACAAAAGCTGGCTCCATGTCTATTCCCTTGAAACATGCTATATATATTCTCATGATTTAAAACGTTAATGATAGACCCTCAGGTTACATGCTATGATTGTGATGATATCATGAACTTGTCTCTCAAAGGTATACCGACTGCATGAGATAACACAACAAACTGTAGACGATGGCACCTACACCTGATTTTCCCAATTTAGGCTCTTCTAGCAGGCAGACTTATGTTTGAGACATCCATGGGCCATTTAATGGTTCAAGGCAAGAAAAGAGCATGATCTGAAAAGGTAGTGCACTTCAAAACAGGCGATCTTGGTCAATTCTTAATCTCAGCTCAGGACCACTGAGCAAGAATCGTTAATACTTCCCCACGCTATGGTCAGTAATCTCATAGAGTTCAACTCTGTTTAATTACTCAGTGGGTAATCTAGTTATGCAGACAGCAAACTTCATCTATGTAAGATGCAACTGACTGGATCTCTTTCCCTCCTCTAACTGGAAATGATTACAACGATAACCATGGGCTGACTCTCTATGATAGTTTGGCTGAAGGCTGTCTCCCTTCAATTGCCTGAGGATTGCTGGTAACCATGTCAAGCCTCCTAGCTTTGAGTGTACACTAACTGGCATGATAAGGCAGAAGAAATGTGACTCTAATGGCTTTGGATGTGGACAAAGTGCAAAAATGTAAGGCAATGTAAGGCAATGCAAGGCAGGGATGCTTTAAGTATGCAGGTGGACTCAAAGTGAGTGGGTAGTAAGCCAATGAATAGTTCTGTTAGAATCTGGCCCTAACCCGGAACCAGGTACATGCCTGTGCATGTGAAGTGTCCTTGCCGCAGCATTTCAATGCTAGTTGCTGATGCAGTCAAAAGTACAGAATTAAAATGCAGAAACATCCTGCAAGTGGATTAAGAAGGTGCCGTGAGGTTCCAGAGATGGATGTCGGATGCCAGCATCTAAGGACATGGTGCCCATGTGGATGGTGCTCTGGATGTGCGCTGGCTGGGTCTCCAAGATGGCGACCCAGAGGTACAAGTGGCAAGCTGACGTCACCACATATCCCCATTTTGGTAATTGTTTCCATCTCATTTCCTTATGGTGGGTGGTAGAAGAGGAAGCTGTAAATTAATGAGGCAAGATTTGCAATTAATGAAGATGACAAGCAATAATCCCTGTTAACAGACGTCTCACTGTTCCTGAGAAAGAATCTCAACTTGATGCCCTGAACTCTGTTTGAAAAATGCAACTATTTGCTCCCGCCAAAGAAATGGTCCTCGTCAAACTTCTCATGCAATTCTCCCAGCTTTCTCGCCATTGCCCATGTCATTCAAATCCCTATTAGATTCTGGCCTGTGCTGTTTAGAAATGATCATAAAATACCTACAGCTAGGTTATGTGCCCTTGGTGTCACTTGACATATTTATCAGTAGAAAAAGCAATCTATGCTGTGATTACACCTTCTGGACAATTTTTAGCAGTTACCAGTTGAGGAGCAATAAAGCCTGAGATGCTGGTTTTAAAGCAGAAATTTAAAAATAAACTTGCAACTCCCACTTTGCCTGTGAAATAATTCTGGTAGTGTGAAAAGTTTTAAAGGTTCAGCTTTGCATCAGTGATATGCATTTGTTTCTTGTAAAGAAGAAACAAGAACCCAAATAATTGATCTGCTCTCTCTTTATTTCATTTTTTCACATGAAATAAGTTTTGTTCCTCATGTTCGTTGTTTTTCTTTGCATTCAGTTTATTAATTGCTTCGTGCGAGAAGAAACAGTAATAGAACACCCATGCACACAGTTTAAACATTAGAGGCAAGTCTAAAAATTAAAGTAAAATACAAAGATCAGTCCCTGAATTGGTCATGAAGAGCTGATAAGATGGTGTAATGACTGTTATTGTGTTGGCCTGGTAATGACGACATTGGCAGGTAAGCAGATGATTTTCAAGATTCTTGGCTTTGTAGGTTGATGGAAGTTCTTTTGCCCCGATTCCTTTTGTAACTGGTTTCAACATCCGATTTCAGAGAGAAGGTCTTTATCTGCAACATAAGGTTGCCTAGGTTTTTAGTGACATTCACAGCGTGCTAGCTGCTCAAACGCAGACATGCACACAAGAATGTTCAGGCACACTAGCACAGTCCAGTAGAGTCAAAACAGACTTTTTAACTCTTGTCCTTGGGTATTCTTCAATGGGAAAAACACAAAACATGTCTGCAGTTTGGGACGAAATCCACCGTGGCTGGCTTGCTGTTGAGTAGGAGGTTGTTAGCTTCCAGTTATCTTTGTAATCACAAGAAATCACAGTCCAGTCTGGTTGAAGTTTCTTTGACATCTTCAGGTGTTACATCTCATTGTTCCCACGAATAAATTTTATTACACCTGCAGTTATGTTGTCTCTGTAGAATTCCTCTTTTTAAAAGCATAATTTGGAATTAAGGACTAATAAATGCCCAAAGTACTTTGGGGTTCTGACCCCATTGTCATAACAATGGCTGGTGTGTCGGTCTGTGTCTTGCTTTAACCATTACTGTGCAGTTGAGCTTTCATTTGCTTAATATGTTTGCTCCCATAATTTTCTTTCTTTGATCATGTTATGGAATGAAGTATTTATACAAGAAATATGTTCTGTCACCGCTATTTTCAATTTTTCCTATTTACAGCATCACGCTATAAATCTTTCTTATGATTATAAAGCTCGGTATATGAAGTATTAGGTCAGCAGCTTGCCAGCGATTGATTTTTTTTTCCTTTTCTCAGAATTCAAGTTCATAAATAGTACTTCATAAAATTCTTCACAAACATTGAACCAAGGGTTAAGTTCATAGATCATAATAATTGAAATGTTGGACATACTTTCCCATATTTTAAAAAGTCTGTGTATTGAGTAATCAATGAACAGATAGCATTACATTAAAAATTCCAGAAACTTATACCAACATATTTTACATAAGCCAGACTATGATGGAATGTACAGTATGTGGTCACTTTGCACAGGGTTTGAATTAAGCTCAGAAGAATTGTCAAATTTAACTAACATTTTGTAAAAATGATAAGAAAAAAGAAAAGTTGGAATAAAGCATCACAACCATAGACTTGAGAGGAAATGCACTGATCCTGCTCTCTAGTGGAGCGCAGGTTAGCGAATTGAAATTAAATACTGTAAATATAAGAACTGGAGTAGGCCATTCAGCCCCTCAAATCTGTTCAAGGCCCAAGCTTTCTGATGGAGGATAGTTTGGAGCAACTTATACTGACCAATAGACTATGGGATCTCTTAGAAGTTTAAAATAATTAAATATGCAGGAATTACCCAGGAAGCTTAATTATCCAATGGGCAATTACCTGGCATCTGGAATGTATCCATCTCTGAGAGTCGGGAATCATGGAGGGTTCCAATTTGCTTATCTGAAGAGTTATCAGAAAAAATGCATAGGGATTAAAACCTGCTAGCTATAAAAGTGAAGTAAATCCAGTTCATCACTAGCCCACACTACACTGCCCCTCCTAAGTTGATTTGACCCAACCGTCCATTCTTTCGTAAAAGCAAAATATTACAGGCACTGGAAATCTGAGGCACACAAAGAGAAAGCTGGAGAAAGGCAGAAGGCCTGATAGGGTCTATGAAGAGAAAAACAGAGTTAACATTTTCAGTCTAGCATGACTTTTCTTCAGAACTGTCTCCACTCTTGATGCCCCTCAAACCAGAACATCCACCTGACCCAACAAGACAACAACACCCATCGCTGGCAACGCTTTCTCTCTAACACACCCATGCCTCCCGACCCCAACACAGCACTGCATTACCTACCTCTCCAACTTACAACTGCATACCCACCTCCCCAACTTACAACTGCATACCTACCTCCCCAACACACCGCTGAATACCCACCTCCCCAACTTACAACTGCATACCCACCTCCCCAACACACCGCTGAATACCTACCTCCCCAACACACCACTGCATACCTACCTCCCCGATACACCACTGCATACCTACCTCCCCGATACACCACTGCGTACCCACCTCCCCAATACACAACTGCATACCCACCT
>NC_063333.1:84507877-84527470 GCF_021869965.1 Rhincodon typus
CCAATACACAACTGCATACCCACCTCTCCAATACACCACTGCATACCTACCTCCCCAATACACCACTGCTTACCCACCTCCCCAATACACCACTGCTGACTCACACCCCTAACATACCATAATATACCCACCTCCCCAACATACCACTGCATATCCACCTAACTCACCACTGCAAACACACCTCCCCAATACACCACTGCGTACCCACCTCCTTAATTTACAACTGCATACCCACCTCCCCAATACACCACTGCATACCCACACCCCTAACATACCAAAATATACCCACGCCCCAACTCACCACTGCATACCCACCTCCCCAACTCATCACTGCATACCCACCTCACAACATACCACTTTATACCCACCTCCCCAATACAACACTGCATATCCACCCCCCCAATACACCACTGCAAACCCACTTCCCCAACTCACAACTGCATATCCACCTCCCCAACACGCCACTGCATACCCACCTTCCCAACACACCACTGCATACACACATCTCCAACATACCATTGTGTACGCACCTCCCAAATTCACCACTGTTTACTCACACCCGCAGCATAGCATTGTATTCCCACCTCTCCAACTCACCACTGCATACCCACCTCCTCAAACATTACTACATACCCCCTCTCTAACTCACAACTACATTCCCACCTCCCCAGCATACCACTGCATACCCACCTCTCCAACTGATACTGACAAGTTGCTAAAAGAGGAAAGAAGAGGACAAGGAGAAGGGGTCTCTGAAAAAGACCATAGCCCCCAAGGACTATTTTAGAGATGATTAGTTGAAGAAAATTGCATTAGTTCTGTGACATCTTGGAAGTCCCATAACCTATTGGCATCCAGAGCCACAAGTGGATGATTGTCTTTTCAGTTATTTTCACAACACACTGAACTTCCTTGATAGCAGGCTGAGATTTCATGACATCAGCTTGAGCTTCCATTGTAATGTCAGGTAGTTTGTTGATGCTGCTTGTGCTGCAATAAAAGCTGATGCATCTACTGTCAGGCACTGCATCAGGAAAGGCTCTGCAGATGTGCTGATGGATGGAGGTCCTTCCCACGTTGGAACAGGTGTAAGCTCCAAACTCTGCACAAGTTGCTGCAAGGTTCTTTTCTATTCCTTGACTTGAATGCGGGTTTTCTGGCAAGCTTTCCAGCACAGGTAGCATTTGGTTGCATTTACCATTGGCCTTTGACTGATCCATCAAATTCAGCACTAAAATAAAACAAAGAACAAATCTGAAGAAGGGTCACTGGACTCACACCATTAACTCTGTTTACTCTCTACAGGTGCTGCCAGGCCTGCTGAGTTTCTCCATCATTTTCTGTTTTTACATCAAATTCACCATCTAAGTTTTCCACATTAGAACTAGCATACAGCCTCTCCATCTGCAGAACTGATGTTGGCATTATCTTTCCCTCTGCCTTTGCTGCAGAAAACTTGGTCCAGCCAGTCTCTCTCCGCATGCATATGCCAACTCTTACAGTTTATTTATTTCACCTCTATCCTCTCCTCTAAATTATGTGCAATTTCTGAGCTGGTGGCTGACTTGAAATGAAGTCAAGTGACTGTGTGTAGTTAGTAATATTATTGTGTTTCTGTTCCTTCACTGTTTGGGCAGGCTGTAGTTCTTGGGGGCAAGGTAAGGTTGTAGTGAGAAGAGAAAGTAATAAGTACACACTTACACCTTCAGCTGTTTGTAATTTAGAAAATATTGGAAGGTTGGGGAAATCTGGGACATGAGAAAGGGGATTGGATATGTAGGTACAATGGTTTTCAATGGATTCGATTTCAGCAATGGCCTTTCATGTACTGAGCAATACCATTACTCCATGTAAGTTGGAGTAGGCAGACATTCCTGTCCCTCTGCTGTTTGTTCCTGATACACTTTGAGAGATAAACAGAAAGTTAGCAGTGAGCATTGTGCAACTTGCTTGTATAATGAGGCTGCATGGTTTAATGGCTAACAGTGTGCACAAGCTGCCAAATTTGGTTCCGAGGCTTGCGGCAATCTCAAGCGTGTCAGTTTGAGGTGAAGCATTTGAATATAAGTCCTGATTGATATTGATGGTGGCTGAGAGTGGGGCTGTTGAATAGAACCTGAGACTGGTCGTGCAGTTGACGAATTGTGATGATGTGAGAGGAAAAAGTAAGACTTGCAGGTGTGTACCCTCTTGAAGGAGAATAATCTTAACTAATCTTACCTAGTTTTATGAGTTTAGTAAACTTTCTCCTGTTCTGCTTCCAGTCCATCACAGAGGGAAAACATCAGTCATACCGGGAATTGGTCATTTTGAAGTATACAAGACAAGCATGTGCCTTTCTCCATGTTTTACTGCTTTATCATTTGGGGTTGGAATAATACTACAGGTATTGACCTCTGCTCCTGGATATTTCCATTGCTTTTACATAATGCCTCCTGTCTACTGAGGATATAGGACACATCTCTATCTTTCCACATTCTCCATCACACCTTCAGTGCTGCATCAAATACTTGGGTCCTAAAATCTCTTATGGGCATCCATCCTTCCATCTTAGATTAGCTCCCCATCCCCTATTCAAATCACAAAGCACCTCTATTTAGCTTTTAAGTTGGGTGAGTTAGCTTTAGGTAGTAATGATATTGCACTGCCTCTGCTCGCTGATATATGCGACCTAACGAACAGCTTGAGGAGCCTGGCTGCACACAAAATCACTATAATGAGCAGGGAGCACAAAACTGGCATGCTGCCTGCATTCCACACAACGTACACAGGTTAATCACACAGTGCCTATGCCCATTTTGAGGAGCTGACCAATTAACCCTCTTGGACTTTGAAGCTGAATGGTATCAGTTACAGCATGCCAAATGTAAACAAGCATCTGACTCAGCTGTGCTGTGCACTGATTACTGCCTAATGGTCTCAGCTCCTATTCCAAACTCTCAAAGTCATTGCCAGATATCGCAAACAACTGTAGTCGCCTAAGGAACTTAGATTACATTTAAAATAGTTTATCTTCTCCTACTCCCTTTTGGAAAAAGGTTCATTGAAAAGTAGGTCACTCTGAAGAAGGCGTTTTAACTTTTAAAACATTTATATGTGTATACGTTGCAGTGCAAGGGGATCTACATGTGGGTAAAGTTAGTGCAAGACCACTATTAATATATTTCTTATGGGCTTTCTAACAGTTCATTTGATAAATAGATTGTGCAACGTGGAACTGAATCATTCTGACTAATCTCCACATTGTGGCATTTTTTTAAATAGAAAAATGGTGTATGGGATGAAAGAGCAGTTGGTCTGTTGGTCATAGAATCTGTAAGCCATTCCTTTACTCTGTGTTTGTGTGTGTGTGTGTGACAGAGATAGAGAGAGAGTCGGAGAGTGTCTGTGAAAAAAGAAACATCTTGTGTTTTTGTAGCACCTTTCACAAAGTTCTCTTAACCAATGAAATACTTTTGAAGCACAATTCCTGTTGTAATTTAAGAAACAATGATTGTAAATAGGGTGAAGCTCAGCCATGAAGCTCCCCCACCCTCAATATTGCTAAATATCTTGCAACAGTTCATTCTCCAGCTTCATACACAAGGATTAATCTCTTGGCCAAAGAATTGAAGAAAAGGCAACACAATATCACTGCTGAGGGAGCGGGTGTAAACTGTACATCAGTGAGCTGCATTCAGACATTCGATACAAAATGGTCAATTTTACATTTGGAAACAAGCAAAGAGAGGCAGTAAAACCAGAAAAGGCAACTTCAACATTGCAGTGTGACTTAGAAAAAAATGCAAAAATCTGTAAAGGAATAGCAGATACATTTTAATATAAACAAGTGTTAAGGGTGTGTATTTTCACCTTCCTCTGGCTTCCAGTTCTTATATCCACATCTGCATCAAATTTATGTTGAGGTCTCGAGCCAAGTTGTTCTGCTGGAACACAAAATGTGCGCCAATGAGCAGGTTATTGATGAGGATATACTTCTTGATGACATTAGTATTGACTCTTTACTTCACTCTTGTGTGACTAGGAGAAGGCTAATGAGGCAGTAATTGGCCAGGTTAGATTTATTCCATTTTTTTCTGGATAAGACACATCAAGCCAATCTCTCACATTATCTGATAAATTACAGTGTCATAGCTTTACTGGAACAGTTTGGCTTGGGAAGTAAAACGATCTGGTGCTTGTTATGTACAGATCACATTAGCTCATTTCCTTAATTCAATTATTAATGTTGTTTCCTTGTTTGAAAAAGCTGGTTTATTCCGTTGTTATACTTGTGCTTTGATGCAGATGTGAAATAGCCGCATTTTCTTTTCTATTCACTTTTTTTTGCATCTGTTTTCCATTCATTGTGTAAAGGAATGTTGTTTTCTTGTAAAATGCACATCATCTAATGTATTGACACACCGATTTTCAAATTCAAAACCAAGCAATGTAAGAGTACAAGGGTTCTTTCACAAAACAAATGTGTAAGGTGACTGAGTGTCTCACTTTCATTCTTTGAGGGATAAATTCATAAGGACGTTTGTGTGAGAAACAAAATAGTCCCAAGTTCACTGTTGATAGAATGAAATATTTGCATTGATATAACATCTTCCATGGTCTCCACAAGTCCAGAAGTGTGGTACAGCCAAAGAACTAGTTTGAAAGTGTAGTCACTATTGTTGTTACATTAATGGATAAATTCCAGAAAAGCAGTGGACCTTTGATGACATCACAACATGTGCCTTTCCAGGATACAGGTCCTCACTTCACTTTTATATTTCTATGAAATCATTGCAGTGCGTAGTCAGTCTGTCTGACATGTAGCCTTTCAGTCATCAAATGTAGCCATAATGTCAATAATCATATAACACAGACCATGTATAGGTCTGTAATCTTATAGCATTGCAAACAGTTAGTGTTAAAAAAAACTTCAAGACCTCTATTTCAACAAGAACCCAGTTTTTGTGAAATACATTACAAGGGCTAGTACATAGGGAAACACTCAAACAGTATGATAGATCCTTTTAAGCACCACTACCCAAGGAACCCAATTGTAATATTGGTTACATGGCAAACAATTTGCAGCAAAATTCCAAAATAACTTTATTGAGAGCGCTGAATATTGGCTGAAACATTAAGGGAGGCTAGTCCTGCAGTTTTTTTTTAATAGAGCAGTATGATCTTTTACGTCGATCTGAAAAGGCAGCAACACATTCATACAGTTTACGAAGTATTCAAAAGACATCAGAGTAGAATGGAAGGCCTGTAGGGTTGGAACCATTTGGCGAAGATCTCCAAAAGAAATGAGGTCAGTGACAGTCTGCAAAATGGTAGATTGCTGTTAGGGTCATGGTTCAGAGTGGACCAGAGCAGGAAGTAAATTCCAGAGCTTTGGGCAGGCAGTTGAAGTCATAACCATCAATGGTAGGGGTATTATATTTCGGGGGATTAAATTCAGGGTGAAAAAGAGGCCATCTGGCAGGGTTATGGAACTGGAGCAAGTTCCAGAGCCAGGGAGAAGCAAAACAGTGTAAGAATTTGAAAGAATTGAGACATTGCTGAGAGCTAGTGCAGAAGAGCAGACATAGGGGCCAGGGTAAACAGCACTTATCACGTTAGGATAAATCCTAGAGACAGGGTTTTGGATGACCTCAAACAATGAATGGAAGACATTAGAAACAACTTTAACCTTGTATTAAGTGATATTATACACAAACATTTCTGGATGTTGATTTAAAGGTTAATGGAATTGTTCTTCACATAATGAAGTCAATTGGATTTCATGACTTAAGAGCGATTACAAGTTCTCTGTTAAATCAAAACACTTTTTTTTATATGCAGTCACTCTGAGGCAGCAGAATTAAGGTTATATCGTTGACTGGAGCATAAATATTACTTGTGCAATTGACTTTGGTTGCAATTATTGCTAAAGTACATATTCAATGAAATTACAGCGATTGTTCTATATTACATTTCATGTGAGAAAGAATCAGGTATTTATCGAAATGTACAAACAACTCAGTTTCAAAATCCAATACTGCTGCAAACACATGACAGATAAGAACAGTTAACTTCTGATTGACCTTCAGGCATTATAATGTACAATGTTTTTAGTTTAAATGCATATAAAGCTCACTTTCTTGTATCTTCTAGCTTGTTTCGTTTAGAATTGCATAAGGCAGAGAATCATACTCTAAAATTGAGCTGAAGATTAATATTTACAATAACCTAATTTTGAACAAAAGTATTGATCAACGCAAAAACTGCATATAAAGAGATGCCATTTGTAACCAAAGAGGGCTAACATTGAAAACATTGAGCTAAAACTTGACCAGTGCTGTTACAAAACTAGATCAAACCTCTGGAATGCTTCCACCAAAGACGTCTGAGTTCTGGCATGAGGATTTGATGGCAGGACAGAATCACAGACAAAACGATCCCACACGGCATGGGGATTATCCATAAAATTGAACCTAGATGGGCTGACCATGCTTCCAACATCAATTTCTATAGAATTATAAGCAGATCTATCTCATGATAAACAGTATGAAAGTGGTCAAACTATACAAGGATATCCTAAAGAAGAGCCTTACAAATTTTTGCATTATACGTACCTGGGAAAACACTGCAGCCTATCAGCCCATATGAAAGCAAGCTGTAAAATGTGATTCGGCATGTTTTGAAGTTAGCATCCAGTATGCCCAGAGGAATGACAGAGGAATGACAGAGGATGCACAGATGCAAAGGTTCCTCAACCCTCAACAACATCAACCTGAACTGCCAGTTCAGTTGACATCCATAGCAAATGGTGACCCGGTGGCTAGTGGTAAACACTGCTGCCTCACAGCACCAGTCAGTAGTCAGTCAGTCTGACGTGTAGCCTTTCAGTCATCAAATGTAGCCATATTGTCAATAATCATATAACACAGACTATGTATAGGTCTGTAATCTTGTAGTATTGCAAACAGGCGACTGTCTGTGTGGAGTTTGCACGTTCTCCCTGTGTCTGTGTGGGTTTCTGCCAGGTGCTCCAGTTTACTGCCACGGCCAAAAGATATGCAGGTTAGGTGGGTTGGCCATGCTAAATTCCCCTGTAGTGTCCAGGGGTGTGTAAATTAGGGGGATTAGATATGGGAAATGCAGGGTTACAGTGAAAGGATAGGGGGATGGGTCGAGGGGGGATGTTCTTTGAAGGGGCAGTATGAAGTTGTTGGGCCGAATGGCCTGTTTCCACACTGTAGGGATTCTATGATCTATGATCTAAACTCGCAGCAGACCTCAACCATTGCACAACCTCCAGAGGTAGATTAAATCACTTACAGGTTGGATATACTCAAATGGCAAGGAGTCTACAGCAACAGATGTTTAAAGCTGAAAGTGTAAGAACGAGAAATGATTTCAGTCAAAGACAGGGTATTAGCATGTCTGACTCTGTCTACAATGTTTAGTGCCCATTATTATGAAGGTCCTATTAATTGTACTTATGTGTAAACCACATTAAGATTCAGCACAACAAAATTTTACAATATAAAAAAAGTGTCAAATAAAATATATTTCTGGAAGCTTCAAAGAAAGACAAAGAAATGACAACAAAGTGTTAACTGGCAGCTATTACAGGTAAATAAACAACAACTTGGTCTTATATACTACCTTTAACATCATAAAACATAAAATAATATAGGCCCAAGTCTAAATTATAATTGAGTTAAATTACATAACTTTTTTGAAACAAAGTTCAGCAATTTATCATTATCTTTCTTCAGTATTATTTAATATTTATTATATTGAGATGGAGATGCAAATTACTATAAATTCTGAACAGATTTTTCACAAAACCAAACCTTAGATGCACAAAGGTGCATTTTGGATGGACTTCAGGTGTTTAGTTATGAAGGGAGATTATGTAAATTAGGCTTGTTTTCTGTAGTAAGTTAAAGATAAACTATTTCAACTAGTTGGTCATTCCAGGACTAGGGCACTGTCTGACAAATACAACTGGACTAAGGGAAGGGTAGGTGGTGGCCTAATTGCTACTATCACTAGGTTATTAACCCAGAGACCTTAGTAATGTTCCAGGGACCAGGTTTCAAATCCTGCCGTAGCAGATGGTGGAATCTGAATTCAATAAAAATCTGGAATAAAGAATCTAATGATGGTTGTGAAACTGTTGTCAATTGTAAGGAAAATCCCATCTGGTTCAATAATGTCCTTTAGGGAAGGAAACTGCTGTCCTTACCTGGTCTAGCTTACATGTGACTCCAGTGCCACAGCAATATAGTTGACTCTCAACTGCCTAACTGGTAATTATGGGTGGATGATAAAAGCTGGCCTAATCAGCAACACCCATACCCCATGAATAAATTTAAAATAATAAAATTTTTGGAAAGATTTAAGCATGCATTTCTGCACACAACGGGTGGTAAAAGTTTGGAACTCTCTTCCTCAAATCGCAGTTAATGCTAGATCAGTTGTTAGTTTTCAATCTCAGATAGATGACTTTTTTTAGTAAGCAAATGTTTAAGGGATATTGGCCAAAGGCAGGTATGTGGACTTAGGCCACAAATCAACCATGATCTCACTTAAATGGCAGAACAGGCTTGAGGGACTCATGGGCCTACTCTTGTTCCTGTGTTCCAAAGGATGTGACACAAATTGATTTTGATACACCACAGAAATGTAATCTGTGTTGTAATCTATAAAACACTCACTACCTCAGCCTGCCTCTGAATTTCTTCAAAAGTAAATTACATTAAGGTCATTAATAAAGCAGGTGGAGTTGTTTGGGCCTACAATATTACAGCAATGCCCTAGGGGTGTGAGGTGGCCTAGTGGTGTTATCGATAGATTATTAATCCAGAGATTCAGGTAATGCTCTAGGGACTCAGATTCAAATCCCACAATGACAGATGGTGGAAATTTAGCTCAATAAAAATCCAGAATAAAAAGTCAAATGATGACCACATCAATTGTCAGAAAAGTCCATCTGGTTTAATAAAGTTCTTTAGAGAAAGGAAATTCCTGATTGGTGTATATGTGACTCCAGACCCACAGCAATATGGCTGACTCTTAACTGCCTCTGCACAATTAGGAATGGGTAATAACTGCTGACCTAGCCAGTGATGTCCACATCCTGTGATTGAATTAAAAAAGGCAGTAATCTGATGATTGCATGATCATATTAATGTGATGATTTCCAATGGAGTACTGATATGGTTGACCGCTAAATTTCTTTATGTTATGTATGACTCCAACTAATGGTGAGGTTTTCCTCCTGGCTCCCATTGACTTTGCTTTGACTAGGGCTCCTTGATACAACACTCAAACACATGATACCTGATGTCAAGAACAGTCACTCTCACCTCATTGCTTCAGATCAGCTCTTTTGCTCATGTTTTTACCAAAGCTGAAACGAGACCAGGAGCCAAGTGGCCCAATGAAACCCACACTGATCATTGGTGAGCAACTTATTGCTGAGTAAGTGCCACTTGATTACACCGTTGACAAAACCTTCCATCCCTTTGCTGATAATCAAGAATCAACTGATGGGGCAATAAATGGCCAGATTAAATTTGTTCTACATTTTGTGTATAAGACAAACTTGGACAATGATCCACATTGTTTGGTAGATGTCTGTTTTGTAGCTGGAGTGGAACAAAGTGGTTAGGGGCATGGTTAATTCTGGCACACAAGTCTTCAGTACTCATAGAATCATAGAATCCTTACAGTGTGGAAACAGCCCATTTGGCCCAACAAGTCCACACCGCCCCTCCAAAGAGCATTCCACCCAGACTCATTCCCCTATCCCTACATTTCCCATGTCTAACCCACCTAACCTAAACATCCCTGGGCACAATGGGAAATTTATCATGGCCAATCCACCTACCATGCACATCTTGCTGGAAAGTTGACATGGCCCATTGCCTTTGCAGTATCCAAAATCTTCAGCCATTTCTTGATATCGCATGGGGTGAATTAAAATAGTTGAATCTGGGATACTGAGGATCTCAAGAAAATGCTGACATGGATCATGCACTCAAGGTGTCTGTTTGAAGACGGGTGCAAAAGTTTCAGGTGTGTCTTTTGCACTAATGTCTTTCACCCCCAGCTTTGCCATCATTGAGGATGTGGATACTCGTGCAGTCTCCTCTTGGTTTGTTTTAATTGTTCGTCATAATTCATGACTGGATGTAGGAATTTAGGACTGCAAAATTTTGCTTTGATTGGTTGTGGGATTGCTCAGCACTGGTCTTCAATGTAAGATTTCATGATGTATTAATGTCCTAAACTAAGTTTGAATGTTAAGTCAGAGGCAAGAGTGTTGTTTAAGGGCTTTAGAACCCTGGAGCAACCTTGTGATGATGTCACTGAGCTTCACGTCACTGAGCACAATCAGGATGGTGTGAGTGGAATTAGAATACCCTAAAATAAAAGAGGGTCTTGAGAGTACATAGACATGAACACACAAAGAAGATAAAATAGTCCTTAACTATTGTAACTATAAGTCAGAGACTGGAGTATCAATGTTTACCGTGTATAGCAGTATTCTTTGAAGTCTAAGCCTGAAGGAAGTTCTTGACTTCTCCTTGTCCAATCTTTCTTGAATCCAAACTCACAGTGTGGCATCAACCAGATGATAAAAGAGAGAGTACTATAAAACTGGGTCAAGTCTCACTGAAAAATTATTTATTTATGGCTTTGCTACAACATAGTAGGGCATTCCTTTTCAAAACACAGCAAAATTTTACAAAATTGTGCTCCTGGCCGCAGCAAGACCTGTGAACTGCACATATTAGGAATTTGAACACAGAGTCCTTGGGATCTGCAGAATTTTCAAAGCACAGTAAAGAAATATCTGCTCCAGTATTTACCAAAATTCACCAAGTTTATGCTAAAATACTCAGGTTGTACTGGTGAAAGTTTTTAAGTTGATTAAGTTATAAGGTGTGCTTCCATTATGTAATACTTCATTTCAAAGCATATGAGAAATCTCAATCTTTCATAAAGTTGAATAATTGTTTGTGAATGTTCCTGAATGTTTGGCAGAGGGCCTAATAACCTTGTCCAAGTATGTAATTTTTTTATTAAATAAAAAGACTGCTGTAAGAAAAAAAGATGTTTATGATTTTTATTGCAGGGCATTGGAGAGATGGAAAATAAATAACCACTTTCAGAATCTTCAGATTCCTCACTGAGGCTGCACCGCAACTTTTACAATGTTCAAATACAGGCTTCATTCTTTTCAAACAAGGCTATTTCTGGCAAAACAAATTGACAAAAGAGTTGACCAGACAAGACATTATAACTTAATTTACTAGGCAGTTACTTAAAGCATGACTAAGACCTCCCTCATACACAAACACAGACAGATTTGAACCATGTCAGATAAAATGGTATGATCTTTATTTAGGAAAACCAGAGTTCAGGTTTTTAAATGTCACAGTGCAGCTGCAATAGCTAAACTGCTGAGAATCAGTTCAGACTCATTCTTTTATTCATTTTCCTTTCACCACACTAAAGAGTTGGCTGATTTTGTTGATGTGAATGAGATCAGTTCAAAGGATTCCTCATTTCCTTTCTCAACTCTATATACATTCAATTTAATGATCTCAATTATATTTAGAACATTTCTGTGCATGTTGATACATTATCTTTTGATACTGTCATATCAACACACCTTTAAATAGAAACATCATTTTATGATGTTTTTAGACCATACCATTTAAAGAGGATTGTTATCATGCATTGTCTTTCACAAGTATGAACAAGTTTTTTTAATAATGCAATCCCACAAGGGTATGTTGGTGGATTTATGACAACAATTTAATGATGCATCCATGTTAAATTTTTAAATATTACCCTCCAGCCACATTGTCAAAATAAGATAACTAATATCATATGGCATTGTTTGTTTTGTTCATTAAAGAGACTAAAAATGTATGCATTTGTTGCTGACAGAAATAATTATTTAGTTTGCAGTAACTGTTTATGCTTTGACACATTTTATGAATCAACCCTCCATTTTTTTCTATCAGAATTATGTCTCAAAATCTGGCACTCTTTGAATTGGATTTTAGACTTGTTTTGGCAAGTAGGATGACTGTATGCACTATTATTTTAGCTTGCTTCAAACCTGCATTTCAGAAACTTTTTTTATTGTTGTGGGAAAAAATAATCACAGCAGACAAGATGTGCAGACGATGGGAAGTGATCATGCTGAACTGAAGCTCCAACAGACGCAGTTGGCAAAGAATGTGTAGGGTAGTAATGTATAGCTGCAAGCTGGAATCTATCACAATCCTTTCTTACCTTGCCCCAAAGTATTGTACTCAAGTTTTGTATTCAGTAATTTCATTTACATTCCTGCCCACAATGTATTACCAAGGTATATTTGTTACAGAGAGTGTGTTACAGAGTCCAAAGGAATATTTGCCCTAATTATGACAATACTAAGATTTAAAAAATATTTTAAAGATTGAAAAGCTTTTTGGGATGTCCTGAGGATGAGGAAGGCAGCGTATAAAGAGAAGTTCTTTCCTTTCTTTCTTGTTCCCTTTCTTTTCATATCGATATTGATGAGGAGCTACCAGCAATAACCCCCCAAAAATAAAGTGCAAGAAGGCATAGCACACAGGAGTAACAAGAGTTTTATCCTCAAAGATATACAGTTTTGCAGGTAGCCATGGGTTTAGAAGCAAAGGATAAGCTCTCTCTATATATCAGAATACTGATGTCTCAGGTAGTTTGGGATTCTACGTCAAGCAGGAGCAGACATTTGCTGCCTGGTGAAACAAGATCAGTGTCAAATGAACTCAGTAGTCACACTTTACCAGTAGCTGTCAAAGTCTCAATTGACCTCAATATATTTACATTTTATTTGGAGAAATGCAATTGTGCTAAGTTGCTAGCTGGCTTGATATAGTCCAGTGATCTCTACCTCCACCGTCAGTGCCTCTGTGTGCAGTTGGCAATAGCCATTAAACATTTATTGTTGCAGAAATATAATTGTACCCACAGTATACTAGCTGTCTTGTGGAATTATGTGACCTCGACTTCTGCTATAATTACCTTTATGTGCAGTCTATGTGTTACAACAGTGGATCAGAACTCTGAACCACTTAGTGACATTTTTTCATTTTTTATTCCAAAATGTGTTTTTTTTTTAAAAAAAGAGGACTGGAACAGAAACACAAAACTGTGGACATAAATTCAGTGACTGCCTGCCAAATTCTTGTGTGAATCTCACGGTATGTTGAATTTGTAAAATGTCCTGGAAACTTCAAACAGGGAGAAACTTAACACGAAGGGATAATGGTGGCATCCCCCTTCTCAGAGAAAGCCATCTCTTTGTGACATGTCTATTTTATTTTCCAAGAAGAGCAGACCAAGATCTGACCATAACGTTAGCGTATGCTTTTTTTTTTAAGTTCATTCATGGGATGAGGGTATTGCTGGCTAGGCCAGCATTCATTGTCCATCCTGAATTACCCAGAGGACTGTTAAGAGTCAATCACATTGTTGTGGGTCTGCAGTCACATGTAGGGCAGACCCGGCAATTTCTTTCCCTAAAGGACATTAGTGAACCGGATGGGTTTTTATTTTCTGACAATCGACAATGGATTCATGGTCATCATTAGACTCTTAATTCCAGATTTTGGTTTATTTTCATTGAATTTGAATTCCACCATCTGCCATAGTAGGATTTGAACCCGGGTCCCTGGAACATTCCTAGGTCTCCAGATTAACTGTCCAATGATAACCCATTGCCTGTCCTAAGGAAGTTAGTTTATAGTCAGTTTATTGTCTATATATCCTAATACATGGATTAGAGAGCTGTGAAGGCCACAGCTTTGAGGCTAGCCATATTAGACACCCTTCATTGCAAGTAAAAGAAAGGAAAAGTCTATTTATCTCTCTCTCTCTGTCTGAACGCTAGTACGCATTCCCTGTCAAAAAGGATCAGATCAACAGAATTTCTGCCATCCTGCAACATGAAGAATCTCAAAATCAACTGCTCAATTGCTGACATCAGCATTATTGGTGCCATCAATAATGGCTGTGAAATCATCATACCAGCTCTTCACAGACATTTGAAAAGCTGATTTTATTTTAACTTTTATCTTTTTGGGCTCACCTCTTATTTCTATGATGTATGTGAATGTGTTGCATTCCTAATTCTTAGAATCATAAAGTTCAGAAAAGCCCCTTTGTCCCACTGAATTTGTACCAATGAAAACTACCCTAAATCTCCACTAGATAACACAGTGTGGAGCTGGAGGAACACAGCAGGCCAGGCAGCATCAGAGGAGCAGGAAAGCTGGCGTTTCAAGTCAGGACCCGAAACGTCAGCTTTCCTGCTCCTCTGATGTTGCCTGGCTTGCTGTGTTCCTCCAGCTCCACACTGTGTTATCTCTGACTCCAGCATCTGCAGTTCTTGGTATCTCTAAATCTACACTAGTTCCACGTTCCAGCACTGGCCATTAGTCTTGAATATTATGCCTTTAAGTGGTTATCAAAGTACTTTTTAAAGATTATGAAATTTCCTGCCTCAACGACCCTCCCAGGCATTGAATTCCAGATTCCCATCACTCTCTGGGTGAAAACATTTTTCTTCCAATCTTTTCTAAACATCCTGCCTTTCACTTTAAAATTATGCCCCTTTGTTACTGACACTACAACCAAGGGGAACAACTGCATTCTATCCACCCTACTTATGCTCCTCATAATGTTATACAACTCAATGGGGTCCCCTCTCAGCCTTTTTTGTTCAAACGAAAACATCCAAGCTTATCCACCCTCTCTTCATTGCTAAACTGCTACATCCTGGTGAGTCTCCTCTCCAGCCCCTGTAGAACAATCATATCCTTCCTATCATGTAGTGACTAGAACTGTGCACAGTACTCCAGCTGTGGCCTAAATAAATTCTTGTGCTGTTCCAACATAGCCTCACTGCTCTAATAATCTATGCAACATGGATAAAGGTAAGTTTTCTATTTGCCATCTTAACTACCCTATTAATCAGTATTGCCTCCTTCAGGGAGCTGTGGACAAGCAACCCAAGACCTTCTGTATTCTGAACTTCCAAGTGTCTTGCCATTCATTGAGTACTCCTTTGTCTTGTTAATTCTCTCCCAAAGTGCATCACCTCACACTTAGCAGGGTTAAAATCTATCTGCCACTGATCTGCCCATCTGTCTAACCTATCTGTATCATCGTGTAAGCTTCTTCCTCACTCTCAACTACCCAGTCAATTTTCTTCGTCATTTGCAAACTTACCTATCATCACTGCCACATTTTCTTCTACATTGTTCATACATATCACAAACAATAAGGGACCCAGCACTGATCCCCTTGGTACACCTCTGGACACCATCCTCCAGGCACACAAACAGCCTTCCACTACTTTTGGCTTCTACCACTGAGCCAGTTTTAGATCCAACTTACCAAGTTACCCAGGATCTCATGCGTGTTTACATATTTATTAGTCTCCCATATGGGACCTTGTCAAAGACTTTGCTGAAATCCATAAAAAACTATATCAACTGCACTACCCTCGTCTACACACTTGGTCACCTCTCCAAAAAGTCAGTCAAATTTATTAGGCATGACCTCCTTTTGACAAAGCCAGGCTGACTAGCCCTGATCAAACCTTAACTCTCCAAGTGGGGATTAATTCTCTTCTTCAAAATCTTTTCCAACAACTTCCCCACCACTGATGTGAAACTCACCGTCTATAATTACCTGGTTTATCTCTATCTGGAACTATGATGTTGTGGCCATTACAAAAAGGAACTACGACGTTGTGGCCATTACAGAAACTTGGGTAACTCAGGGATAGGAATGGTAGTTGGAAGTTCCGGGATTTAGATGCTTTAAGAGAAATAGGGAGGGTGGTAAAAGAGGCGGGGGAGTGGCATTGCTAGTCAGGGCTGGTTTAGCAGCTACTGAAAGGCAGTTCAAGAATGATATCTCTACAGAGTCATTTGTGTTGAGGTCAGGAACAAGAAAGGAGCAGTCACTTTGTTGGTTTTTTTTTTACAGACCTCCTAATAGTTGCAAAGAAGTGGAGGAGCGGATTGGGGTGCAGGTACTGGAAAGGTGCAGAAGTCACAGGGTTGTAGTCATGGGTGATTTTCCAAATATTGATTGGAAACTTTTTAGTTGTAACAGTTTAGATGGAGTGGATTTTGTCCAGCGTGTTCAGGAAGGATTCCTGACACAGTATGTAGATAGACCAACACGAGGAGAGGCCATTTTGGATTTGGTGCTTGGCAATGAACCGGGCCAAGTGTTAGACCTGTTGGTAGGAGAGCATTTTGGCGGTAGCGATCATAACTCTATTACTTTTACAATAGTCATGGAAAAGGATAGGTACACACAGCAGGGTAAGGTTTATAATTGGGGGAAGGGTAATTATAATTCTGTTAGGCAAGAACTGGATAACATAAAATGGGAACAGATGCTGTCGGGGAAGTGCGCTATTGAAATTTGGAGATTGTTTAAGGAATGCGTGCTGTGTGTGCTCGATATGTTTGTCCCAGCAGGCAGGGAAGATGCGGTTGAGTGAGGGAGCCTTGGTTCTCAAGAGAGGTTGAACGACTGGTTAAGAGGAAGAACGATGCTTATATTTAGGAAACAAGGATCGGAAAAGGCTCCAGAGGGATACAAGTTATCCAGGAAGGAGCTGAAGAAAGGGCTTAGGAGAGCTGTAAGGAGGCATGAGAAAACCTTGGCAGATAGGATCAAGGAAAACTCCAAGGCTTTTTACACGTACGTGAGGAATAAGAGAATGACCAGATAAAGGGTAGGGCCGATCAAGGGTTGTAAAGGGAATTTGTGCACGGAGCCTAAAGAGATAGGAGAGGTCCTTAATGAATAATTTTCTTTGGCATTTACAACTGAAAGGGACCTAGTTGTAGAGGAGGACTGTGTGAAACAGGCTGGTAGGCTAGAGGAGGTTGATGCTAGGAATTTTGAGGAACTTGAAGATAGATAAGTCCCCTGGGCCTGATGGGATTTATCCAAGGATTCTATGGGAAGCGAGGGAAGAGATCGTAGGGCCTTTGGCGATGATCTTTTCGTCCTCACTGTCCACGGGTATAGTGCCGGAAGATTGGAGAGAGGCAAACGTCATTCCCTTGTTCAAAAAATGGAATAGGGATATCCCCGGAAATTACAGGCCAGTTAGTTTTACATCAGTGGTGGGCAAATTATTGGAAAGGGCACTGAGAGACAGGATTTATGATCACTTGGATAGGCATAGTTTGATTTGTGATAGTCAGCATGGATTTGTGAGGAATAGATCATGCCTCACAAACCTTATTGAATTCTTTGAAGAGCTGACCAAACACGTGGATAAAGGTAGAGCAGTGGATGTGGTATACAAGGATTTAAGTAAGATGTTTGATAAGGTTCCCCATGGTAGGCTCATGCAGAAAGTAAGGAGACATGGCATAGGGGGAAATGTGGCAGATTGGATTCAGAATTGGCTGACCCTTAGAAGACAAAGGGTAGGAGTGGACAGAAAATATTCAACATGGTGCTCAGTTACAAATGGTGTACCACAAGGATCTGTTCTGGGTCCTCTTCCATTTGTGATTTTTGTAAATGATTTGGATGTAGGAGTGGAAGGGTGGATTAGTAAGTTCGCAGACGATATGAAGGTGGGTCGAGTTGTGGATAGTGCGGAGGGCTGTTCTAGGTAAAGGGACATTGATAGGATGCAGAGCTGGGCTGAAAAGTGGCAGATGGAGTTTAACCCTGAAAAGTGTGAGGTGATTCATTTTGGAAGGACAAACTTGAAAGCAGAATACAGGGTTAAGGGAAAGATTCTTGGCAGTGTGGAGGAGCAGAGGGATCTTGGGGTTCATGTTCACAGTTCCCTGAAAGCTGCAACCCAGGTAGATAGAGTTGTTAAGAAGGCGTATGGTTAGCTTTCATTAACAGAGGGATTGAGTTCAAGAACCGTGAAGTTACACTCCAGCTATACAAAATCCTGGTTCGGCCACATCTGGAGTATTGTGTCCAGTTCTGGTCGCCTCGTTACAAGAAAGATGTGGAAGCATTGGAAAAGGTGCAAAGGAGATTTACCAGGATGTTGCCTGGAATGGAGGGAAGATCTTACAAGGAAAGGTCGAGAGAGCTAGGGCTTTTCTCTTTAGAACGATGAAGGATGAGAAGTGACTTGATAAAGGTGTACAAAATGATCAGAGGTATACATAGCGTGGACAGCCAGAGACTTTTTCCTAGGGTGGAGGTAGCTACTACAAGGGGGCATAGTTTTAAAGTGAGTAGAGGTAGATATAGGGGAGACATCAGAGGTAGGTTCTTTACTCACAGAGTGGTCAGGGCGTGGAATGCATTGCTGGAGAGGGTAGTGGAGGTGGCCACATTAGGGGCATTTAAGCGGCTATTAGATAGGCATATGGATGATATTATAAGGTAGGGGTGGAGGTTAGATGGACCTTAGGATTAGGGTAAAAGTTCGGCACAACATCGTGGGCCGAAGGGCCTGTACTGTTCTGTACTGTTCTATGTTCTATCACCCTTCCTGAAATGTGGAACTACATTAGTTGTCCACCAATCCACTGGCACTCCCCTGTGGCCAGAGAAGAATTAAAAATTTGGGTCAGAATCCCTGTAACTTCCTCCTTCATCTCCCACAACAGCCTGGGATACAACTCATCCAGACCTGAGAAGTTGGCCACTTTTAAGCCTACCAAAACCTCCAATACCTTCTCACTGTGGAGAGCCTCATTCCCTAACCACAAAATGTCCTTGCAGTAACATTGCAATGAAAGGTGACATTGCATTCCAAAATGTAATATTGAAGTGTCGAACTGTGCTATATGTTAGTCCAACATATGCCATGATGATAAAAACCAAAAGAACTGTGGATGCTGTAAATCAGGAACAAAAACAAAGTTGCTGGAAAAGCTCAGCAGGTCTGGCAGCATCTGTGGAGGAGAAAACAGAGTTAACGTTTCAGGTCCAGTGACCCTTCCTCAGAACTGATGGTGGCTGGGAAAACGTCAGTTTATATGCAGAAAATAGGGAGGTGGGTGGGGTAGGGAGTAAACGATAGGATAGAGCCCAAAGAGAGAGAAAGACAGTTGGACAGACAAAGGACTTGCTAATGATCAGGCTGGGAGGGTGAGTAGTTGTTAATGGGGACTGTTAGTGACTAACAACAGGGGGTGTGTAGTGGCAGGCTACGTGGTAACAAGGCCTGGTGTGTGGGGTGGGGGCTGGGACATGGGAGAGTCTAAGCCCTAAAACTATTGAACTCAATATTGAGTCCGGAGGGCTGTAGGGTTCCCAAGCGAAAATGAGGTGTTGTTCCTCCAGCTTGCGTTGGGCTTCACTGGAACACTGTAGCAAGCCGGAGACAGAGATGTTGGCCAGAGAACAGGGTGGTGCATTGAAGTGGCAGGCAACAGGTAGTTCAGGGTCTTTTTTGCGAGCAGAACGTAGATGTTCTGTGAAGCGGTTGCCAAGTCTACGCTTCGTTTCCCCAACGTAGAGGAGACCACATTGTGAACAGCGAATGCAGTAGACTAGATTCTTGGAAGTGCAGATGAAGTGTTGCTTCACCTGGAAGGTATGTTTGGGCCC
>NC_063333.1:84532470-84562730 GCF_021869965.1 Rhincodon typus
TTTCTGAAGAAGGGTCTAGGCCCGAAACGTCAGCCTTCCTGCTCCTCTGATGCTGCTTGGCCTGCTGTGTTCATTCAACTCTACATCTTGTTATCTCAGATTCTCCAGCATCTGCAGTTCCTACTATCTCTGGTGAAAAACAGTCACAGTTCTGAATGGGCCAGGGCACTAAAGGTGATGCAGAGCATGTAATTTAACAAATTAATTCCTGCCATTTTGTCTTGAGGAATTGAAGGTTAACTGCTGAACAGTTGGGAATTTTAGAGTATAGAGGTAAATGACTTGAGGGAGAGTTTATTTTTCCCCAGGGACAGGTAGAGGCAGTCTTAGGAGGGGTGTTAAAATATGTGGATAGAAAAGGAGACAAACAGATTGCCTTATCAGTGACAGGAGAAATGAAGCTGTTTCAGCTGGCTGTGCATGTGCATAATGAGGTATGTTTATATGTACAGAGAGATTTAGAGAGAAATTAAGGGCAGTAAACTCAAGAATAAATAGAAGAAGAATTGAGAGATAGTGGCAGAAATCACTGAATGGGAAGTTGCTCAGTGCAAAGGTTGAAGCAGAAAAGCAAGAAAATATCCAGAAATTTGGACTGGAATAAGGATAGGCAGTGCAGAACAAACATTTTAACGTAGAGGTGTAAAGGATGGAAAACGTGAGATGCTCAAAGTAAGAAAGATTGCCAGAGAAGTATGGGGGCAAACAAAGGTAGAATTTAGAGACAAGGGTTAGAATACCACCATAGGGAAGTTACATTCAGAGCAATGCTGTCATCACCCTGGGCATATCTCTGTTAAAGTCAGAAGTGGAATCTTGTCTGAAATTGGCTGTCTCAATTTCACAGAGTGTAATGGAGGATTTCTCACTGCAAACCCTAACGGGTTTTCTCAGGCTATTTTCTAAAACTCTCTTCATTACCTAAGCATCATCCCCCGATAGCATCCCACTCATCATAGTCTCCCGCTCACAGGTATTGGATACTGCTGGAAGCTCCTGGGAAAGCTGGTGCCAACACCCACTTTAAAGCACATCATTTCCTGATTCTATTCCTTCACTGTAGATTATTCCATCCAGTTTGATTCTTATTTTTCTTTCTAGCAGTTTGATATAAATGAATAACATCATTAGAGGGCAGTTAAGGGACTATAATGAAGGCATAAGATGGTAGTGACGTGTAAGTTAGCAGGGGTGGCATAGTGGCTAGCACTGCTGCCTCATAGCGCCGGGGACCTGGGTTTGATTCCACCCTCGGGCGACTGTCTGTGTAAAGTTTGCATGCTCTCCCTGTCTCTGTGTGAGTTTCTGCTGGGTGCTCCGGTTTCCTCCCACAGTCCAAAGATGTGTGGGTTAGGTGGATTGGCCATGATAAATTACACGTAGTGTCTAGGGATGTGTAAATTAGGTGGATTAGCCATGGGAAATGTAGGGTTATGGGCTATGGGTAGGGGGATGGGTCTGGGTGGGATGGTCTTTAGAGAGGCAGTGCAGACTTATTGGGCTGTATGGCCTGTTTCCACACTGTAGGAATGCTATGAAGTTAAATTGGAAAAAGATATCAGGTTTCCTTCCCCAAAGGATATCTGTTATACATTGGCTTCTATCTGCATATTGACACTCTTGGATGTCTCACTCCTTGCAAATCAAAATTAATTTGCAGTTGGAAACTGATTAGCATAATTGTCTGTAAAATTAATTATCCCAGAAAGAGTAATACAGCAGAGAGCATTACAAATCATATCTGTTGGCATGTGTCACTTTATAATAGATATCAATTTAGGAGTAGTTTCTTTTGTAAAATGACACACACCTACTACTAATCCACTTCACCCCAACCCCAACCATATAAACTTGCTGTCTCTTCAGGCCATTGGGTGGCCCATACATATGCTTGCCAAAATTCTGCAGTATAGATGTCAAAGAAACTCTTGCACTCTTACTGTTGTGCTATCAAGTGCACTGGAAGGATTTACAGGTGGAAAAACAATCTGTTTGACAATGTCATGAACACATTTTTCATAGCCATCAAGGCCTGCAATGGGACTTGAATCTGGATGGTTCTACTCACACCATAAGACCTTCGCTGCAATATAGACCATTGAGGTTTATTGCAGGAAAATATTGTTCTAAGGATACCTGTTGTCCTTAAATATTGAATTCAGCTGTTGATATGTTTTGTTACATCCTTCAAGTTAAGTTAATTTACTAAATGGGAGAACTCTCATTAATGGATCATTCTAGCAGCTGGTTGGAAACTTATATCTTGAAACAATCACAGCCCTAAATTGTTAGTCAGTACAATGTGCAGCTACTTAGACAGGAGCTATTATTTCATTTTAAAATGATGTATATGATTCATTACAGTTCTAAATTGCTAATCAGGAAATACAATGATGCAGTAAAAGCGTGCTGATAACTTATCTTCATTAAGTCTGTCAGCTCCTCGGTGGCAGATATTGACAATGAAACAGGACCTGGAAATTATATTCAAAGGAAGGGAATGTGAAAGTTTGGATTCCACCAAAGACTGTTAGTGTTAAAGTCACACTGTAAGTATTTGAATAATACTTTACAGTAATTTGGTGAATACTGGTTAAACAAATGGCTGTAAACCAAGTACTGTAAAACTGTTGTGGAGTCAATATTACATTATGAAGATGTGTGTTACAGTTATTAATAATTAAAAACAGCTTTTAGATTTTCATCGTAACTTTTCATGGGTTTTATCATGTGGCAAATAATTAAAACATTATTTCTTCTCAAAGTTGAAAAATGTTACTCCCTTGACTACCATTCTTGGATTGTTTACTCAAATGTCTGGAGAACCAGGACAGCATCTTTGCCCTAAGTGATTCTCTAATTGATCTTAATTGGTTTGTTGTTGCTATCAGGCCAGTCATATTGCCACTTAGAGACAGTTCTGGGACAAGAGCACATTATGGTACTGACCCGATCACTTCCAGGACTTCTGGGTGTTTGTCCACAAAGTGGGGTACCCAGTTCACCTCGTCTACCGTGTCTGGGGCAAACGTCACAAACTGTGCAGGGCAATTCCAGACTGATAGTGCCTAACTGGAGGTGCAAAGGTCTTTTTAGATTAGTGTTAATGCCAGGTATGCTGCCCTATTTTGGGATATCCAGGCAGTGGTCAATTCTTCAGACTACAGTGAATGGGAGAATCGAGCAAGAGCCAGGGCCAGGTAGGTGCTTAACAAGGAAGGGTTACCGGACCCGAAACGTTAACTCTGTTTTTTCCTTCACAGATGCTGCCAGACCTGCTGAGCTTTTCCAGCAACTTTGTTTTTGTTACACTAAACAAGGACGCTTTGGTATAATAGTGTGAGAAAAATCATTAGGCCTAGCGGAGTAGAATTCTTCATGAAACTCGTTAAAATTGGCACAGCCAACAAAAAGGAAAGATTCAATCCATTATTTAGTAGAACTCACTTTTGACACGTAATCAATAATATTAACTACAGAAATCCACCAATATTCTTGTAATGTCCATTTCACATTCTGGAAACAGATTTATGAAAACTCATTCTATCCTGCTAGTATAGTGGCATAGTGGTGTAGGACAAGTACAGTCTAGTGGTATCATTCAACAATGAAGCATAGGTGTACAAACAGAAGTCCCTGTTTGAGAGTTTTATAGCCTTTGGCTTTTTCATTGGGCTATGTAAGTCAGTTTTTTTATGGCAAGTAATTAAGTGCCCTGCAGATGGAGGTGATAATTCAAAATCTAAGCAGATAAAATGACAGAGTATGTCTCACAAATTCACAGGGTTTGCTGCTTCCGTGGCAAATTTCCAAAGTGTGGTTTCAGTGAACAACACTTGTGCCAAAATTCCAAATTCGTAAAATAAAGCCAAATAGCTTAAATATTGAATTGCAAAATATATTAAATCCACACATTAAAGGAATTACTTATTAAATGAACGTCAGTGGTTACAAAGTTGGAAATGATCCATTCTCCACTCCTAGCTCTGCTTATGCAGGCAGTGATTTTCTGTGTAATTATCTCATTCTGGTGGAACTTCTTTTGAAAGAGATGTCCAGGGAGAAGACCCTCTGGCCCGTGTGGAATGCCCTTTGGGCTGAAGGTCACAAAACTTTCCTGAGGAAGAAGAGCACCTCCCAACCATAACCCCCCAGCCCTCCTCCACTGCCACTGAGTCTGGTTGGGTGGCTAGCCAACTAATCAATAAAACCTGTGCATGTATAATGTTGAACGTTGTGCACCTGTGGCAAATAAAAGAACATCCAGAGAATAAAGTAAGACATTTATGCAGGATGTATTAGCATGAATGCTTCATCCCGGGTGATTCTTTAAGAAGTGACGGTCCACAAGTCCAAGCAAAAAAGCTAAGAATTCAACCCGTGTGCTCATTTATCACAGTATGGAAACTTGAAATAGTGCTAAAACTGTAAGCTCGTACTCATTCCCTAGCTATCTGTCCACTTTTGTGCTAGCCAGTGTGGGTGCTCGCTTAGAAATATGCCTGATTGAAGAGTCAAGGGCATCTGCCAATCAACACTAAAACCGCATCTTTGCTAGCTGCCAAAATAAGAAAGCTTTTTATATTTCATAAGGATTGTATTTCACAAATTTGAGGGCCTGGCATGCAGCCTTTTCCAGTAGGAAAATATATCAGGAATTCAGTGGGGTGGTCAGCAAGCCCCAAAGCAATTTCTGTCCATTTTTCATGTGTTCTGGCAGCAAAATGCTTCACAAGAACACACAATTCTCAAAATCTACCCCAGAATGAAAATTAATTTAATGCAAGTGGAAAAAGCGGTAAACAACTAATAGCCACTTTAAAATGGGAGCAGTCATGTATATTCTGAGTGTTTCATTTTGAGTGACATCTAAAATGATTTTTATTCCCTCTGTTTGGAAATATATCTGTGTCTCATTATTTCCATTACCAGTGTAGATTGGCTTATTTAATGTACTGCTTTCTACATTGTGAATTGCTCTAAACATTCTATGATGTCAGTCAGTTGTGATTAGTTTTATTAAGAGAAGTTTTGATCAGATATGTGTAAAGTTCTTTCTACCTGTCTCTCGTCCCTGGACTCCAGTAATGTGTGAATTTGCTGAACATGTTTTGATGATGTGAGCCATCTCAGTAAGCCTCCATGGATTCACCCTCCTTCACTCTGTAATCACCTCCAGTCATACCATCCTTCACATTCCTAAACTCATTCAATTTGGGAGTCTTTTGCATATATCTGATTTTAATCGATGGCTGAAAATTTCAGATTTCTATCATTGCTCCTCCTTTAAGGCAGTCCTTAAAACAAACTTTGTTGCTTGTGCCTTTGTATTACCTTGTGCTATTAACAAGGCACTGAATCTTGCAGTTTTTTTGGCTAAGTCTGAGTTGCATCAGGTGTTTTGGTGGGAGGGATTTAAGCCACAAAGCCTATTGAGTGTTTTTGTCATGTCTTACCAAATGCACCTCATTAACTACCTGCTCCACCCCTGTGGAAGTCCTCACATCTGATGTCAACCCACCTTACCATGTGCCACTCTCAGAAAAACTCATTGCTTGACACTCAGTGGATATCCATCAAAAGACCAGGAACCCCTGCACCCATGCCATCTTTGAAAGGTTGCTGTACATCTATACAAGCTTTACAAATTGGTATTGCCCTTCATTGGCACTGTCATAGCACAGCAGACTCATTGCCCAAGGCATATAGCCAGCATAACCGACACTTCTTTGCACATACAATCCCATTCTCTCACTACCACACCCCACGCTTTACCTGTTTTATTTTTAATTCATGGGCTGTTAGTATCACTGGCTGGGCCAGCATTTATTGTTCATCCCTAATTGCCCAGAGGGTAGTTAAGAGTCAGCCACATTGCTGTGGGTCTGGAGTGACATGTAGTCTAGACCAGATAAGGATGGCAGATTTTCTTCCCTAAAGGGTGTTAGTGAACCAGATGGGTTTTATTTTCCTGACAATCAGTAAAGGTTTCATTGCTATCATTAGAACTGAATTTAATTTTCACTCTCTGCCATAGCGGGTTTGAATGTGGGCCCCCAGAACATTACCTGGGTTTCTAGATTAATAATGTGGTGCAACATCACTAGGCTATCACGTCCTTTGGACTTAAATCCCATCGGAAAACATTTTAAATCAATGCTACCCTGTCCCTAAATGGCTCCTGTCGACACACAACTTGCCATTGTCCAGTAGGGAAACATCACATACAGAAAAACAATCAAAGACAAACATGAGTTTTTACTTCCAGACAGCAAAAGCAAACACACATGAAACCAGTAGAGGCTGAGGTTCAACCCCACAATGCAAACCAGATTTCAGGATCATGACCAATCAATATGTCACAGTCCAAGATTGTCTGCTGTACCCAGCTCTCGTCTGCTGGGAGGCCTGTGTCATCGAGGTTGTGTCTGGCCTGGAGCACAGCTGGGCTCTGTCAGGGACAAGGAGAGTTTCCTCCTTCTCAAGAGAAGGAGGGGTATGGAGTAGTTCATTTCAGACTGAGATGAGGAGAAATTTCTTCACCCAGAAAGTGGTGAGCCTGTGGAATTCTCTGTCAAAGAAAACACTTGAGACCAAAACATTGAATGTTTTCAAGAAGTGGTTGGATATACTTCTTAGCACTAAATTATCAAAGGGTGTGGGGTGAAAGTGGAATCAGGGTGCTGAGTTGGGTGATCAGCCATGCTCATATTGAACAGTACAGGAAGCTTGAAGGGCTGAATGGCCTAATCCAGATCCTATTTCCTATGTTCCTGTATTTTAATGTTCTCATCTTCCACTTCAGAAGACTGCTCCCATTTCTCCAGCTCTTCAGCATGCAACACATTGCCTCATTGCCTGCTTCAACTGTCCACAGCACAGCTCACTAGGATGACACAGCACATTCTGTCTGGACTATACTGGATGGACACCTCCCCCTCACCTCCCACAGACTGGTTCAAGCAGTGGAACAACATCTTCAGCAGCCCTGTTGTCTGCTTCACCACGGCCCTGCTTCTTTCAGTGTTACAGCATCAGCAGACATGGATCCTATGCTTTCGTCCATCAAATGGACACAGACGCCACCCACTCCAGCCACTTTCTAGTAGCACTTTGCATGTAGAAAACAGGTGTGATTGCAGGGAACGTAGCTCACAGCAGATGCTGTCAATGCCAGGCCCTGCCTGCTCACCAGGTACACCCCCATTCCCTGCCTATAGAGTTTCTAGGAGCCTTTGACTTCATACTGCCTGGCCATCTTTTTCCATTCATTCCCTCCCCCATATGTAGACTCAATACATTGAACTTTGCCTGCAATTGTCATTGCTGTGCTCTCAACCCCAGCATTACAACTTTATAATGCCAACTCTCTCCATTAACATTCCCACTTTGGAAGCCAGAGTGGGGGTTATTGCCACTCACCTTCCCCATTACTATCCTTGGCCCCACCTCTGAAAATGTGTCTCCTTTCACCTCTTGACGCTTTGACACTCCCATTCCTTTTGGCACTTACTCCTCCACAGCTCTGACAGGTTCCCCCTTAAACTTTCAGCCCTCCAAGACTGTAATCACCCAAGATCTCTGAGTTGGACAAGTGGCTCCTGCACATGTGTTATCAAACCCCGACTGCTGACTTGGCAGCTCCCCAACTGATGGTACATTATTCCTCTGACTGCTTACAAATGCACTCCCAGAACTGTAGTTGGACAGATCCCTCTGACCATGAGCAACCCAAATGGATGACTGGCCATGACCTATTAGCCTCTAGACCGTGTGCGAATTGTGACCTTGTCTGATGGAACTGTGACTCCTTGGAACCAACAAATTTCCTCATTGACTGGACTGAGGGCTAGCTCCCACCAATTTCTGACATGGCCACTGAGTTGAATAAGTGCGCAGCTTGTTTCCCTCAGATATCCCAATGTGCTGTAGGTGTTAGATCGATGTGTGAGTGTGTACCCCCACCCACCGACAAGTATGACAAACAGCTGTCTGTGTGTCTGTGCTGAGGAGCACCTAAATACAGCATTACTGATAGCCCTTGCTTCTGACAGAAGCTCCTGTATGCTAACAACCGTGGCAATGCAATGGATGAATGCTGCAAACATGCAGTAGGTGTTAAGTGAGCAAGTTCTAAGAGAGCAAACAAGGAGTTCTGAGATGTAGCCTGTTCTAATCCTTGAGCTGGGTGCCTGTCTGTGCAATAGCCTTTCAATGTGAAGATTCTGGGGGTGGGGGTGTACTTGGTACTGACCGTGTCCACAGTGAGCGACATTCCTTGCCAATACATCTGTTTTCTACATACAAAGTGCTACTAGAAAGTGTCCCTGCTGCAGCCTTTCAATATGAAGTTGCTGTTGCATCCTACAATGTAAGTGTATCATATATGAGCTGTGATGGTCATGAGTGGTTAACACATAGATGATACCAATGTGAGGGATGTAGGTGGTTTGTGCCTGTGGATCATGCAGTTTGGTTGCATGGAACATGAAGCTCCTACAGAGTAAACACGAGCTGAATTTGCCAGTGATCCACTCTGGTTTCTGTGTAGGGTTTTCTTAAAATCACACGCTTTCAGAGCACTGCTCCTTTGTGACTTCACCTGACGAAGAAGCAGTGTTTTGAAAGCTTGTGATTTCAAATGAACCTGTTGGACTATAACCTGGTGTCCTGTGACTTCTGACCTTGTCCACCCCAGTCTAACACTGGCACCTCCACATTAGGGTTTTCTTAACACCTAGTGTATTTGACGCATTTGGTAAGATGGAAAGCTGAATATTATTCAGCAAGTTGGAGTAAACAACAAAGCATTTAACAAGCAATAATCTCAATTAATAGACAACTTGCCACTGCCTAGCAAGCAACGTGCCCTCACTGCTGTGAAAAACTTTGAGGATGCGGCAGTTTACTCCTGATGTTAGAACAGGCCTTGTTGAATTTCCCATCCGATCATGTGGCAAAGCATATCATTGTCCATGTTGCTCAGACCCCGATAAGATTCTGCTGTTTGCAATAATATCTCCTTATGTGACTTGATGTTGCATTTGACTGATAACACTTCTATGAAACACCTTGCAATATTTTACCATAAAGGTTTTAAATAAACTGCTGTTCTTCATCTTAACTGGGAGCTTCCATCCCCATGCAAAAGCTTAATTAATTTATTGTTATGCCACATTCCTTTTTTGTATCACTATTTTTATTTAGCAATACAGTCTTTGGCAAAAAGTAAAAAAAAAATGATGCTCCAATACAACCTTTAATTCTATTGATTAGAAGAATGACTGTTAATTTTGAGTAATGTTGCTGTTGATGAACAAACAAAATCTGGTAGACTTTCCCAAGTATAATTGAACATTATTCATTGTGATACTTTACTTTTAGTATGAAACAAAATGGAATATTGTTTGTTGATTAAAACACTAAATGAGTGAATTATTTGGGAAGGACAACGTTAGAAGCTAAACAAGTGGTATTCATAATTTTGAGAAGATACAAAATATGTTCATCACAGTCACATTTCCTGCTCAGGCATGTTGGTTCTTCTTGTACAATTTATTGTCTATTTTCCTGTTAAATATGAATCTGTCAAGGTTTATAGAATTATCAACGGTTTGTTCTCTTTCAATTTGATGTAATCTTCATGAATTTTAGATATTTTATGATACCTTTAAGTCTATAAACTAAAAATGTATTAATTGTTTCATATGAGTTGAAGAAACACTGACAGAATGAGGTGGGCTACTCCACAGCAATTTTTCTTTCAATAAGTGGTCACTGCCCACAGAGGGAATCATTGGGCTGAATCTTCCCACACTTTGGCTAAGTGTCAGTTTTGGGAAGTTTCTTGGAGCCCTCCTTAAGCCCTGGCAACTGTTCCCACACAGCTCTCTGCTGTTCAGCTCATCAATTACGCTTCTGGCTCCATGGCCTTATTATTACACAACCCAATATTTTATTCCCCAATATAGTCACCATATAAAAAACCAAGATGCACATTAATTTAAATGCTGTATAATTCCAAATGGCTGAGACAGGGAAGTCGGTAACTCACTCTGCCACAGAGACCTGGAAGTCCTGGTTGATGGGGGTAGTGGAGAGGAGGACTACTCTCTTTTCCCCGGACTACTAAAGGCAATCACAGTGCGAGGCAATGGCCTAAGTGGCATTATTGCTAGACTATTAATCCAGAAACTGAGCTAGTGTCCTGGGGACCCAGGTTTGAATCCTACTATGGCAGATTATGGAATTTGAATTCAAATTTAAAAAGAAAAACATGAATCTGGAATTAAGAATCTACAGATGACCATGAAGCCATTCCGATTGTTGGAAAACCCCATCCAGCTCACAAATGTTCTTTTGGGAGGGAAATCCATCATCCTTACCTGATCTGGCTGACATGTGACTCTAGATCCACAGCAATGTGGTTGACTTTCAACTGCCCTCTGAAATGGCTTAGTAAGCCACACAGTTCGAAGATAGTTAGGCACAGGCAATAATTGCTGGCCATGCAACAACACACATGTCCCACAAGAGAGTAAAATAAAGTCACCAGACCCAGCCAGCATGGTCCAAAGCAGCAATCCAGGTCAGTACAGTAAGCAAAAGCTGATGGAATGTTCAGCAACCTTGCAGCAAGAAGGTTAATAACCTCCTGAGCTCAGTAAGTTTGGAGCCATCATCCCTCTCTCTGGTACCTCACACTCACTCTAACTCTGTCACTGGTGCCAGATGTCACCAAGGCTCATGGTCTACCACTTTCACTATTGCATGCAGGATCTTCTTTTAATAGTCCCACTCACCCTATCATCCAAACTACTAGACCTTCCTACCCTCTGCACTTCCCACTCAGTCACTTAGGACAGTTCACCATCTTCCCTACACTTACTCTGCCAATACAGGTAAAGAAGGTTATCTAAGATCACGAAGGTTGCCCTGCTGTAGGAAGGACATTATTAAATTGGAGAGAATATAGAAAAGACTTACTAGGATGTTGTGGGGACAGGAGGGTTTGTGTTAGGTATTCTACAAAGTGATCACCCAGTCTATGCTTCATTTCCCCAACGTAGAGGAGACCATGAACTTCCCATTGCCTACCAAGATTTTCCAATATTTAAAAGGGACCTGAGAGACAGCTTTAACACACAGAAGGTGGTTCGTATATGGAATGAACTGCCAGAGGAAGTCATAGATCCAGGTATAGTTACAATATTTAAAAGCCATTTAGATAGGTACATGAACAGGAAAGGTTTAGAGGGATATGGGCCAAATGCAGGTCAGTGAGGTTGGTCTAGTTTGGGAAACTTGGTCGACATGAACAAGTTGGGCCGAAGGGTCTTCCCTATGCTGTATGACGCTATGACTCTATAACAGCCACTTGCATCTCATTCAATGCCTCATTTCATCTTAATACAGTAGGAAATGGCTTACAATAAACCTGAATGGGCAAAAGGGGTAGCTTGATGACCTAACATTCTTCTCCTCACTCCAAGAAGAAAATCTTTCAGCTTGCAGGAGGAGATCATGTCCTTTCATGTGATGAGGCTGAGACTTCCCAATTCCTAGTAACCAACTACTCTTCATTGTGCTGTGCGGCTCCCCCATTGCCACCACTGTGAACAAATTCTTAAACCTGCTCAAGCTTCTACCCTATTGAGCAACTCATTCCCTCTCTTGTCTCATAGAGGCACCAGTGGTACCCATACAGACTCTGCCTGTAAGAGACATCAGCTCCTGCGCAATATCTGAGGAGGAAGAGAAAGATCCATCAGAGATTGCACTGGCAAGGCTTTCTCCTGCACTGTCCACCAATGCAGATGCTTTCACCTTTGCAGTTATATTAGATTAGAATTGGGAACACTTTCCAGTTAGAACATCGCTGGCACATGTCTGCAGCTTGCCAGGGAAGAAATGTTCAAAGTCACTAGCATTAAGAAGATCAGGCACTCACTCAGTCCCAGGCAGGAGAGGACACCATTGTGTTGGCCTTTGATAACTTCATACAAATGTACAAACAGACGAAGGAGCAGTAGGCAGGTTTGTCAGATACATTTGGCAAACTGGATTTAAGGTTGGAGGAGACCACCAACATTATCAGTACCGTGCAGACACTAACGTGTGTACATCTGCCTGTATCCACAGGCAGGTTGTCAACTGCTTTGTAAAGGCAAGCCCATCAGATTTCTCAGTGGCTGGTGGAAATGCACACAGACTTTCACTCAATCACTTTAGCCATTGGTAACCAGCATCAATAGTAATGCGACAGGTGAATGAGGGATCTTGACATCATTCCACTGACCCTTCCTCTCAGGGTGACAGGGTGGTGCAGAAGGCACTCACACAGAGGAGGAGCGACGTTCAAGCCTTCCAAACATCTCTTCTCAGAACATTCCAGAGATGCCCAGTCCATCCCCCTCAATCCTGCCTGATCGCTCCTTCTCTCCCCACCAACCCTATGGAAGTCACAGCCTGAGGAGCAGGAGTCTACATCTGGGCAGAACAAACCCTCTAGCCACAAATGACCCAGATCTGTCCAAACTTCAAGGCCAACAGGCTCCACTAGACAGTAGGCTCAATCTACACCAGATATGGAACCAGACACATTTTGAATGCAAGAGAAAAGTAACCATTTGAAAGCACATAAGTGACCAGGATGTCACTTCCTTGCAAATACAATCTCACGTATGCAAATAAATGTTTTCACCTTAAATCATCTCTTGTCTGATCAACTGTCATTTACGCTGTAGTACCAAGAATCAAATGACAGAAGCTGCGCTTCCTTCGTGCCATACATTGTTAGAACACTGTTTGATGGAGTGTTATTCTTCCGCTAACACCCATTAGAACAGAACATCTTGTCATTCTTGAATTTGGGAGTATCAGATGCTGTGAGGTTTTCATTTTTATGTTGACGTTAACCTTTGATAAATAACAGGAAAAGTGAATAACGAACAAACAAAAAAAAACTGGTCAAAGCAGAAAATGTTTACCTTTGGAGCAGCAATGAATGTACAGTCAATGAATAATGTCTTCCCCCAATTCAAAGCTCTTTAAAGTGATTATCAATTAACTCTTTACTGTCTTGTTACATATAATGCTGCAATGATCCATCAAGGTAAAGGCAGTGTTCCTCCTGCTCAATATCCTCACCTTCCTCCTTAGAATACTGCTGCCTCTCTCTCAGCTCTACGGTGTCCATTACATTCTTTCTTTGCCTTGCTCCAGTTATGCAGAACAAATCATGTTAAAATGCCTGGCACACAGTGTCTGGAATGGACTGTGATGTGCCAGCAGACCAACCCAAACTTCAAACCTTATCTTCAGAGGTCTATCATTTGTTCCACTATAGCCGCAGCAGTTACACATAATGGAGTCAACAGCCATGTTCGGAGAGAGCATTCCTTGTTTCCCAGCAGCCATCCTTGTAAGGCATCTGGCGCTTGAAACAAAGCAGGAACATGGGAGTTTCAAGGATTTAGGCATTATGGCAGCTTCCAGAATACCTGGTATAGATTTCTAGAATGTGGTACTGATGATCACAGATGATTATACATTGATGGAATTGTTTAAAATTGGAGCCCCAATTAAAACTGAGTTCTTTCAGTATTGTAAATTTAGTATTTCCAGTGCATCATGAGACCTCATTTAATGGTGTTACAATGATAACTGGGTTTTTACAAACATTAGCAAAAGATTTATTGGCACCACGTTACCCTATTATAATTTTTTTTTGGAATAGTGGGATGTTTTGACAGAGTTATAGAGTCATACAGCACGGAAACAGACTCTTCTCTCCAACTCTTCCATACCGACCAAATATCCCAATCTGGCCTAGTCCCATTTGCCAGCATTTGGCCCATACCCCCTAAACCCTTCCTATTCATGTACCCATCCAGGTGACTTTTAAACATTGTCATCGGACCTGCCTCCATGACTTCCTCTGGCATCTCATTCCATACACGTACCACCATCTTAGAAGAAATGATAACTAACCTTCAAATGAAGATGAGCAAAGGGACAAAGGTGATCCAATGTCAGGAGTAGCTGCCCCATAGGTCATTGGCTAAAAGGATACAGACCATTGATTAGCACAGTATAAACTACCATCCCCTAGAAATAGGGCATATCAACAAATACTCAGAGATAGAGAGCAGCCTTCATCAAGTGGTCCTTGTAGGTGGCAGTCCTCAGCAGGGAACTATCTCCTCCATCTGGAAGATGGACCAGAAAAGATTGAGAAGATTTCCCATATATTTCAGCTAGAGCGCAGGATTCTGCCTTCATAGCTCAAACAAGACCAATATATTCCTTGCCAGCAGCCTGCTCATCCTCTGGTATGAGTGAACCATTCTCAGATGAGGCAAAAACTTATTTGTCTGTGCGTGAGTTTTTGGTTCTGATTTCTGATGCAGGACCCATCCCAGCAGATGAAGTATAGCAAACCGCATAGCCGGCATTAGAATGAAACTTTACAGGAGCCTTACCCTTTGTACCGCAATAGCTGCCGTTTTCTAATAGGTAACAAGTTTAGAGGTCCCAAAGCCATTGACAGCTACTGAGAGAAGGTAAGTGAGGAACATGAGGGGGTAGGGTGACAGCAGGCAAGGAGTTGGGTGTCTGGTAGATAAGATGGTAAAATGGCACATCAGTGGGTGAGAGGGTAGAATGGGTGGGTGTGTTAGGAGGTAAGGTGCCAGGCTGATGGGGTAGACTGGCAGGTATGTGGATGGGTCAGGTGTCAAGGCTGTCACAAAATGCAGCTGGGGGTCAGGTGTTGGTAGGGCTACAGTCAGATGTTGGGAGGTTTCAAGTGTCAGAAAAAATGGAAGAACGTTGGGATGATTGGGTTGAGTTGGGTTGGTTTTGGTTGGTGTTAGAGAAGGTTTAATCTTTCTAATACTTCCCAGTTAGTATTCTACCTACTCTGCAGTCTGTCTTTCCACAGAAGTAGATATATACTTCCTTAAAAATGATTAAAAGTAGGAAGATTGAAAGGAGGAAGCCAATTTCCCCATTCCAACCCGATGCAATTACAAAGCAAGCTAAGAAAGAAAGGGACATGTGGGTTATGATGAAATTTGTGGCAAGTGGCATCTCAACAATGGGAGCAACTTGTTACATTTTTTATGCATCTGCTAGGCGTCAAGACGAGTTTCTCACTAGGCAATGGCAAATAGCCAATTAAGGAGAATTATAGTTAACTGTTGGAAATTGGGATCCCTTTTAATACTGTGTGCTTTGAGCATTCCATTTTTGTATTTCCGAAGTAGCATGAAATCTCATTTATCTGTGTCATTGTAACTTGATTCCTACCAGCATAAACAAAAGATTTATCAGGTGCAACACTACCCAATTATGAGTGACTATTTTTGAAAACAAGATTTTGTTCTTAAAAGTGGTTAAAACTAACTACTGAATGGAGGTGGACAAGGGGACAATAATCATCCAAATCCATGAGTAGCTGCCCCACAAAATAGTGCTCCATTGACCCTTAAGACTTATTTAGAAGAACATCAAGTAGCAAAGACCCCAGGGAGGAGTAGTTCTAGTGGACATCTATGACATATCGCACACATAGTCTGCAATTATGCACAACCCATTGTTAGCCACTAACTGTCCCCATTAATAGCTGTTCACCCTCCTAGCCAGATCGTTATCCAATCCCTTATCTATCCAACTCTTTTTCTCTCTCTTTGGGCCCTATCCCCACCTCTTGTTTACTCCTTACTCCATCCCCCACCCTGTATATAAACTAACGTTTTCCTAACTTCCATCAGTACTGAGAAAGGGTCACGTTGACCCGAAACGTTAACTCTGATTTCTCTCCACAGATGCTGCCAGTCCTGCTGAGTTTTTCCAGCAATTTCTGTTTTGTTTCTGATTTACAGCATTTTGCTTTTTATGCCATTTTAGTTTCTTGCCACCCATCATACCCAGCTCACTGGCTGTGACAGCCCTTCCTGATCTCACCCCCTGTCTAAATAGCTCCTCCCAGTTCAGACCAGTGCATTCTACCAGCCATCCATTATTGTCCACAACTCACTCCAGAGTATTCAATCACTAGTGAATAAAGCCCATGCCATCATTGAGCTTATTATGGATGACTGTATCAACCTGGCAGCCTTGACGGGAACTGGCAAAGGGATGCTGACACTTTCCTGCTAACCGAAGCCTCCCACCTGGCTCTATATTCCACCGCTCACTTCACTTAGTTTTCTGCACCAGCTGTGTGGCTCTTAGCACCAAATCACACCTTGGACTAAAGATAACAAGATGTAGAGCTGGATGAACACAGCAGGCCAAGCAGCATCAGAGGAGCAGGAAGGCTAACGTTTCGGGCCTAGACCCTTCTTCAGAAATCACTTTGGACTATCTGCTTACACTTCTGCCATTTTCTCTTCTATTCACTTCATCTTGTTCCACAGTTCTCACCTCTTATTCAATTTCCATTCTCTCTCTAGCATTCGGCCAAATGCTATGCCAATTTTCCCAGCGAGCCATCTTCACTGCTTTACCTCTTCAACATTTAATCTATCCTCCTCGGTGATTCCAACCTCCATCTGAATTCATCATGCTCTCTCCTCTGGGTTCACTGTCCTCATCCTCCTTTCATCTGTTCTTCCATGTGAACTACCCAGTTTACATTCACTACCCTCCAAACTGAATATCTATGAGGTGGCTGTAGGCCATCATAAGCAGTCAAAATATATTCAACCACAATCATGGCCAATCATGTCTTTATCTTTAAGTCTTGACAATTTCTTCTTGAAAACTGGTGTGACCATCCCCTCCTCAAAAAAATCAAGTCCCCACCCCCAACCTCCCTCCCATTTCCAACATTCCTGCCTTCTCCCAAGTACTTGGATATGTCACCACCTTCCAAATATTTTCCCATATTTCCTGAATCTCAATGATTAAACCCCTCCAAATAGGTTTCTGCCTCTGCCATAAAGCCAAAATAGCTCTCAGGAAAATTGCAATAGCATTTTATCGGATTATGACAAACACAAGCCAGCAATTTCAGTTATCGGTGACAGAGACTTTTTGCCTGGCAACAACCACGTGATTTGTTCTCAGGTCACTGAACAGTTTGAACTGCAAAAAACATACTGAGAAACCAACAGGTCTTCATCCAGACAAAAGCTCTCTTTCTTTGCACTAAACCACTTTAAACAGGAAGAAAACTAGTTTATCATTCCTTCAGCAGTTGATGTAAGCTATGACTTTTAATTGGTTAGTAAGAGACATCTTAGAAGTGGATCAGCCACCCATTACCTCTTGCAAACTAGTCAAGGCATTCAGAAAAGGAAGAGAGAGAAAGAAAAACCTTTTGTCAGCAAGAATCAACTGAATAGATCTTGTGAACAAGATTATTGAATTATTCTGCCAGTTTTCGCTCTATCTGTGATAACAAGGTGTACAGCTGGATGAACACAGCAGGCCAAGCAGCATCATAGGAGCAGGAAGGCTGACGTTTCGGGCCTAGACCCTTCATCAGAAATGGGGGAGGGGAAGGGGGTTCTGAAATAAATAGGGAGAGAGGGGGAGGCGGATAGAAGATGGATGGAGGAGCAGATAGGTGGAGAGGAAACAGACAGGTCAAAGAGGCAGGGATGGAGCCAGTAAAGGGGAGTGTAGGTGGGGAGTTAGGGAGGGGATAGGTCAGTCCAGGGAGGACGGACAGGTCAAGGGGGTGGGATGAGGTTAGTAGGTAGGAGATGGGGGTGCGGCTTGAGGTGGGAGGAGGGGATAGGTGGGAGGAAGAACAGGTTAGGGAGGCAGGGACGAGCTGGACTGGTTTTGGGATGCGGTAGGGGGAGGGGAGATTTTGAAGCTTGTGAAATCCACATTGATACCATTGGGCTGCAGGGTTCCCAAACAGAATATGAGTTGCTGTTCCTGCAACCTTCGGGTGGCATCATTGTGGCACTGCAGGAGGCCCAGGATGGACATGTCGTCTGAGGAATGGGAGGGGGAGTTGAAATGGTTCGCGACTGGGAGGTGCAGTTGTTTATTGTGAACCAAGCGTAGGTGTTCTGCAAAGCGGGCCTGCAGTGCCACAATGATGCCACCCGAAGGTTGCAGGAACAGTAACTCATATTCCGCTTGGGAACCCTGCAGCCCAATGGTATCAATGTGGATTTCACAAGCTTCAAAATCTCCCCTTCCCCTACCACATCCCAAAACCAGTCCAGCTCATCCCCGCCTCCCTAACCTGTTCTTCCTCCCACCTATCCCCTCCTCCCACCTCAAGCCACACCCCTATCTCCTACCTACTAACCTCATCCCGCCCCCTTGACCTGTCCGTCCTCCCTGGACTAACCTATCCCCTCCCTAACTCCCCACCTACACTCACCGTTACTGGCTCCATCCCTGCCTCTTTGACCTGTCTGTTTCCTCTCCACTGATCTTCTCCTCTATCCATTTTCTATCTGCCTCCCCCTCTCTCCCTATTTATTTCAGAACCCCCTTCCCCTCCCCCATTTCTGATGAAGGGTCTAGACCCGAAACGTCAGCTTTCCTGCTCCTATGATGCTGCTTGGCCTGCTGTGTTCATCCAGCTCTACACCTTGTTATCTCAGATTCTCCAGCATCTGCAGTTCCTACTATCTCTGATACAACTTCCCTCTATCTGTGTTTTGTTATCCCTTACTTTGTCTGTCCATCTGTGTGTGGGGGCGGGTAGAGGGGTGGGATTAAAAGGGGATTAAGGTTTTAATTAGTAGCGCTAAATGCCATGGTTCATAACCGTTGACCTCTAGCAAAATCTAATTACTCATAAAATAATAGTAGTTCTTCTTTAGTATAGATGTCTGGTCCACGTTTTCTATAAACCTGGATCTGAAAATCAGGTAAGTTGGGTAATTTTGCATACTTTTCAAACTGTTTAATTTTATGACAACTCTGACAATAACAGAGTTCAATTTCTAGCAGGCTCCCTAGTGAGTTGTAACAATCTAATCGTATACAGGATCACTAGTAAAAACTTTTCTTCCTTCTCCCTCACTATTACCTCTGGTATCCCCAAAGGATCTATCCTGGGCATCCTTCTATTCAAATCTGCCTGCTATCATTTATCAACATCATTCAAAAGCACAGCATGAATTTTCACATACCGATCCCAACCCTCGCACCACTTCTCTTCACCCTTCTCCATCTCTGACTTGTTGGGTGCCCAATTCTGATGAGTTGAAATTTCTCCCAGTTAAACAATGGAATTAGCAAAGATAGTAAGCTAAATTCTAAATGACTGCACAGGTGGGACCAGCAACAACGAATCTCCCACCATGGTCCCACCTCCAGAGCAATTTTGTTCGTGGACGATGACTGGGAGGGCAAAGCGGGGAAGATATTAGCATCCACTCAATTGCCAAATAGGTTTCTGCCTCTGCCATTAGGCCAAAATAGCTCTCAGGAAAATCACAATAGCATTTAACCAGATTATGACAAACACAAGAAACCAATTAAAGTGCTTTAAAGACAATCTCCGCATGGCAGCTTGAATTTTCCAGGCAGCATGCAGCTCCCCCATGGCAGATTAGGAATCAGGAGAGAGATGAGGGCTCCACTCTACTGGAAACTTCCTTACCACCACTCCCACCCCTCCATGCACGATACAACTATTGGGCTACAGTTACATACATTAGTTCTCCAGTTGAGAAGTTGCAGCCCAAACTGATGGTCTTTCACTTGCATTTTTCTTTGAATTTATTGAAAAAAAACCTCTTCAGAAGGAGCATCCTTTGTGAGGTGTATTCTATCTCCTATCCAGTGGGGACACTCAAATGACAGGAGATGTTAAATCAATACTTTGCCTCAGTTTTCACAGTAGAGGACAATAGTACCATTCCTATTGGAACAGGCAAGTCAGAGGCAATAGAAAGGGTAGAACTTAGAACAATCAACATTGATAGCAAAAAGGTACTCAGCAAACTATTAGGATTGAGGGCAGACAAGTCCCCTGGGCCTGATGGCCTACATTCTAGGGTATTAAAGGAACTGGCGGTGGAGATAGTGGATCCATTGGTTACAATATTCCAAAATTCCCTGGACACAGGAATGGTTCCAGTGGATTGGATAAATGCTAATGTAACACTCTTATTCAAATAGGGAGGGAGGCAATATGTGGGAAATTACAGACCAGTTAGTTTAACATCTGTTGTTGACAAAGTGTTACAATCAATCATCAAGGAAGCAATATCAAGACATTTGTAAAGGCAAAATGCTATCCATTGGAGTCAGCATGGTTTTATGAAGGGTAAATCATGTTTGATTAATTTGTTAGAATTCTTCAAAGATGTAACAAGCAAAGTAGATAATGGGGATCCTGTAGATGTAATATATCTGGACTTCCGGAAGGCATTTGCTAAGGTGCCACACAAAAGGTTAATTCACATGGTTGGACCATATGGGAATAGGGGTAATTTATTAGCTTGGATAGGTGACTGGCTGAGAGACAGTGGACAGAGAGTTCGAATAAATGTTTTTATTTTCTGGATGGAAAGAAGTAACCAGTTGGGTGTCACGGGATTCCAGTTATTTGCAATCTACATTAATGACTTCTATACAGGGATAGAAGTCTCTGTAGCCAAATTTGCAGATGACACAAAAATAGGTGGGACGATAAATTGCAATGAGGAAATAAGAACTTTAGAAATGGATATAGACAGGTTAGGAGAGTGTGCCAAAATGTGGCAGATGGAGTTTAACATGAATAAGTGTGAGGTCATGCATTTTCATTGGAAAAGTGGGGAGTGACTTTGGGGTGCTCCGGTGCAGAGGGATCTCAATGTCCTTGTTCATGAGTCATTGACAACTAGAATGCAAGTACAGCAGATAATAAAGAAAGTGAATGGAATGTTGGCTTTTATAGCTAAAGAAATAGAATATAAAGGTAAGGAAATATTGTTGCAACTATAAAGGCATTGGTGAGACCACACCTGGAGTATTGTGCACAGTTTTGGCCCCCTTATTTGAGGAAAGATGTAGTGGCATTGGAGGCAGTTCAGAGAGCGTTCACTAGATTGATCCCAGTGATGAGTGGCTTGTCGTATGAAGTGAGATTGAACAGTTTAGGCCTATACTTTCTGCAATGTAGAAGAATGAGGAGAGATCAGATTGAGGTATTCAAGATGATAAAAAGTATGGGTAAATAGACGTGGAGTGGATGCTTCCACTTGTAGGGTATTCTAGGATGAGAAGTCATTGTGGTAGGATAAGGAGTAGCAAATTTAAAACAAAGTTAAAACACATTGAATGAGACCCAATACACCGATCATTACAATGCACAACCGGAAACGGCATCTATTGGAAGGAGCGAAAACCAGACCATATAAATTTGAACCAGCATAAGACAACAGCACTTCGAAGAAGGCTCCCCAGCACTGAGGATGACACTTAGTAAGGGGAAAAAACAGCTGCGATCAAACCACCCAGCTGGGCGAACACATCAACATCTACAACCAGCACCCGAGCTACAAATCTTCACTCAAACCCTGAGTGAGTATGCATGTTGGTGATTAATTAGCCTGCTAGTCAAGAGCCACTTTGGGTGCTACACATTGACATAGGGTCGGGACACAAAAATCGACCCAAAGTTCGATCCTGGCTCCAGAACAGAGATTCACCTAATCTTTTTTGGTACGATGGCAAACTCTGGTCCCTTTTCCAGTGACCTCATTCTTGTCCCTGGAATCAGTCTAAAGCTGTCCAAGGCTGTTGAGAACCATCATATCATATTTGACTGCAGGTTGAGCTTCCAGCTTCTTATTCAACAATTACTAAGATTATCTATTTGCACCTTTACAATGTCACCAACTCCATCTTGGTCTCAACCCACTTGAAACCCTCCTGTGTGCCTTCATTTTTTAAATTTGTGGATGGCTGGTTAGGCCTGCAGTTACTGGCCATCCCCAATTGCCCAGAGGGCAGATATGAGTCAACCATATTGCAGTGAGTATGGAGTCATGTGTAGGCCAGACCAGGTAAGGATGAGAGATTTCCTTTCCTAAAGCAAACCAGATGGGTTTTTCTAACAATCAGCAATGACTTCATCATTATCATTAAACTCTCATTTCCAGATTACTATTGAATTTGAATTCCACCAACTGCCATAGAGGGATTTGAACCTAGATTTCCAGCACATAACCTGTGTTTCTGGATTAATAGACTGGCAGTAATATTACTCATCCATTGCCTCCCCATTATATCTCCCCATTGGTTTTTCTAATGCCCTTCTTGATGCCTTCCCATCTTATACCCTCTAGAAACATAATGTTATCTAAAACTTTGCTGCCTACTTTTCAACTTGCAGGATGTCTCATTTCCCTATCGTCCCTGACACATTGACCCACCTCAGCTTCCACTTCAGCAACACCTTAACTTTAAAATTCTCATCCATGCTTTCCCCTCCATGATTTTACCATTCTCCATCTTTGTAATGTCTTTGGGCCTCATAACCCTCTGAGATCTCTATTCCTCTTAATCTGGCTTCTTGAGCATCCCCAGTTTTAGTTGGTCCACCATTAGTGACCATACCATCAGCTGCCAAGGCCCTTAGCCGTGCAATTTCAACCCTAAACTTCTCTACCTTTTGACATCCCTTTCCTTCTCAAGACAATCCTTAAAATTCTTTAGCCAAGCATTTTGTTATCTCCATAGGTGGTTTGGTATCAGATTTTGTTTTAAAATGCCAATGCAGCACCTTGGGACATTTTATTACACTGAAAGCTGCATGGCATTCCATTTGATTAAATGGCCCACACAAGTTTCCCGAACAAAGTCCCAGACTCATGCTCAGCTCCAAAGCCCTCTGTTGAAATGAAGGGAAAATCTCAATCAGCACACCTCAGCCCTATGCTTAGATGCCCATACTAACAAAAAGGGTGCGTAAATTAGCAGAGGCAGGTTGTTATTTTAGAAGTATGACTTAATGTGTATAGCTCAAACACTTCATATGTATCAACTCTTTTTTTTACAAGTGTTGCATTTGTGTGGACCGTTTTCAGAAATACTTGCAGAAAAAAAATGTGACATGACAGAGAAGTTTGTCTTTTACTTTAAGTCTTTCACGTGAAAGATCAATTACTGTTAACATTTACATTCTCCAGCCAACAGTATAAAGCACCGAGCAGATGGTGTGACTCAGTGACTGATGAGAAGACAAGCTCAAGTTCCTTGCCTGTCTAAGTGCCGCCAGTGTCTCACTATGAGAACAGCACAAAGGATTCATTGTATTCACAGATGATAGATGCCTTTGATGCTGCGGCTCACTGATTGGCAGCTTCTCAGGCTTCAAAGTCATGTGGTCTGAGAAGTGAGGGTTGATGGATGGTGAAGCCGTCTGTTCTGGGCTGATTTGTAAACAGGAAGGGAGCTGGCTAACAGCCTGCTGGGTAAACAGCCCTCAGCATTGTTTGAATGGTCTCTTTACAGTTCTTTCAAAATATTACTTTATTGAATGGGAGGGGCTCCTGTGATTGATTGTATGGTAGGAAATGACTCTCAGCTGTCTATACACAATTCTGTAACCTGCCACAATTAACAAGATATGGCTTTTTCTCCTTAAATTTTAACTCTTGATATGTAACATCTGTAAAACAAAGACCAGAATTTTACCTTAAAAGAGCAAGTCCCAATGTGCAGGTAGGTGGTAGCTTGTGAGTACGGTGTTGTCAGAGTCTGTCAGTGAAGGGTCAATGGGCAGGCAAGGCAGCCAGAGAGACTGCATGGGTGGTGCCTGATGAGGCATGCCAGGGGAATGGAACTTGGGTGCCATTTTTAAAAGCAGTCAGCATGGCAAGATAATACAGCTGGCTGCAGCAATAAGCGAAGACAGGAAACAAGAAGATCCAGAGTCTCTCCAAGAATCAGTGGTGCCTCACCAGAGGTATTAAACATGATTCAAAGATGAGTAGGAAATTGGGGAACAGGTTGTCCACCCAATTGGCAGAGACATCCAGGCTACGCCGATGTTTCTATTGTTCATGAGATTTGTCAGTATTTATTGCCCGTCTTTACTTGCTTTGAAGCAGGCTGTGGTGAGCTGGTTTCTTGAACAGCTGCAGTACTCAGGTTGTAAGGACACCCACAGCGTTGTCAGTGAGGAAGTTTCAGGATTCTGACCCAGTGGTGCACATTGTTCTCTCTGTACAGGACATCAGGCAGAGATGACTTGTGCTGACAGATGCATGCCTGAGGCTTGTCTTTGTGAAACCACACTGGACAGTCAAGCTGCCACTAACATAGGAGTCATGAACTTCTTTAAAGGTCACGTAACAATAGGAATTTATGCACGCATACTTAGATCCCACCTTGAAATTAGATTCCACCTTTTGTGCCTGTGTGTGTTAAATGAGTTGTGAAATGACAGACCAGTGAAAGAAATCTTAGCTTTTTTGAACAGTACTAGGCCATTAAGAATTTGATGAATTCCACAAACATATCATGGGAGGGACCACACCAGATGAGGCAACTGCATTTCCCACGCTGTTGCTGCACGTTATGACAGCTGCAGGAAAATGGCAAGGGCATTCATGGAAAGGACATTGGGCCTGCAGAAGGTGAAAGGTTTATTGGACTGACAGGGTAAGTCCATAAGTGAGGCCCATAGCCTCAGTCTGACTGTCCAGCTCAATGTAAAAGCTCACACAGTGGTTGGTCTTCTTAGGTTTAGCAGTGGGAGCATCTTGATGCAGTGGTGAACTACAAATTAGGATATCCATAGATATCTCCATAGAATCCTGGAATGATCCTGAAGCATAGAATTTCAGTCCCATGATGACCCTTAGTGCAGCAAATCTTTCCTATGGCTCAACTTATCATCAATGGTGGCATACGAGGGCTCCCTGAAGAGACACAGTCTTGAGCAACATTGTTGCCCTGACATTTCAAGAAAGTCGAATGTCCTAAGGTAAATTCTATTGACAAGTATTGTCTTCTGCGCACAAAAAGCTGGTTGTGTGCCTGTCTGTGCCCTCCTCCTCCCTGTACCCTTTCTGATGTCTGATCTTATTGACCCTCTGGATATTACTGCTCCACTCCCTGCAGCTTCAATGCTGTCCCTCTAGGCTGCTGCTCCTTACCAATTGTGAAGAACCCTTACTGAATGAAAGCCATAGCAAATAGCTGCACTCAATTGTCTGGGTCTCCCATCTCCTCTTTCTGTACACCTACAGTACCAAGGCAGAAAGTCAGAAAGGACATTCAAGGAGAATGCCCCTACTATTATAGCCAAGTTTGACTTTGCTGACAATTATTATTAGCTTTTACTCAGTTTCATCCTCCTGCCAAGCCGTGCTACCAGTCACAATGGAAAACAACTGCAACAACCACTGACTTTCCATTAAACCTCTGGCTTGTTATAGGTGATGCAGCTCTGAACCTTTGTAGTTACTATGCACCCAGTGCAAAATTTCAAAAACCTGATAAAATCACTGTAAATTGCCTGTTTGGCAGGCTTAAATAACATCTTCAATGGTCTGATAAACTTCAATGCATATTCTAGTATTTCACGGCTAAGCAAGGGGAAAGCAAGTGTCTTTGTCATAAAGTGATAGAGTCATGGAGTTATAGAGCAAACAGTTATAATGAAACAGACCCTTTGGTCCAAATCATCTGCACTGACCAGGTAACCTAAACTGATGTAGTCCCATTTGCAAGCATTTGGTCCATATCCCACTAAACTCTTCTTATTCATGTACCCATCTAGATACCTTTTTAAATGTTGTAATTGTACCTACCTCTTCTGGCAGCTCATTCCATATATGCAACAACCTCTGCTTGAAAAAGTTGCCCCTTAAGTCCCTTTTAAATCTTTCCCCTCTCACCTTAAATCTATGCCCTCTAGTTTTGGAGTCCCGTCCCCTGGGAAAAGGACCTTGGCTACTCGCCCTATCCATGCACCTCATGATATTATAAACCACTATAAGGTAACCCCTCACTCTCTGAAGCGCCAAGGAAAATAACCCCAACCTTTTCAGCCACTCCCTATAGCTCAAATACTCCAATCCTAGCAACATCCTTGTAAGTCTTTTCTGAACCCTTTCGAGTTTAACAACATTGTTTCTATAGCAGGGCGATCAGAATTGAACACAGTATTCTAAAAGTAGCCCCATCAATATCCTGTTCAGCCACAACATGATGTCCTACCGTCAATATTCATTGCACTGACCAACGAAGGCAAGTGTACCAAATTCCTTCTTCACCATCCTAACTATCTGCGATTCCACTTTCAAGGAACTAAACACCTGCACTGGTCGGTGTCTTTGTTTGACAACACTCCTCAAGGCCCTATTATTAACTGTGTAAATCCTGCCCCGGTTTGTCTTTCCAAAATGCAACACCTCACAATTATCTAAACTAAACTTCATCCGCCAATCCTCAACCCATTGGCCCATCTGATCAAGGTCCTGTTGTACTCTTGAGGTAACCTTCTTTACTGTTAACTACACCACTAATTTTGGTGTCATCTGCAAACTTACTAACCGTACCTCCTACATTCACACCCAAATCATTTATATATATAATGAAAAGCAGTGGACCCAGCATCGATCATTGTCATAGAGTCCTGGAGTTGAACAGCACAGAAACAGACCCTTCAGTCTAACTCGTCTATGCCGATCAGATATCCTAGAGGCATATAGTCTCATTTGCCAGCATTTGGCCCATATCCCTCTAAACCCTTCCTGTTCATGTACCCATCCAGATGCCTTTTAAATGTTGTAATTGTACCGGCCTCCACCGCTTCCTCTGTCTGCTCCTTCCATACACGCACCATCCTCTACATGAAAAAGTTGCCCCTTGGGTCCCTCTTAAATATTTCCCATCCAACCTTAAACTTATGCTCTCAGTTTTGGACTCCCCCACCTTGGGGTAAAGACTTTGTCTATTTGCCCTATCCATACTCCTCATGATTTTATCACTTTAATTCAAGTGTGTAGCATTTATTTTTGGGTGCTATGAATTGCTTTAGAAGTCCAAAATGATGTTCATGCACACCTCTAATATGAGTTACATTGAGCAGCATATTGGTGAGAACATTAGTGCATGCAACATGAATGTTCACTGTGAGTCTGTAGAGCATGCAAATCATAGAATCCCTGCAGTGTGGAAGCAGGCCATTCAGCACATCAAGTCCACACTGACCCTCTGAAGGGCATCCCACCCAAACCCACCCCCCACTCTATCCCTGTAGCCCTGCATTTCCCATGGCTAATCCATCTAGCCTGCATGGGCACTATGGGTCAATTTAGCATGGCCAATCCACCTAAAATGCACATCTTTGGACTGTGGGAGGAAATCAGAGCACCCGGAGGAAACCCAAGCAGATGCAGGGAAAATGTGCAAACTCCACACAGACAGTTGCCTGAGGGTAGAATCAAACCTGGTTCCCTGGCGCTGTGGGGCAGCAGTGCCAATCGCTGACAGAAAACAGAGCCAACCACTGAGCCACCCTGTCACGCCCCACACTCATAACATCGATCAACATGAAATATTAAATTGTGTTTATTAAATCTTGGGATATGAATGCTTCAATAGAGATAGAATTTATTCTCCATGGCTAATCACCCTTGAGGAGGCGGCAGTGAGCCATATCTTTGAACCACAGCTCACCTATAAAATGCATAGGCTGTTCCTGAGCGTTGCAGGCTAGATTCAACTGGTGCTAGATTTTCATGATTTTGGAGCATGCTGATGCAACATACAGCCACTCACAAGATGATGTGCAGTGCCCAAATGCTTCATGCATGTAAATTAGCAGGCATTGACAAGTTGGGAGTCTGTCTGCATTGGAAACAGTGTGGACAGGTTAATCCTGCATCGTGATCCTTGGGTTAACTTTCAGGGATGGTCACATTCAGATGTTTTTATATATAGTAAGATTTCTCTATTATTTGTTCTCCTTGATCACTAAGATGTTGAGCTCATGTTAAAGTAATGAAGAGGTTGGGGCTGCTGTGGAGGGTTTTGATGGATTTGGTCTCAAATAATAACACAACCAAACAGAGAAGAATGATTGTTGAATACAATGCTCTCCATATGTCTTGTCAGATTGATGCAAGAGATGGATGCATGTTCTGCACACAAAACACTAGGCAGCTTTTTGCAGTGTAAGGTATCCATGAGCTCCATAGTGCAGTATTGCAATGCTGAAGTATATTTTAAAGGCATGAGGATGAGGTGAGGTTAGTGCATTGCCTATGCCAACTTCCATAGGTGGAGGGGACAGACAGTCATTGACCATGAAGCATGCCCAGAGATGTAGAGGAATGCTCGTCAAAGCTTTACAGGTCCTGGATCGGCATGGTGGCTCAGTGGTTAGCACTGCTGCCTCACAGCACCAGGGACCAGGGTTTGATTCCACCCTTAGGTGACTGTCTGTGTGGAGTTTGCATATTCTCCCCATATCTGTGTGGGTTTCCTCCAGGTGCTCTGGTCTCCTTCCACAGTCCAAAGATGTGCAAGCTAGGTGGATTGGCCATGCTAAATTGCCCATAGTGTTCAGGGATGTGTAGATTAGGTGGGTTGTAGGGGGATGGGTCTGGGTGGGATGCTCTGAGGGTTGGTGTGGACTTGTTGGGCCGAAGGGCCTGTTTGCACACTGTAGGGATTCTATGAAAGTGGATGCCTGGAGAAGGTGCTGTTGAGCTGCAGCTGTCAAGTTACTGCTTGTAGATTCTCGTCAGGAACTGGCACTATCTTGTTTCTCTCTGCTACCTGGGATTTAATGCATTTAAATAGGCTGTTTGCTGCTTTCCAGTGAAATTGTCATTTAGCTGATCAAGCACTAAGTGGAAAACTGGACATTTTTTTCTGATTGCAAAAACCTAATTTTTTCTCTGCATTGTGACATATTTTCCGATCATTGTCCCAGTCATTCAGAGGTTGGGGAAATTCCATCCATGCATGTTTTATGTGAAAACTGACCTTATTTATTGTGTGGGTTGAAACCTCCAGATAAGTAAAAATCTAAAAATAACTGAACAGCATTTTAAACGATTTAACCAGCAGCTCCCAAGCTGGCCAAATATTTACATACCGGTACCTTACAAAGTTGAAAGCCGATAGAATAGAGTTGGGTTGTCTGGGAGAAGTTTAACAAAGATAATCAAATTAGATGAGTATGAATGACCCATCTCCCGAATGATTCACAAAACATTCAGACGCCACCCAGTCTGCATTTGAGTGCAGGACAAGCCATTAGATTCATTCACTCTGGACTTTGGACCTGGGTGAAAATGAAAATTCCAAGCAAATTCTGATCATTTCTAAACAATGGACCTGGAATCAGCTTGCTATTGCCATCTTTGGATAACTGACTAGTTTATGTGTGGAGATCATAAGGCAAAGTTGTGGCTTCAGTCTAAGACTGGAAGGGGCCCACGTGGGGCACTTTCTCTCTTTCTCTCTCTAGCCAACCTGCAAGCTTCAGCCCTGTCTGGTGTTTAACCAACTACATAGGTGGAGGAGAAGGGCTTCCATGCCCAGGACTCGCCTGCTCCATCTGTTTTACTTTTTGTTTCTTTAATTTTTCTCTCTCTTTTCTCTTTCTTTCCCCTTTATATTTATTTTACTTACCTCTTGCTGAAGAGCTGTGTCCTGGCGACGGCATCGGTGGTGATGTGTAGGCCCAGCAGCGTGCACTCGTGGCAGCCATGGTAGAGGCGAGTTCAGGTTTCCGGCAGCTTCTGCGGAGGTTGTTCTAGTGCTGGCTCGTCGCCTAGTTCAGGCTTCGGGTGAGGAAGGGCGTCCCGGGAGGTGGCAGCAGCAGATCCGGCCGTTCCTCATGGCTGCGTCGGAGGCAGCTGAAGACAAGGCCTTTCGGCATCGTCGGCAGAGGGGGTGAAGTGGGCGAGCCTGTGGGAGCTCATGATGGCAGAGATTGTGGGACCAGCAGCGAGTGATGGCACCTAGGGCAGATCGTCTTCGACATTGGTGGACTCAGCACAGGACTCAAGGCAGTGGCAGTGGCGTTGGCTTTCAATGGAAGGGCGGCCTCTGTGGTCAGCATTGGTCAGCTACAGCAATGCAATCAACTCGAATCGATACTCCAGCTGAATTGACAGGAGTGGTAGCTGCTTTGGGAGCAGCGTGGTAGGCCTGGTGTGGGGATTCCTTGGATTGACTGGCATGGCAAAGGGGAGGAGATCGTGCCCTTTTAGGAAGTGTGGTCCCAGCATGGCCAAGCACTTTTGAAAGACTGAGGTGCAGGGGTGGATGAACACAGCAGGCCAAGCAGCATCATAGGAGCAGAGAGGCTG
>NC_063333.1:84567730-84713819 GCF_021869965.1 Rhincodon typus
CAGCCTCTCTGCTCCTATGATGCTGCTTGGCCTGCTGTGTTCATCCAGCCCTGCACCTTGTTGTCTCGGATTCTCCAGCATCTGCAGTTCCTACTATCTCTCACTTTTGAAAGACTGTACTGTTTGACTTGCAGCTTTATTTCTTTATTTTTCTGTGTAATACTAAGAATTACCGTAATGTTTAACTTTTAACTTTGTTCTTTCTTTCTACATTGTTCTTATGATTCTGTACCTCAGTAAACGCACCTAAGATGGCACCTTGTGTGACAACATTATACACTGTTCATTGTACTCCTGTGCTTTGGTACTTGAGGACACGCGACAAACAAAAACTAAATCTAAATCTAAATCTAAAAATAACCTACAGCAGGCAGTAAAAATCTTAAAAATCAATCCACAGAAGAAAAGAGACAGACCATCTGTCAACATCTTTCAGTTGTCTTGACTCAGAATTCTGAAATGCCATCCAACCCAGTCTAAAGCCATCCAACCCAGTCTAAAGCCATCCAGCCCAGTCTAAAGCCATCCAAGTTAGCGATCATCAAGATCCAGGGTGGCACTGCTGCCTGACAGTGCCAGGGATCCGGGTTCAATTCCACTCTCAGGCAGCTGGCTGTGTGGAGTTTCCACATTCTCCCCATGTTTGTGTGGGTTTCCTCCAGGTGCTCCAGTTTCCTCCCACAGTCCAAAGATGTGCAGGTTAGGTAGATTGGCCATGCTAAGTTATCCCTTAGTGCCCAGGGAATTGCAGGCTGGGTGGGTTAGCCATGGGAAACGCAGGGTTACAGGAATGGCTTGGGTCTGGATGTGATGCTCTTCAGAGGGTCGGTGTGGATTTGATGGTCTGAGTGGCCTGCTTCCACAGTGTAGGAATGATCCTGTGATATACAACTGATATTTTTTTAGACTGTTCAGCAATATAACCTACCCTTCTACTTTAACTTACTTCTGTTTGTATGTGTGTGAGTGCTGGGAAGTATGTGTGAGAGTTGCAGCATTTTATTGTTTTATTTATATCATATGTTAAGTACAATAAATACTATTTCCGTTCCTTCTAAAAATTTACAAGAAAACCTGTCTATGTGTCAAACACACAAAAACAGAAATTGCTGGGGAAACTCAGCAGATCTGGCAGCAACTGTGCACAGAAAACAGAGTTAACGTTTTGAGTCCAATGATCTGCTTTCTCTCCACAGATGCTGCTAAACTTGCTGAACTTTTATTTTTTTGTTTTACAGATCTCCAGTATCTGTAGGTGTTTATTTTATTTTACTATCTACACATGTCATTGACAAGCAAAGCACTTAAATAGTTAAACATTCACTGAATTGACGATTGAAGAAGTAACAAAGAGAATTGATGAGGGCAGAGCAGTTGACATGATCTATATGGACTTCAAGATTCCTTATGGTAGACTGGTTAGCAAGGTTAGATCACGTGGAATACAGGGAAACTAGCCATTTAGAGACAGAGATGGCTCAAAGGTAGAAGAGAGAGTGGTGATGGAGAGTTGCTTTTCAGACTGAAGGCCTGTGACCAGTAGTGTGCCACAAGGATCTGTGCTGGGTCCACTGCTTTTCGTCATTTTTGTAAATGATTTAGACGTGAACATATGGTTAGCAAGTTTGCAGATGACACTAAAATTGGAGGTGTAGTGGATGGCAAAGAAGGTTACCTCGGAGTAAAACGGGATCTTGATCAGATGGGCCAATGGGCCGAGGATGGGCAGACGGAGTTTAATTTAGATAAATGTGAGGTGTTGCATTTTAGAAAGGCAAATCAGGGTGGGACTTATGCACATAATGTTAAGGTCTTGAAGAGTGTTGCTGAACAAAGAGTTCCTTGAAAGTGGAGTTGCAGGTAGACAGGGTAGTGAAGAAGGCATTTGGTATGCTTGCCTTTATTGGACAGTGCATTGAGTATAGGAGCTGGGAGATCATGTTGCAACTCTTCAGGACATAGGCTAGGCCACTTTTAGAATACTGTGTGCAATTCTGGTTGCCCTGCTAAAGGAAGGTTGTTGTGAAACTTGAAAGGGTTCAGAAAAGATTTACAATGATGTTGCCAGGGTTAGAGGATTTAAGTTATAGGTGGAGGCAGAATAGGCTGGGGCTATTTTCCCTGGAGCATCGAAGGCTGAGGGGTGACTTTAGAGAGGTTTATAAAAACATGAGGAATATGGATAGGGTAAATAGGCAAGGTCTTTTTCCTGGGGTGGGGGGAGTCAAAAACTAGAAGGGTGTGGGTTTAAGGTGAGAGGAGAAAGATTTAAAAGGGACCTAAAGGGCAACTTTTTCATGCAGAGGGTGGTGTATGTATGGAATGAGCTGCCAGAGGAAGAGATGAAGGCTGGTACAGTTACAACATTTAAAAGGTATCTGGATGGCTATATGATTAAGAAGGGTTTAGAGAGATATTGACCAAATGCTGGCAAATGGGACTAGATTTATCTAGGATATCTGGTCGGCATGGACGAGTTGGACCGAAGGGTCTGTTTCCGTGCTGTATGTCTCTATGACTCTATAACTCTAAGTGGTTTCTTTCAAAAAAAAACAATTTGTTGTGGTCAACCAAGTGTAAAGAAGGGAGACATTCTACCATTTCTCACCTGACTGGAACAATGTAACTAAGTTACAGTGACACTGGAAGAATTATTTGATTGATGTGATAGATTCAGAGAGATATGGCCTGGGGGAGCATTCCAAAAACCTGGTGAGCTGTTGTGTCAAATATGTGCTTAATTATAATTGTTTTACTGGAGTTCAGTTCTACTGTTTAGGGATAAATCTGGAGGTGGCTTCAGTTGGCTGTTTTACCATTATTTCGGGGAATATGAAATGAAAGACTTTAGAGGAAGATTTTCAAGACCATTGGTAATGGAATAAAGATAGCAGTATGGGTAAAATGAGAGTGTGGAAGGCTTCCTTAACAGTAACTGCAGAGTATGTAACACCTGTTTGTCTACTTCCTCTCTCATCACCATCCAAGGCTCCAGGCACCCCTTCCAGGTGAAGCAGCGCTTTACCTGCACTTCACTCAATCTAGTCTACTGCATTCACATCTCACAATGTGACCACATCTACATTAAGGTGATAAAATGCAGACTGGGTGATCAATTTGCATAACACCTATGTTCTGTCTGTAAAAAATGATTCTGAACTTCCAGTTGCCTGCCATTTCAAAACACCACTGTGTTCCCTTGCCAAGATCTCTGTCTTGGGCTTGTTGCAGAGCTTCGGCAAAGCTCAGCTCAGGCTAGAAGAACAACATCTCGTTTTCTGTTTGGGAGCTCCGCAGCCTTCAGGACTCAATATGGTGTTCAATAATTTCAGGGCCTGAGCACCTTCTCCCACGTCTTTACCCCAACTCCCCCACACCAAGCCTCGTCATCACATGAACTGCTACCACAAACAACTCATTGCCAGTCACTAACAGTCCCCATTGGCAGCTATTCATTCACCCAGACTGAATTTTACCCACTCCTGTCTGCCAACTGTTTTTCTCTCTCTCTGGACTCCATCTCCACCTGTCATTTGCTCCTTTCCCATTCTCCCACTCTTTCTCTAGCATAGGTACCATCTGTTTCCAGCTACAATCAGTTCTGAGTAAGGGTCACTGGATCCGAAATGTTAACTCTGTTTCTCTCCACAGATGCTGCTAGACCTGCTGGGATTTTCCACAGTTTCTGATTTCCAGCATCCACAGTTCTTTGGTCTCTTTTTCCTCTATAACAGCAGTCAGGCTTAAATCTCAGAATGTCCCAAAGAATTCTACAGTCAAAGAAGTATGTCAAAAATATACGAGACACTAATTTACTGTTAATTGAATATTGAAGTTCCAGTAGGCTATGCAGTGATAGACAAATAAGTCTTTCCTCAACATTTTGGACACAGTGGAAAAGCAGGAGGATTTAGTTACACAATCAGCTCAACTAAATAATGCCCTTCCCTCTCTAAGCTCATCATCGGTGAGTGCAGAAAATTCAGCCCAGCATGTGACACTTTATCAGACTTTTGGAAGTCCATCTACATTACATGAACCACATTATCCTCATCAAAGATTTCTGTTACCTCATCAGAAAAACCGAAATAATCTAGTTGAACTTGATTTGCCCTTAATTATGTCGTTTGGCTTTCTTTGATTAATCCACATTTGCCAAAAGGACTGTTAATTTTGTCTCAAACTATCGTCTGTAAAAGCATCCTGAGCTTACACCCAAGGTTATGCTGGTTGTCTTGTAGTTACTGGGCTTATCCCTGTTACCTGTTTTGTAAAGGATGTATCTTTTAAAATTCTTGAATCTTGTAGCATCACTTCCGCATTTACAATTTCCACCCTTTCTTTCCTCAGTATCTGTCATTACATCACATTCATTTCTTAGCACTATAATCATCTCAATTCCATCTTTTACCATCCAATTTATAAGCAAATAAAAGATTTTTGGATTCCTTTTTATGTTGTCTGCCAGTTTATTCTTATATTTTTCTCTTCACATCTCTCATTCGTTTTCTTTCATAATTTTTCTGAACCTTCCATTTTGACCCTGGCTCTTGATTGTGGCATCCAACTGACATCTGTCACATGCACCCTTCTTTTTTCATGATCATCCTGTATGCATTGTGTCATGTGGGGAACAATGAATTTATTTGTCCTGTTGTTCCTCCCTAGGAGTGTATATTGACTGTAACCCAACTATCTTCTCTTCAAAGGCAGCTCTTGTTGCATTCCTCTTTGCCCACTGATACTCGATTTCAAGTTATCAAAAGCAGATTCATTCTCAAGCTGATGTTGGCCCTCCCCCAAATAGTTATTCTTAATGTGGATTGATCTTTATCTTTTGGCATAGCCAATCTAAACCTTAAGATATTATAATCACTGTCATCTAAATGTTTCTCCACAGATACTTGACCCACTTGATTTACCCCATTTCCTGAAACAGATCGAGCAACCCCTCCTTTATGGCTGCACTGGAAATTGTAGAAAACTTTCCTGAAACAGGAGAAAACCTTTCCCCTCCATGCCTTGCTGGACTGTATTGGAATAGTAAAGTGTAACTACTTTGTATTTTTGCACCTCTCTTTAATTTCCTTTCAAATTTGTTCATATAAATCTTTCCCACCACTTGGTGACCTACAGAAACCTCGAGCAATGTAATTGTACCACTATTATTTGTAATTTCTAATCAAGTGGATTGTCCTTGGCATCCTCCCTCTCTTGCACTGCAATGTTCTCCTCAGCAATATACTAACCCATACTCATTTCTTTCTTTCTTTCCCTATCTTTCCTGCCGCATTATGTGGCATGAATAACATGTTTCAGCCAAAGATAGCCAATGATTTATGATCCATCAAGGTAAAAGCTCACTGCAAAAGAGAAAATGACTTGAAAACTTAATGCCCAGGCAATTGCTCAAAAGCCTTTCCCAGGAAGAGAAAATGAGGGATGGTTGAAGGTGATCATTCTACCTCTTCAAGTTACAAATGCAGAGATTTGTCAAGCAAGGACACCAGGCCACAGGAATTTTGTGAAGCCAGCAGAAGCAAAATCTGTTGGAAATTTTGGAAAATTACAAATGGGATCCTACATTTGGATTAGGTTTTTGATTGTGGCAGTCTCCTGGCTGAAGTAGGGAGAATAGCCCGTTACAAGCTAAATTTTACTTCAGGTGGTCCTTGGTCAAGCTATAAGCACAAAGCCCAAACCAGTTTTCAAATACTGCTAGCCAAATTTTCAGGTGTAAAACAAGCAACCAACAGCTGCAAGGTGGACACAGCAGTTTGTATAAGTATTTGTGTTTTTATTTTCCTTTTGTTTTTGATTCTGCTTCTCTGTGCATACCTTCTTTAGTTTAAATGCAGTGTATGTTGATTTTAGTTTGACAGCTATTGGATAAAAATTGAAACAACAAAAAACTATTTAGTTTGTGTAAATAAATGGAGAGGCTCTTTCTTGGATTGTATCTATCACCACCTAGTTTCTGAGTTCTCTTAACTTAATAAACAAAGTGAGGAAGGATGGACACAGTAGCCATGGAACCAAACATCAAAAGAGAAGAAAGGCTAGGATACAAAAAGAATCAGAGATGCAGAAACTCTCAAAGAGCTTCTGCCTTAAAATGAGGTGGAAGACTTCAATGACAAATGCTTTGACTTACTGCAGGGAAAAAGCAGCAGGTTTAGGAGCTGATATAACAAGGTGTAGAGCTGGATGAACACAGCAGGCCACGCAGCATCAGAGGAGCAGGAAGGCTGACGTTTCGGCCTAGACCCTTCTGATACACATACTGCAAATAGATCCAGTATGAAGGAGTGTGCCCAGGTACAAACCAATCCTTTGTCAACAATTTATTAACTTAATGAGAAATTAATTATCTAGACTCATGACGAATGTTAAGAAAGGAAACACCAGGAGATGCCACTTTGATACTCAATCTACAATAAGTTGCTACATCTGTGATGTGACCTGATTGATCCCAATGCTTACTTCTTTGATATGGGAAATTGCATTTCCAACTTGGTGGCTGCCAAAGGGGAGGTGTTTCTATCAATCATGCATTTCTTGTATGTTTTCTAACCAGATCACTGCATGGCTCCAAGATCTACTTTCATGTTCTTTACTCACCCTGTCACATCAAGTCAACATAGTCTGTTCAAAGGGATATCATACATCTTACTCTGCAGTCCTTGAGGGATCTCTTTTTAAAAGGAATGAAAATAATGATTAATTGTGAGACCAAAATATATGCTAGAAGTAGAAGCCAACACATGATGTCTTGCCTTTTTCAAGGGACACATATCACGTATAATTGATGTGGGGAATATTGAAGCAACCAGAGTAAAAAAGCTGTACAAGCTCAATAATACAAGGCATCACTTCAAATACTTATATTCTTCAGTATTAACCATTCAACCAGTGTCTAACAGGCAACTGCATTTATTCTTTCACACAAATAAAAAACTTGCAGTTATATAGTACCTTTTAAGATCTAAAGCTGTTTCAAAGAGTTTTGCATTTATCAGCTGATGCTAACAAAACTAATCAGCTGGCAGACATATTGGTGGATTGATCAAACTGCAGTGAGAAGCGTCTACGGTCATTAAGATCCTGCTGTAGTTGCTAAAATACATCTACAGACAAAGATTCTACTCATCTGGCTTCTGTGAAAACACCAAGTGACATGCTCTGGATTGCTATTATTACTTCTTCGTTGTTATTATAGTTTTTGAATAAAATGTCAGCAGCCACAGTCATTGCTTCCATAATTACTTCACCATCTGTGAATGATTTCTTGTATGTTACCTGAAAATCACAAATACAAACCAATGTTTCAGTGCAGATCTTAGCTTTTGCTGCCAGTTTGGGAAAAAGTGACTGCTGAGCCTTCAGCTTGTCAAATCTCTTTGTCTGATACATGCTGTTCAAGGAAAAACTATCCTTTGTGTGCTGTCATTGCAAATTCCCCTTTTCCCTTTTCGATATATTTTGTTGACATATAAAGCAAACACTCTTGTCTTTTACAGGTGTGAACAGAAATTCATTTTCCCATTCCACACGGAAGTTGTCCACTTTTTTTGTTTCTTTTTAGATGGTCCAGGTTCATCATTCATTATATTTCATGATGTCACTCTGCCACTGGTCACATTGCAGATAGACAACTTGATCCATGTCTCTGGAACATCAGTGATTTTGCTGGCTGCTCTCAAAAGTGGAAGAACAGGAAATTACTTCCATGGTCATAATTTGTTTGTGGGACCCCTGGTCAGCTTCTGTTGCTTGGATACAGCAGCATTCCCATACTTTTTCTTTGCCCTGCATGGACCTATTCAGTAAGCAGCTGATGAAAACAAAACCAATTTATCTATAGAGGATGGGCAGAGGAATGGGACTAACTGAAAGAGGCCACACGGACATGACAGGCTGAATAGCCTCCTATGTTTCTGGTATTGGAATATATTGGCTTCACTCGTCAGTTCATAGTATATTTCTAATTCATTTGTTTGCAATGCCCATTATAAAAACACTTACTCTTCTCTGAAATGTCTAACTGGATCAAACTGAAACACGATGCAACAAGCCCAAGACTAGTATGCAAATATAGTAAGGAATCAGGAAAGCTAATAGAATGTTATGTTTTATTATGGGGGAATTGAATGCAAGAGTAGGGAAGCCATCCTTCACTTATATAAGCCATTGGTGAGACTGCAGTTGGAGTACTGCATACCGTTACCGAACATACAGAAATATTTTACTGGAAGCAATTCAGAGAAAGGTTAGCAAACTGGAATGAGCAAATTGCTTTAAGCGAAAAAGGTGAACAGGCTAGGCCTGTATCCTCTGGAGTTTAGAAGAGTCACAAGTAACTTAATAGAAATGTATAAGTTCCTGAATGGATTTGGCTGGGTGAATGTTTCTTCTTGTGGGAGAATCTAGAACTAGACATCTTAATTTAAAAATAAAAGAGTGCCCAATGAAGACTGAGATAAGGAAACAGTTTTCTCTAAAGTTGTGAGTCTTTGGCATTCTCTTCCCCAAAAAGCAGCAGTTGAAGAATCTTTAAATATTTTTAAGGCAGAGTTGGATAGATTCTTGATTACCAAGGGAATGGAAGATTATCAGGGATATGCATGGAAGTAGAGTTGAGGTTAAAATCAACCATGATCTTAATGAATGGCAAAGCAGGCTCAAAGAGCCAAGTTGCATACCCTTGTTCATATTTTCATAAGCTGGCAAAGCCCTGTAAACACTTTTCTCTACTCGTGTGGCTTCCAGAAGCAGACATTATGCAACAGCACATGCTGGCAACAAACAAATGCAGGCAGGTGGTGAGATTAACTGTCTGAGACTCTTTGTTTGCGATGTAATTTTGGATACCATGGTTGTAGGGTGTAACATATTACCATGGATTAGTTAGCTAACAGAAAACAGAGAGCAGGGATAAATGTGTCTTTCAGGTTGGCAAGCCTTTATGGGTCAAGTTTTACAGGGACGAAGGATGGATCGCCAACTTTTTATGATTTCTGATCATGATTTTGCATGAGTGAATTAAATATATCATAGCTAAAGTTGTTGGTGACGCTAAGATACATAGAAACATTAGTTGTCATTAGGGGAGTTAAAAAGTCTGCAAAGGGATATAGACAAGATTAGTGAATGGGCTACAATTTGGCAGATGATGTATACTGTGGGTAAATGTGTGCATGTTCATTTTGTCAGGAAGAATAGAAAACAGTATAATATTTTAATGGAGAGAGATTGAAGACCTAATGATATAAAAGGATCTGGGTGCCCTACAACAAAAAATTATATAAAGTCAGGATGTAGGTACAGCAAGTGCCTCCCCTCAGGGGGAGGTGATGGCCTAGTGGTATTTTTGCTGGTATTAATCCAGAGACCCAGATAATGTCCTGGGGAACTGAGTTTGAATCCCACCACAGCAGATGGTGGAATTTGAATTCAATTGAAATATCTGGAATTAAGAATCCATTGTCAGAAAAACCCTTCTGTTTCACTAATGTCCTTTTTAAAAGGAAGCTGCCATCCTTACCTGGTCTGGCCTGCATGTGACTCTCGACCCACAGCAATGTAGTTCACTCTGAACTGCCCTCTGGGCAATTAGGGATGGGCAATAAATGCTGCCTAGCCAGTGATGCGTTCATCCCATTAATGAGTAAAAGAAAAAAAAGTGGTTATGAAGGCAAATGGAATGTTGTTGCTATTGCAAAAAGAATGCAAGATATAAGAATCAAAGTTACACTGCAGCTGTTTAGGGCATAAGTGAGACAACATTTGGAGTACTGTATGCAGCTGTACAGTTGAGGTTTGTTTATTTGAGAAAAAAGACAAAAGATAGAAAAGATAGAAGCAATTCAGAGAAACTTCACCGAACTCATTTCTGGAATGAAGAGTTCATGTTCAGTTGAAAAGTTGAACAGATTAGTCATATATACATTGGAGCTTAGAATAATGAGAATTTATCTTCTTTTTTGCACGTGAGATGTGGGCATCACCAACATTTATTACCCATCCCTAATTTTCCACGAGAATTTGGTGGTGAGCTGGTTTCTTGGACCATTGAGGTGTAGAAACACCTTCAGTGCTGTTAGAAGATTATTCCAGGATTTTGACTTAATTACAGTGGAGGAACAGCACTGTACTTCCAAGTCAGGATGGTGTGACTTGGAAGATAGTGCTTTCATACATCTCTTTCCCTTACCTGAAGGAGCGGTAGCATTGGCGAAGGGGACAGCAGAGGACCTTGATGACGATGACTGGAGGCAGCCACTGGAGGAGCATCAGATGGGGAACAGGAGGTATAGTACCTGCATGTCCCCAGGCCCATGGCTCCGACTCGTACATGGTGATTGCGGGAGTGATGGCGGCAGAGGCCTCTAACCGAGAACCCACAGCCCTTTACAGCGACCCCAGAGCCCATTTCAGAAGCTCCAGCCAATGTCAAGCATTGCACTGAAGGAGCAGCTGAGGAGGAACAAGATGAGGAGAATGATGAATTCTATTGCAGTAAAATCTTGCGTTATATTCAGTTTTTCAAGATGGCGCAGGAGCATGCTGACACTTTGCATACAATACATGGAAAAACACTTTCAATGCTTTTTTATATGCATGTGACAATAAATCTAAATCTAATCTTGTCCTTTGAGGTGGCAAAGGTTTCCAAAGTGCTGCCGGATGAGCCTTGGTGAGTTTCTGTAGTGCATCTTGTATATGGTACACAATGTTGGCACTGCGCACTACTGGTGAAGCAGGTGGATGTTGAAGTTGGTGGAGAGGGTGTCAATCAAACAGACTGTTTTGTCCTTGATTGCTTGAGCTTCCTAAATGTTGCTGGAACTGCACTTATCCAGCATGTGGAAAGTATTCCATCATATGGCTGATTTGTGCTATTTAGATTGTGAACAGGCACCTGGGAGACAGGGGAATTCCTAGCCTCTGAGCTGCTCTTTTAGCTACAGTATTTATTTGGGCAATCTAGCTAGGTTGCTGGTTAATTAAAACCCCCAGGGTATTAATAGTGGGCATTGAGAGATGGTAGTAGTGCCATTGACTGAGATGGGGAAATCGTTAGTTTCTCTCTCATTGGAGATGGTCATTGTATTACAGTTGTGTGATGTGAATGTTACTTGTCAACTTATTAACTTTTTTGTGATAGGTGGTGTTCTTAACAGCAGGAGAGGCTTCCCTTGATTCCCTGTGACTCCAGTTTTGTGACAGTTCCTTGATACCACACACACTAAACGTCTTCCTTGATGTCAAGGACAATTACTCCCACCTTATCTTTGGAGTTCAGCTCTTTTGTTCATGTTTGTAGTCAAGGATGTAATTGAAGGCTTATACTCAAGGAATCAAGCAGCCCTGGCAAAATCCAAAGTGAGCAGGTCATTCCTTTGCAAGTGCTGCTTGATACTAGTGTCAATGACTCCTTCAATTGTAAAGGTTATGATCAAGATTAAAATGAAACAAGAAATAATTGGCCGAGTTGTATTTGTCCTGTCTTTTGTGCTCAGGTGTGGAGGTGCCGGTGTTGGACTGGGTTGGGCAAAGTCAGAAGTTACACGACACCAGGTTATAGTCCAACAGGTTTGTTTGAAATCACAAGCTTTTGGAATATAGCCCCTTTCATCAGGTGACTTCACCTGATAAGGACGACACTCCGAAAGCTCGTGATTTCGAATAGACCTGTTGGACTATAACCTGGTGTCATGTCATTTATGACATTTGTGCTCAGGACATAGATGGGCAATTTTCACATCGTCAGGTAGATGCTCATCATGCAGCTATACTGGAACCACTTAGCTATAGGTGCAGCAAGTTGTCAACTACAAGTGTTCAGTACTATTGCCAGAACGTTGTCAGGGCCCAAAGCCTTTGCAGCATACATTGTCTTCAGCAATTTCTTGATATCATGTGAAATTAATTGAATTACTCAAAGTTTGATACCTGTGATGCTGGATATCTCACAGTCCTTCTGGATGAACACTGTTACAAATACCTCACCTTGTCTTTTGCACTGATGTGCTGGACTCCCCCATTAATGAAGATAGGAATATTTATAGTGTCTCCATCTCCTGTTTGTTGTTTAGTTGTCCTCCACCATTCACAACTGAATGTGATGGAATTGCAGAGCTTCAATCTAATTGATTGGCTTTGAGGTCAGTTAGCCTTGTCTATCAAAAAATATAAGTGCTTGGACAGATGGAATAATGTGGATAACAGGAGGATGTTGCTTTTTGTGGTGACCCCCAAATTAAAAGACTACTTTAAGAATATAAGATGTCCCTTATATGGCAGAGATAAGGATTTTATTCTCTCTCAATGGGTTGTAGCAAATAAAAATCTGTTTCTTATCAGGGAATGCAAACAGGAAAGTGCAGATAAATCATGAATCATATTAGCCTTGATCTACTTGAATGGTGTTGCAAGCTTGAAGTGCCAAATGGCATACTCCTGCTCCTAAGTCCAATGTTCCTAGGACATCAAGTGCTGAAGCCATTTTCTTGACATAACACTGTATCTGTTGCTATTGGCAGCAGGGTCTCCATTTACTGGATACCTTCGCCCTTGGTCTATGGGCGCAAATGTATGCTTTAAGAGCAAAATTTTAATACATGGAAAACCATACAGAACAACATAAATTCATGAAATTACCCCAATGGTGTATTGTCAGGATTATCTCAACAGTACTTTGCAATTGGTGGGGTGGACTGTGTTTTATTTTCCAAAATGGGAAAGATAACAACAGTTAACAATTTTATTCACACAATGTGGTGTAATTGGAAACTTATTAGGGATGGCTAAAAATTCAGCTGTACAGAGAGAAGCTGTGATTGCTAAAGGAAGTCAAGGGGTGATTTACAAGTGTTGTTCAAAATTATGATAGGTGTTTGAGTAGATATTTTGCATTATATTTCTACAAGTGGGAGGATCAGTAATCAGAGGACATAGATTTAAGATAATTAAGAAATTAGCGAGGGTGAATGAAGAGGAATTTTTATTATAATCTGAAGTGTATTGCCTGAAAGGGTGATGCAAGAGACTTCAAAGCAACTCTCAAAGGGAAGTGAATATATAGTTTAAAACAGAAAATAAAACACAGACCGAAAGAGGAAAGAGCAGGGAGGGAATTGATTGCACAGGTGCGACACAGATTCACCTTGTCCAGCGGCCTTGTGTCGTACATTTAAGTGGTTCTGTTACTCTGAGATTGATACAAGCAGTCAAGCTGGTTGAACAGTATTTTGAGTTGATGTTACAGCTTAGAAACTGTCATTGGTCTTTCAGCATTTTTACCTGAAGTTATTTATACGCCATTTTGTTTTTAATTAGTCTGTCATAGGTTTACCACAAAATGTACACACTTTGCTCTATGCCAGTTATAATTAGAAATTTCTACTATTACAACAATAGGTGGCTTCCCCTGGAGTAATAATGCAATCAGTGTAATGTTTTGATACAATCCAATGCATTTAGATTAACAATTTTACCTCCTTCAAGTTCAGAGAGTATTTACCGAAAGTGACATTTCATAAAGGAATATTTTCCTGCATCTTCTATATTAAAACAAAGTGTGATTTCATCAAAACACCTAGAAACAGGCTGGATTTTTACAGAGAAATATAAATATATGAACACATATTTATATTGTTAATACCTCTAAGATTTTGAAGGTCAAAAAAGTAGGAGTTTGTTTGCAGCATGCCTTTGTTTTTGAAAATATTCAAACCTGTCTATGTCAGATTGAGATTTTATGTGCATGCCTGTATTTATAATTTACAATAATGACCCTGAGACCCTACTTCCTTCCGATCATGGAGCCAGAAACTAGCATCATGAAATGGAGTTGATTTAAATGGATTTGTGATTACAAGCAGACTCACATTAACGCTGGCTAAAAAGTAACATATGTAATGTACATTTCACTAGAATTAGCTGATACTTTCATTTTGAACTGTGAAGGCAAATAATGGAAAATAATTAACAAGCTTAATGGTGTAAAGTTATAGCAGAAACTAATGCGTCCAATTGAGATTAATCCTGTCTCTCTTTTTTCTATGTGAACATTACCTTGCTATGTGAATGTATAGACTATTGACACTTTTTGTTTCTGCGTGCATGTTCTTAAAAAGTCTTGAGACAGTTAGAGTAGAAAACTGGATGGAATTATTTCTGTTGCATGTGGACCAACAACAGTTTACTTCCTGCCAGTTGCTTTGCTGTTTTTGGTGAATGTGATATTGAAAGTAAATGTTGATTCTTGTGGTTGGTTGTCTCGCCGAGCTGGTTCGTTGTTCTGCAGACGTTTCATTACCCTGCTGGGTAACATCATCAGTGCAGCCTCCAATGAAGTGCCGTTGTCTTTTCCCGCCTGCTATTTAAACTCTGGTGTTCGTTGATGACCATCAACAAACACATAGAGCTAGACCCTATATATTATCCACTGCGAAGGAAAACCAGAAGTGAGGTAATCCAGCTCAATGGACATCAGAGTTTAAATACCAGGCGGGAAAACACAACAGTGCTTCATTGGAGGCTGCACTGATGATGTTACCCAGCAGGGTAATGACACGTCTGCAGAACAACGAAACAGCTCGGCGAGACAACCAACGACAGCATCCACAACCCGAGCTACAAATCTACTCTAAAACCTTACATGTTGATTCATTAAGTATTACATTTTCAGAACAGCATGCTAAAGGACATTTTAAATGTACTTTGAATAATCCAGACTCTATCCTCATCCTGTTAGCATGACCTGTTAGTTAAATTGACTTGATGATTATTATTTAATCAAAGCAACGTGTCAATTTTGGGGAGTTTCATGAAAGGTTTCGCTTCACGGACCTTTTTTGGGTATCTTTGGTGACAGCGCATTGCAAATACAAGCTTGCTTTTTCCTTTCTTGACATCAAAAACTTTATGTTCTCAACGTTTTTTTCCCAACTGACTCATCATTGCTCACATTATTCAGGATTTGAGAAGGTTCCACCCACTATTGCCACCATTCAATAAACAACATCTTGTTTAAGACAAAAGCTTCTTCTCATTAAACAATCAAGTGGCTTCCTCTTTCACATTATACCATGCAGGCCATGTGTATCCCTACAGTTAGGGATTTCTTCCCACACAGCTTTAAGAAGGCTGCTTGAGAAGTCAATAGTTGGAAGAGCTGAACAATCAAGAACTCTTCCAAAGAAAACCTCATAGCGAGACAAAACAAGGCAGAATCTACTATGGTAGCTGCAGCAGACAGCTGCAGCAGAATAATTGGGAATTCCCTGGAATTGGTGTATTAGTTAATCCAAAGCTCTTAAAGATAGCATCAATTGTTCATGGTCTGTAGGAGCAGTTATGAGTTGGCATTTAGTCAGGGAATGAACATACATCAGAAGCTCTGTGAGCAGAGTTAGAATCTCTTTAAACCATGTTCAAAATTACAGGCTATTGTTATTGTTTGGTTATTGTTCAAAATTACAGGCTGCTATGCTGCAAAATTAAAAGCCTTTAAACCAAAGAAAATAAATAATCACATTAGGAAGATATTGCAGAAGAAATAAAATTGCCAGGAAGATTTATTTTCAGAGTCATATATTAATGAACACAGAGTTGAACATTTTGGAGAAAACAATTCATAAGCTGAAAAATAACTTGCAAATTAGATACTAAATCAGAAGCTGAACAAGTTAATACCCTTCTATGTATTGTATATCAGGGTATTGCAGATGACGCTGTAGCTCATCAACGTAAAAAGGAAGCAACAGATACATTTAATGAAGTACTAAAAGACTGTGATAAGTCTTTTAACCTCAAAATAAGTAAAATTCTTGAAAGAACAAGATTTAAAAGAGAGCTAATCATCCAAGGAAATTCATAGGTGAAAAATTTCTACAAGCAAGTATAAAAATGCATCTATGGTGAATTAAAGTCAGAATTTACAAGGGACAGAATTATCGTTGAAACTGCTGATGAGGTTTTTTTGTGATATCTATTATGCGCAAAAGAATATATGACTTTAGAGAAGTCCGGACAAATGGTGAGCGAAGCAGAATTCTGGAACCAACACAGATTAACGCTAAGTGGAGAAAATCAATATTATTACAGGAGACCAGCAGAATCCATGCTGTTTTTAAGATGCAAATCCCCTAAAGTTACACATGAGAAACAAGTACAGTAAGTAAGAGAAACAACAGACACTTACCATTACTATCAGCACTGTGAAACAAGGAAACCTCACAGCCCCAGGCAGTGTCTAGCATTTTTTTTTTAAAAATGCCCAACAATGAACAATAGGTCATTTTCAGAAAATGTGCTGAAGGAGGCGCAGTCACAAAGAAGCAGGCAGTCAAATGTCTACTTGTATAAGGGAAGATCATGAGGTAAACCAGACTACAAGAAAAGAAAAATCAAAAAGTGTTCCAAGAGCAACGAGATGATCCAAACATATATCAATGGATACCTCACTAATTTAAAGCATGAGCAAAGAATATGTTTCGCTCTATTATGAGATAGTGTATGATGATTGCAAAAAGATTGCATATTGCCAACAGTGGTGCAACTACTACATAGTCCAATTAGTGTAGCACTTAGATTAGGGGTATGTTATAAGTAAGTCTGCAGCTATTGGATAAGTTACATATGTTTCACAATCAAGATTTCCCACTCTTTTTTTTGAATGATATGTCTCGAGTTCAATTTTCTGTGGGTGGCACGGTGGCTCAGTGGTTAGCACTGCTGCCTCACAGCGCCAGGGACCTGGATTTGATTCCACCCTCAGGTGACTGTCTGTGTGGAGTTTGTTTGTACCCACCGTGTCTGTGTAGGTTTCCTCCAGGTGTTCCGGTTTCCACCCACAGCCCAAAGATGTGCAGGCTAGGCTAAATTGCCCATACTGTTCAGGAATGTATAGCTTAGGTGGGTTATAGGGGGATGAGTCTGGGTGGGATGCTCCAAGGGTCAGTGTGGACCTGTTGGGCCGAAGGGCCTGTTTCCACACTGTAGGGATTCTATGATGATGAATTTTCTTCAAATGACGGAAACAGTCAAACTAGTTAAGAAACTATTTGTCCAGGAATAGCTAGCCATGGAACAACAGTTTAAGAAACAGTTGATTAAACCAGACAAAGGGCAACCAATAGAAGATTTCAAAGATTCTCTAGCCTCATGGCAGAATCAAAACTGAAAACAAATCCTTTGACATTAGCAATGTTAGCTTAAAAAAACTTGGCTGCACTGGATTGGCAGATATTTTTCCACTGTTATCGACATCAAAGAGAATTCAGGTTGCAAGAATCAGCAGAGTTTGAAAGAAAACACAAGTAATCAGACAGCCAATCAGAGGCACACCCTACTTGAGCTCATTGGTGAATATTTAGCTAACATTATTCAGATTGCAACACAACATGGTGAACAATTTGCAATGACAGATTTAAGTTTGGTGTCAGATACTGAGGTGATTCAGAAGATAGAAGGGGGTATTGCTCTGTGAGGATTAATGCTTAGGAGAGCCTTAAGCACTGCTCACTATGATAATGTCCTAAGTGGGAGAACAGTATAGGATTTCACAGAAGTAAGACTCACCATCTGGATATTTCTTATAATTTCTGTAATATCTATCACATCAGTATAATTTGTATGTAGTTGCTGTTACACAATAAATTACATATTGTTTAAAACAAGTGCCTCGTCTCATTAGACTACCAAGTGATTTTCATCTAGACCAAGCAGGCCATATAGATCTTTACCCTGGAAAAGGCAACAAACCTAACTCATTATGAACAATAGCACAGACAGCTCACATAACATGAGGAGCAGTAGTGTGGATTGTTCATACAACACGAGAACAGTTTTCATCTTTTCATGATAAACCTGTACAAAATACCTTAACTGGAGCACTGCGTCCAATTTGGAAGCTACACATAATGAAATTTATGAAGGCATTAGAGAGGCTACAAGGAAGATTCGCTAAAATGGTTGCAGGGATGAAGAATTTCAGTTACCTGGGTAGTTTGGAGATGCTGAACTGCTTCAGTAGGATGGGATGATCCAACTTTTCAAATTTATGAGGTATCTGGACAAGTAGATTTGGAGAAAACTCTAACTCTTGTTTAAGTGAGTTTCAAGAACCAGAAGAATCCAATTTAAGGCGATTTGCAAAAGAAGCAATGGTGACATGCAAAGAAACCTTTTTTCATGCAGTGAGTAGTTAGTTGTTGGAATTCTCTGTCTTTGAGTATATAAGAGGCAGATTTGATTGTGGTTTTCAAAAGAGAATAAGATAATTATCATAAGCAAAAAAACACCACAGGACTACACTGAAAAGGCAAGGAGTGGGATTAGTAAATTGTTCTTCCGTAGACCTAACGTAAGAACAATAGACTGAACGGTCTCATTCTGTGTTATAACTTAACCCCACATTAGTTTTACAGGGGCTCAATCTCAGGCAGGCAGAAACCCAATATGGCGCTCAGGTGACTCAGTGATTTAAATGTGGAGACAATTAATTGTAGCTTTCGCTTAGAATTCTGGATTCCAAGCTGTCGAATAATCAGCAGAATCAACAAGGTGAAAGCAGAGCAGGGACTGACAACGAAAATGACAAGTTTGAAAGCTTCTAAATTGCGAAAGTACAAAGCTGTTGGCCTGTCTTATGTTCACAGAAATTGTTCTGAGAATATGATTAACTTCAGTTCCCTCAGATTCTGTGACAGTCACATTCCCCTTTGATGTTCATCTCTTGGAGACATGACTCACCTCCTCATGACATCCGAGGACCCTTACAACAGATACAGAGGAGAGTACCACAAGAGCAACCAGAGCACAAACAGTGATCATTGAAAATGCCATTAACAATTTAGGTGTCTGGGGAGATCTATCCTCCAGGATGCTGATGGGCTACTCTGCATTGCACAACATTGTGTTGCAGACAAGGATGGAAGAGATGAAAATCCCAAATGTCACCATAGTGCCTGCAGCTACTCACCTGACTGCCCAGCAAGCCAATGATTGCATCATACTGGCATTTGTTTTTAGTTAATCTGAGTGTGAAAGGTTATTTGCAGGACCAACATCACCCCATCTCCACTCTTGCAAGGTCAGATTCAATCACTGGAGCAGGCAGCGGTGTATGGCACTCTGACTAATGGGAAAAGGGGGCATCAATGGAGAGCTGGGAGCACTTTAAAAGCTTTCCCCGTTGTCATGCGCCCTTTCTCCATATTGGCTCTCATGGCTCACTGCACTGCTTTGTACTGAAGAGCACTTGGTTTATATGTCAGTGTGGCATTGCAGCACCAGGGCAAGGCTTTCCTCCATCTTGTATGAAGTGGCAGACAGAGTTAGCAGGTTATGCCAGCCATGTAATCAATTGCCTGTCATGTCTGAATCTCCAGGAGAGTGACCATGGATGTGGACATCGACAAATTTATATGACATACCATGGCACTCATGCTGGAGATGAACTCCTCCAATCTGTCCAAGAATGCACAATGCTTCTGGAAATACAAACAGAAGCACATATGTTTTCTATTGCTACTCCAGAAGTGTTGGTTACAAGAGTGGGCTATCAAAACTTAGCATTTACATCCATCTGAGCAGAGCTTTGTTTGGCCTGTGCCTTCTAACAGGGAGCATGCATTGCTGTGCCAGTCTGCAGCTCCTGCTCAATTGTGATGCATTTCTCAACATGGATAATCTAGCTGTTTGTAACTAACAGAGATGTGTCTTTCTGCACTGATCTGCCTGAGTCATTTAACTGTGCATCCTCAGAGTTCTCATCTGTTTCTCAGAATTCCTCAGTCTCCTCCTACTGCTACTTCTCTGTAATCCATGAAGAACCTGAAGAAGATAAAATACATGATTTATTGCTGACAAAAGTGTTCAAACCCAACATTATGCATATTATAACATGATGCACTTATTGGTGCGATTAGTTTGGCATCAGAGATTGTTACATACCTAGTGATTGTATGAAGCCTAATACTGTAACCAGCTATGTGTGAGACCCTCATCTCTCCATCACTTACATCCATAAATTCTACCATTCAGTGTGGTCATCTGCAGCAGATTAAGCAAAAATCCCCATATTCTACAACACTGGACCAAAACCCTGGGCTTTTCAAACATCTAAAATACTGGACAAAAGTCTGAGCTCAGGCTGCAACAAATACACATACAGCCAGAATGATTTTGGTCTGGGGCTATTGTTTAGCCCAAAATCCAATTTATACCTTCGTTCTAACTGAACAATCAACCTAACCAAACAGTCGAGACTGAAACTAACTTTTACACCTCAGGCAACACAACCCAGGCACTATGGAAACCTATACAGATACCAGACATTCAACTTCAATCAATATTCATTCAGAGAGATATTGGGCATTCAACCTCAACTAAAATACATTTATACGTGCTCGTTAACTACCAGGAAGCCAACTGACTCCTCCAGTAACTCAATGGCAGGCGCAGATTTGGTGCGAAGATAAGAGGTCCGCAATTAGTATAATTGCAGGCCCGGATCTCATCCCCGAAGGAGCTAGCTCCCAGAGAAGCTATCTTCAAAGCCATCTCCAGAAGAGGGATCCCAAACAGCTATCTCTCTGAGAGCTGTTCCCCTGGCAGCTCTTCCCCAGGAGGCATTCCAAACTGCGATCCCCAGAAGAAGAATTCCAACAGCTAATTCCAGCAGCTATTTCCAAGAGCCATCTCCAGAACGGGGATCCCGATGGCAATTCCGAAAACTATGGACACGGGCCTGTTCCGTACAGGGGGAACCAACGGCAACTGACCACGACCAGGAGACCGAAGAACCAACAACCTCTGAAAAACACCAACCCGACCAGATGCCACAAGGCCTCAGACATGTCCTGAGGTGAAAACCAGCTCACAAAACCACCAGAAAGTAAGGAAAACCAAGCACTCACCCGATAAATCCGAAAATGTGTCCTACTACATCAGCAGACTGAAGGCCTACACAGTCTGAAGTTTTCATTGAGGCACCAGGTATAGCAAGCGGGAATGGCCAAGTGTACTTCAAATCACAAGTTTTCTCCAGTGGTAAGCCTATACCCGGAGACTCCAAATTTTCCAACCTAGCAAGTGGGGAAGGGAAGGTTGGTGGTGACAGTGCAGAGACCCCAACAGTAGGAAGTCTGATTAAAGTTTTCTGTGTTTAAAACTGATGTTTAGCTTCTAATTATGTTTAACCTGTGCTTAATTTAATAGTGTATTTAATTACTATCCTTTGTATAGTATGTGTCAATTTCATTGTTTATAACATTCGCCTTTATTTCTTCTATTATACTTACCTTTTGCATTTAATAAACACAGGGATTCTTTTGCCCTGAAACACTGAATCTGCCTTCTTCATTTCACATTCCTAAATAAGTCCAGGGATTTGGGGGTGATTCAAACCACCTAAAAAGCAGTAAATTACTGATCGCAAACCAGAATCGTACACAGCGGTTAATGTGGCTGTGACTGCAGGACACCCTGGTACACAGCCTCCCCCTGATGTTGCACACACACTCTCTCCAATGAGGCAAACACATAGTTAGGAGTGTGAGATGTGGAATATCTGGAGAGGATAGAATGAGCATATCTGTGGAGGATGACCATGAGGAATAGGCAAGAGATGTCAATAAGATGAGACATGTGAAGAGGTGTCTCAAGAATGTGAATTGAATAGAAGAGCAAAAAGTCATCTTCCGAAAATTACTGTGCCAGAGAACGTTAGGGAAAGCGAAGTGTGGGACTGAGCACCTGAATTTGTTATGCCATCCATTTTTCATGTCTTATTGGATTATTAAAATTCTTATGGGACTGATTTCAGTTGAAAGAGACCACATTCTGTCTGCTCAGTTTCACTGATTTCATTATTTCACCTATTTGGATTGGTGGATGGGATGGGGGAGGGGAGAGGGTGTAGTGGTATCTTCTTCCTGTACCCAGGAAACAATACTTCTCCTCTGGCCCTTATCACTTCCAGCATCATCTCCAGGGTAAAGTCTAAAAAAAGGGGACAACTTTCATATCTTCTTCCTCTAACTTTCATAAAAATGCAGGATGCAGCCATTCCAACTCCCTTTGAGCTCCCTTTAAAATGAGAATGTACATTATTTTGCTGTCATCTCATCTACGCCCTGTCAGTGGTTTAAACATCTGGAAAAGGAATGTTAAAGTATGGAGTAAGTTTAAAAAGAAACATAGCAAAGCCCATTGTTAAATGAAATAGATTCAAGATCCACTGTCACCTACTTCCACACTTCTACCCCATTGCAAATGGCTCTGTTGCATTAACATTCCCTATTGAGTTTGTTCTTCTGTCCATAGATTCTGGGAGAAATGGGGAGTGGTTCCAGTATTTACAGTACTTTGATGTTGTACTATTCAAGTACAGTTCACCACTAGTTTCCTCTGTGCATGATTGTGCTGCTAACAGTGGTGAATAAAGTCCACAAACATAGCGTTGTTGCACCATAAGAATGTTGTTATTACTCATCAACATCCATGGCTTCCTGAATCCTGAACAAAGTGCTTTAATGTCACAGCCTAGACTTGATTGAGAAGGTCAAGCAATCAGTTCAACAACAAAGCAGGGCATGAGATTTTGACTGCTGGAATTATTGTGCATAAAGTGTTTTTTTTAAAGTATAGTTTTAAAAACATAAAATCAGTTTATCATGTGTATTTTATTTGTACAATATCTTCTTAGTCAGTTACTTTTGGCTCCAAATAAACAAAGCAGTTAAGACACTATTAATGTTAATTAAAATGTCTAATGATTCTCATGTTTTGGTTGATAAATACAACTTCCTGTTTTAAAAATGAATGTTTTAAATGGTGGAGATTATCCTCACATCCTCGAAATAACTGAACAAAACAGCCATTACCTTGTTATATCAACAGACCCATCAGGAAAGATCAGCCATTTTCAGCGCTATATTTGATATAACTGTCAAGAACTCTTGTCTTACTGAAAGGCTTATTAGGAACAACAGTCAATCACCCACTTTCAACTCTGTATAAGATTATAGTATTCTCTTGGCTTGAATGCTGTAGCAGTAAATCATTCAATTCCTAAACAAAGAACCTTTACTTTATTCATGTTCACCTCATTATCTAAATCAATTCGACATGTAATTCCCAATATCAGCTTTCCAGGTTATACGCTTCAAATTGTCTCAGCACAAAGGAATTGTATCTTAAAAATAGATTTTTATGAAGGGGACTAATTTAGAGTCAGTATAATGTTAACTATAGCAGACAACTAAGTTCAACATGATAAACAGACTGAGCTTTGCATTAGTCCACCATAAAGTACAAGGAGATAGATTGAACAGTTGCAGTGCATTATTGGAGAGAATATTAGTTGTCCAAGAGCTGCATTTTAACTCCATGTCTGCTATTTTCCTTTCTACTTGGAAAAATCAACAAAAAGTTTTTTGTTTACAGGTTGTGGGTGCACAGCCAACATAAATCTTGGCTCCGCATAGAGAACCTTTAAAAACAATCATCCATACTTCAGATTTTCGGTCTGGTGGGGAGGCAGACTGAATCTTAAGTTAGCCCAGACAATCCGGGAAGAGACTAAGAGTTTCAAACAAAAGCTGAAATTGCTGGGGAAACTTAGCAGCTCCAACAGTATCTGTGGAGAGAAAGCAGAGTTAATGTTTCAGGTCCAGTGACCCTTCTTCAGAGTTGATTGTGGTTAGGAATTGACGTATATAGCAATCTTTTCCTGTTCTGAAGAAGGGTCACTGAACTTGAAATGTTAACTCTGGTTTTTCTCCACAAGGGTCTGCCAGACCTGACATTCTCCAGCAATTTCTGTTTTTGTTAGACTTTAGAGTCTAAGTGCCAGCCTGGTTCCCAAGGAGGGTGGTGGGGAAGCATGGAAAACCTAGTTGGGGACTCCAGCATTAAATGCAAAGTTTAAAGATAAAGATTAAAACAGAAAGCATCCCTCCTGCTTTCACCCCTTCACTGACCCCATTCCTCTCACTCTGTACAGCCCATCCATGCCAATTTATTTCGTTGCTCACAATCCTATTATTTCTGATACTCCTGTTCCACTCTCTGCCCATCATTGCAAACACCCATGGACCTTCATTCATCCTGTGCGACCCTATGCCTATCTACCCAGGTTGCACATACATGTACACCCCCAAGGTCTATTACAGTCCCTACGTCAACTCAGTGCCAACTCATATCACCCAACCACCATCATTTTAATTGCATTCTCCATGCCAATTTACCTGATATGCAGCAGGGCATTAATCAGGAAGCATCATGATAGAAAGTAACGTCAAACTTTATTGGTTATGTTATTCTCGATTAGCACACACTCTCCTTGCTAAAGGCCATGTACATTATGAACCATTACATTCTCATTGGTAACAAGTAGTGTTGACAAGGATATATTTTGTTCATTCCTCATTATTCTGAGAAGGTAATGGATGCCAAGTTAATAACAGTTGTTTGTATAAGTTAGTGTGTGATAGGTCATGGGCTGAGTGGAAATGAGTCATATCAAAGTTTAGACACAAATAGAATCAGAAATCACAGTGACAGGACAGACATGTGACGAACACTGCAATTTATCAACATTATTATACCTAGGGTAGTCAACTCTTGTGAGATTTGCAGGGCATTTCCTGAAGCTGATGCAGGCATTACTGCTTACAATACAAGAGAAAGATGCTTGCTACTTTTTAACCAGTGAATGATGCTTTGACACTTGTATAATGCAGAGTTGCATTTCCCACATCATTTACCACCTGACCCTATAGACGTAAGGAGCCTGTGTCTTGTCTCAGCCATTACCAACTATCATGCGTTCCAAATTGATGTTAAGGGAGAAAGTTTGCAAATAGCAAACAATGCAATAATGTTCATATTAACTATAACTAAAGAGGGATGATGAAAAAGAGAATCGATTACCTGACCATCTTCCCAACCTCTCGAACAATGAATTATATTTTGGAAATTGATTCGGTGTCTTTTTAAAACACTGCATATTAGTATCCTCATTTTAATATACAATTCTCAAAAATGTATCATGTTTCACCTTATTAGTGTGCTTTAGAATTAATGAGCAAATAATATCTTTGGAAGATCTCTGAGTAGATTGGGATTATATTCATTGGAATTCAGAAGATTGAGGGGGGATCTTATAGAAACATATAAAATTATGAAGGGAATAGATAAGATAGAAGTAGAGAGGATGTTTCCACTGGCAGGTGAAGCTAGGACAAGAGGGCATAGCCTCAAGATTAGAGGGGGCAGATTTAGGACTGAATTGAGAAGGAATTTCTTCACCCAGAGGGTTGTTAATCTATGGAATTCCTTGCCCAGTGAAGTAGTTGACGCTACTTCAGTAAATGTTTTTAAAAAAAAGGTAGATTTTTTTTAAACAATAAAGGAATTAAGGGATACGGTGAGAACGCGGGTAAATGGATCTGAGTCCACGAAAAGATCAGCCATGATCTTATTGAATGGCGGAGCAGGCTCGAAGGGCCAGATGGCCTACTCCTGCTCCTAGTTCTTATGTTCTTATGTTCTAAAACATGGCCCTATTTTCATCAATACAAAACTGTACTTTTAGATTCCTGTTTAAGTGATTAAAGATATATTACCTCAGATATCAAGGAGCTTTTTCCTCAGCCTGTTTGCCCTTTCCACTTGATCTTTCTAAAGCTTGTCCTGGCATAGAAACCCTACAGTGTGGGAACAGGCCCTTCGGCCCAACAAATCCACACCGACCCTTGGAGCATCCCACCCAGAGCCATCCCCCTATAATCCACCTAAGCTGCACATCCCTGAGCACTATGGGCAATTTAGCATGGCCAATCCACCTAACCTGCACATCTTTAAACTGTTGGAGGAAACCACAGCACCCGGAGGAAACCCACACAGACACGGGGAGAATGTGCAAACTCCACACAAACAGTCGCCTGAGTGTGGAATTGAACCCTGTCCCTGGTGCTGTGAGGCAACATGGCTAACCACTGAGCCACCATGCATCTGAAGAATCAAATGCAATCAGTGACATCAGCTGATTGACCCTTGAAGAGTTGAATCTTCAAAAACCTATTGAGTGACGGGGGTTCAGTTAATACAGGATTGGTGAGACACCTATTCAGTCACCAAGTGTGTCTGAGTCATAGAGATCTACAGTACACAAAAAGGCTCTTCAGCCCATCACATCAGCGCCAGTCAAAAACAAGCACCTAACTATTCTAATCCCATTTTATTGCACTTTGCATATAGCCTTGTATTCCTTAGCATCACATGTGCACACCTAAATACTCCCTAAATGTTATGAGGGTTTTGGTCTCGACTTTCCTTACAAGCAGTGAGTTCCAGATTCTCACCATTCTCTGTGTGAAATATTTTTCCTCATATCTCCTCTAAACCTTCTGCCCATCACCTGAATTTTATGCCCCCTGGTCAAAGGAAAGGTTTCTTCCTGTCTGCCCAATGTATACCCCCCATAATTTTATACATCTCTATCATGTCCATTCTCAATCTTCTCTGAGGAAACCTATCCCAGCCTGTCAATTTATTTTCATAAATGAAATTCTACAGCCCAGGCAACATTCTGGTAAATCTCCTTTACACCCTCTCCAGTGTCATCACATCCTTCCTTAATATAGATTCCAGAACTGCACAAATATTCTAGCTGTTTACACAGTTCCAGCATAACTTCCCTTCTCTTAAACACTATGTCTCAACTAATAAAGGCAAGTATACCTTTTTCCTTCTTAGCCACTTTATCCACCTGTCCTGATACATTAAGAGATCAGTGGATTTGCGCACCAGGTCCACTGATCCTAGGGGATTCCCAGGGTCCTGCTAGGGTTCACCATGTATCCCCTTGACATGTTTGTCCTGCCCAATTGCATTACCTCACATTTAACCAGATTTAATTCCATTTGCAATTGATCAGCCCAGTTGACCAGCCTATTTGTATCTTCTTGTAATCTGAGGCTATCCTCCTTACTATTTACCATGCCGCCAATTTTTGAATCATCTGCAAATTTACTTATCAACCATCCCTCATTCACACCTAATTAATTTACATAAACCACAAACAGCAAGGGATTGAATGCTCATCCCCGTGGGAGCCCAAACGACATAGACTTCCAGTTGGAAAAACGCCCCTTAACCATAACCTCTGCTTCCTGCCACTCAGCCAATTGTGGATTCAATTTGCCAGATTTCCTAGAATCCCTGGGATGTTACTTTTAGTCTCCCATGTGGGACATTATCAAATGCCTTGCTGAAATCTAAATCTAAGCTGACTAGCCAAAAGCATTGCTCTCATCTACACACCTGGTTACCTCTTCAACAAATTCAATCATTTGGCCAAGCATAGCTTCCCCTTAACAAAGCCACGCTGACTGTTCTTGATTAATTCCTGCCTCTCCAAATGTCGATTAATTCTGTCCCTCAGAATTGCTTCCAATAGTTTCCCCACTGCTGAGGTTAGATTGACTGTCTTGTAGTTTCCTGGTTTTTCTCTGCTGGGATATAAATTCTTGGACACTTTGGATCATTTGCTAGGTTTACACCACTTGTGTGTGTAATGTGAAATGATGGGCCTGTTAAGATATAGGGAATTATATTGAAATTACATCATATGAATCGGCTATTTGGCCCATCTGGTACCTCCTTTCACTTGATCCTTTATTTATTTAGAATTTATTTAGATGCATTCCATGCATTTATGTTGGCCATTACAAGCATTCTATGTAATGGTCAGTTCCACATTCCAAACACTTCCTGGTTAAAGAATATTCTGCTAAATTTCTTCTAATATTTCTAGTGACTATCTTATATTTCCAGTCCCCATTTTATCGGTGCAATATTTCTATGCTAAAACATTGTAATATCATGTTACTTACTATAAAGGATGAGCTTTCTCCATGTAAATGTTTCAAATCTTGTTCCGTAGTGCAGTGTTTAAGCAATTACGCAGTCATTTGATGTTCTCAATAAATATTGTGGGTATTAGTTTCTGTCCATGGATAACACTAAAGTGAATCTTAAATCAATGGTTACAAAGTTGAATTATGACACAGTTTGGAAGCTGAGATGGACCTTTCTGAATATTGTTTATCAATCTGATGATGATTTTGGCTTAGGATGTAACAGGCAGAGTGAAATAAGGGAGAGAGGCTTGTAACTAACACCGAAGGTCAATCAAACTTTGCAACAGATCTGCGATGTGCATGACAGTTTAAGTGTCAGGTTTCAAAGACATGGCTGATTAAGCTCATCCTGATCAGTCCAATTCAGCAGACATTATTTGCAGCATACTGACCACCACCATACTTGAGACAAGCTAATGTAGCACATAGTAGAGATGACAGTAAAGAAATCTGTTTGTAACAGAGGAAGAAGTCTGTACTGTTCTCCAAATTGCACCACGTGATCTTTAAAATACATCTGAAAGCCATAGAACGCTCCCATCAAATGGCAGCGGCAGAGTAGGCAGCGTACTGGCTCCTGTGCCCAGGCTTGTCCTCTTTGTCTGCACTTTTTCTTTCTTTCTCTTTTCCCTTCTACCCCTTTTTTTTCTCAAACTTACCTGATAAAGAGATATCTTCGGCAGGAGGTGGCTTCGATAAGCTCAGGAGCAACGGCGGTGTCTTCAAAGGCAGTACAGCTACAGAATTGATCAATCAGCCTATGAGGCCTGGAGTGGAGCTCTCGTGTCGGCATTGAGAGGGCCCCTGGCGGTGGCATGGCACGGGCTGGAAAGCCCAGAGTGGGACTCTGTTGGTGGTATACTGTAGCAGCACAAAAGGAAAAGTTGGACTCTCTTTGTTATCTTTTTCTAAATTTGATACTAAGTTAACGTGAATGGCACCTATGTACGGGTGATGGTACTCACTTTTCACTGTATTTTTATATTGAATACATATGACAATAAAAGGTATTCTATTCTAAGCGGCAGGCTGATGTAAGGGAAAATACCTCTGAAAATTTAGCACACATTTTCATGCAGCGTGGAATTTGCACCATAGTGTGTTCAAGATCTGAAATGGAACTTGACCCTGCAGCCATTTGAATGGGAGAGCCCCAAGGTGAGACAAATGGGAAATTCTTTTAAACGTCTATGACCTCATAACAATGTGGTGCAACACACAAATAAGAGGTTGACCATTATCCAGTTGCCTGTCTAACAGGTTTTGTTTTAATTGAAATTTGTCTTTATACTTGCTCACCCATCCAACTTAATGTGGTTATTTTCTTCCAAATCTAAAGAATATGACTGAATATCTTTTTCTGTCTAGACTTACCAGAGGACAGTTTACACTAATGTTAAATTTTATTTTCTTCAACAAACATTAATTGTAAAGGATTGTATTAATTACCTAAACAGTGGACAGCTTGCACATTTTCTTCTATTAGATTTGGAAATTGTATTGTGGATTTTTTTCTACTGATATTACATACAATTTACATCAATTTAATTCATTGCATTGGTGAAATATGCTTGAAATATCAAATGTGGGAAAAGACCTTCACATAACTCAGCACAATAAGCAGTATAATTTATCTTAGAGGAAGTTGCCAAATATATGTATTGGATTACTTGCCAGATTAGACCTCATATCTGAAACATTTCAATTAAGTTTGCATTTCCTCCCTGGAACTAATTTTTGTATTTTTACAATTCAAAATGTATAATCAAATTATACTAAAGAACACAGAAAAGAGAGCCTCAAGCCATTGTTACAATGTAAGAATGTAAGAATTACATTTGCTACAGTTACACTGTATCAGCAGAGACAGAATTATCATTTAGAACTGAAAGTGGGATTATAAATATACATGTAGACAGGAAATGTAGGGTTCCGAAGGAAATTATATATTGAGAGGGTTAATTGATTCCATTCAAATAAAAGGAAATCACCGCGACATCTACATTAGTCATGCAGATATTTTGGTAGCAGAAAAAAAGTTCATGCAAGTAGATACCTGATAATAATCTGTCAAATTTGATACCAGATTAATTTGTGAAGTCATGCCCTTCAGTTATTGATTTGATTTTCCTTTAAAGAAGATTTGTTGTCTGATGCTGTTTTGCCAGGTCTAAGTTGAATCAAGACATAATTATACAATTAACTATGCTTGTTTGAAACTAAAGTTTTAAAGAAAACACAATGAGTGGAAATTTCACTTGTCAATGTGCTGGTATGTATTTTTGTGGTGTCTACATTGGGTGGAGGGGTGTGCGATGGGGTGGCATTGTGTGGAAGATCCCATGACCCGTAATGCAAGGGAAGCCTGAAAGCTTTCTAGATTTCCCTGTGCGCCACTGAGTTTAAACTTTGATCGCATAGATTTTTACCTTGACAAGAACCCACCTGGATGTTAGCCTAATTGAGAGGCCTAACTTTCAGACAGGCAGGAGAGAACTCTCAAGGAAATTGAGGGATTAGGTGCAGAAACAGAAATTGTTGGAAAAATTCAGTAGGTATTGAATCTGTGGAGCATCTGTGGAGAAGAAACAGTTAATATTTCAGGTCCAGTGAGTTCTGAAGAAGGGTCACTGAGTGCAAAACATTAGCTCTGTTTTCTCTCCACAGATGTTGCCAGACCTACTGGGTTTCTCCAGAAATTTCTGTTTGTCTTAAAAACACAGTATGATCAGGAAATACAATCTTAAGATGCTCTTTCAGTCACATCAAACTGTAAGCAATTGTTTTCTTTTCAGAAAAGAGACCAGCTAGGCAGCTTGTTCTTATCACACATCCCTCCAACTAAGTTGCTTCTTAGCAGATTCTCCTCTAATTAACCAGTTAAATCTAATGCCTCTCAAAGTCATACACTGTTGGAAAAAAAGACAGCAGAGGTATACAGTCAGACAAACAACTATTGGCAATTATGTGACTTACATGCAGTCTTCTAAAATATACTTCAATAACCATAGAGAATTTTCAAAGACTTCTTTTAAAGAAACCACTCCAGTTATTTCCATAAAACTTGAAAAAGATCCATTTCCATGACCCTTCATAAAGTAAGTCCTCCATGGAACATTAAATATAAAACATCTACAAAAAACTAAGCCATAAAAATATTTAATAACTCTGCCTTCACCGCTCTCTGGTGAAGAGAATTCACAGACTAACAGCTCTCTGAGAAAAAAATAGTGTCCTTGCCGCCATCTTAGAAGGGAAGCCCTCATTGTTAAACTCTGTTCCACTGTTCTAGTCTCGCCCATAAGGGGAAACATCTTCTTGATATCTACGTTGGCATGTTTCCCAAACACACACACACACATGCACACACACACCTCAGACAAAGGCCTTCACAAAATACTAAACCAGACCCCTATCTCCCCACCTCTCCTGGCCTCCAGTTCTTCCCCTCTCACAAAGCAGGTCAAAATTCCATCCCCCAACAATAGTCTTCCCACCCCAGGATCTGACCTTTCCCCTGTGTTCAAGTATGGGAAGATGGGAGGCTGACCAGAAGAACATTGCAGTAGTTGAGGCTAGAGATAATAAATGTAGGGATGGAGTTTCAGCAACAGATGGATAGAGGCAGTAATAGAGGTACTTCACCAGAATAATTACTTATATATGCAACAACTAACGCAGAATAATATTTTTCTGATTGAGTGTGCTAGAAGACAGTTTAAAAAATCATACAAGACATTTTGGCAAATGAAGATAGATTACAATAATAAAGCAAACATTTTTCCACGTTAAACATATGGTTGTTCATAAAACAACATCTGTTTTATTAGGTGATCTAATAATGAAGAACAGAGGTCAAACATATCTGAGGTAGGCAGAAAATAAATTATTTCGGCTTTCTGGTGCAAAGTGGCTTCAAGCTACGTGACCATATTTTGCTCATGCGAAGACTAACTTTCATTGATCACAGTCAGGCATATCATCGAACATGAAAGAGTGCAGCCGCCTTGATTTAACAGACATGGCTCTGGCACTGAATGTGACTGTCATTTTATAAGATTGAAAACCACATTGTACTGAATTTAATCGAGTACAGGAAACCTATATGTAGCATCGCTTACAGTTGATTGAACTTCAGTATAGGAAATCTCAACAAAAGTAATATTGAATTCTAACAGTGGTGATTTTTGATCCCTCAATCAGCTAAATCTCATCTGCATTTGGTCTACATCTGATTTCTTTGTAATATGTTTTGTAAAATAATATGTTTTGAAAAACTGATCATGTTTTTGAATATAAAAAATGAATTGGATTTAAAACCAATAAGATATTTAGACATAACATATGCTTAACACTTGCTTATTTATGGTTAGTAATGATGAGTGGGAACACTTATTGAATTTTTGCCATATCCAACTGCAAACTAACATTATATATTCTAACCGAACACAGATCAAGAGTTGAACCTTACACCTTACGAATCTGCTTCAATGGATGACAGTTTGAAATAAAATCTATTCGATTATTAACTAATACTACATTACCATTGTCTATGTAAGGGATGCAAAATTGAAAACTTTCTGTTGTGTTGTTCCCATCCATCTGCTGCCCTTGTCCTTTTAGGTGGTAGAAGATGCTGTCTCAGGAGCCTTGGTGAGGGGCTGCAATATATCTTGCAGATGATACACACTATAGCCACTGAGCATCAATGGCAGAGGAAGTGTATGGTGACAATGTTACATGGGGTGCAAATCAAGCAGGCTGCTTTGTACTGTATGGTGTTGAGCTTCTTGAGTGATGCTGGAGCTGCACGCATCCAGACACATTTGGAGTATTTCATCATACTCTCAACTTTGTGCCTTGTAGCTGGTGGGTAGGTTTTCAGGAGTAAGGAAATGAGATGAGTTACTCACTGCAGAATTCTCAGCCTCTGGCCTGATCCCGCAGTCATATATTTATATATATGGCTAGTTTCTGGTTAATGATAAAGCCCATATTTCAATATTTCTAGACATCTCTTGACAGATTGATACTTGCAGACACTTGTTGATACTTGTTAAAAAGTGTTGACAAAGTAGACAAAGAGGTTTATATGCAATGTTTTTGCACAATCCTCTAACAGTCAACTATCCCATAGGGTACCTGAAGCTCACATTGATGATCCCTGATCCTTACTGCCAAGGTGTCCTGGGGCCATAATCACAGGGGTAGTTTACTTCTCTCTGAAGGGGTACCCATGGCCATCAGAAAGAAAAGGACACTCTAGGGACTTCAAATCTCATTTCTGCACAGACAGCTGCCTCTGGGAACTGCGCATGCATGATCCACAACTCTTTCTCAATCCAGCCCCTCTAAAAATGAAATGCCATGTTCAGTGATGGGATTTGGAATTCTCAGCATTTTCCAGCATTTTTGCCATGGTGGAGATGCTGTCTGTCCTGGTGAAAAGCAGAGCCTTTAAATTAGATATCTTTTATTTCTTCAAATGTGACTCCTTTCAAATGAATATTAAGTAATAATACTTTGTTCACTTTACATTAATAAAGATAGATTAGCATGAACAGATGGGAGATAATATAATATAATGTTGGTGAATAAAAATAAATGTCCAATAACAAGTATCTGAGTTTCCAGTAATGCAAGAAATGTTTTCAAGTGGAAAGTTGCTTTAAATTTGTGTGCTTTCCTATAAGCTTCCACATATCCATAGGGATCTAAAAAGAATGAAGTTTAAACAAAGAACTGAAACATTTAAAGATTTTACTGCAGATCCTTAAAATATAAATCACTGCCTTGTGAACTTGAAAATAAAGGATTGGTCATCACAATCAGACTCTTTGATTATATGTCAAGGGATTTTATTTTCACAATTAAAATATCTCTCATATATTTCAGCCCACACAGTTTTACAATAACTATAAAGAACACATAACAAAATAAAAGCATTTTTCTGATAACTCATGGTACAATCAGGTGTAAGGTTGGCTGTTCAGATCATTGAAATACATTATGAAAATCTGCTATTAAAGAGAAACGTACTATAGTTCGATAACAGCTGTCTGCTGGTCAGAATACTGAAATACTACCAATAATATAATATTAACATGAAATGTAGACTGGGAAAACATAATTGTGGAACTTATCGCACAATCCTTCTGTTTCATTTTTTTTACAATGGAGAAGACTTGTATTGCCATCTGCTGGATAAAGCAAAATAAGAACTTTTCTTTTTTAAAAGATAACCTCACAGGCCTAGATTTTGAAATGAAAGTAATGGTGAGGGTTGACTCTAATTGCAGAGTCCGCCACATAGCAACATCCGGCACCCATATGCAGGTAATTAAATGTGGAAATCAGGAAAGTTGCTGTCCAATTTTCCCTGCTCCTCCACAAGTTTTGTTTCAGCAAAATCTCGCCAAACGCTCAGCATTCACTTACATGAAAGGGTGTGAATTTATGGCATTTACCAGTAGATCAGAGCAGAAAAAGCTATGACTTGTCCATTCATGTGTGGGTGAATTTTTAACGTTGTGGTAAATTTGATTTACTGCCCAAAAAAGCCTTTCTACAACTCAAAACTTTCTCTCTCAACTGTGAAATCTCAATTCTTCACATTTTAGTTATTATTGGAGATTTTTAACCACTTTTATCTTTTATCTTTTCTTTAATCATTGTTTTTTCATTTTCTTCTTTGACTCTCTTTACGTAATTTTATAGTAATTTAGATATTCTAGGTATATTTCCTGTTTCAGAATCAAGCATTATGAATTCATTAACTTCTAATAAAGCTGCACAGATTTAACTCTATCCCCTATGGGCAGCCAATGCTGAGAGCTAGCATAATTGACACCCAGAATCATGGCTGAAGAGAAATTTCAGCAATATCTGCTTTCAAAGATTTTAGGAGTAGAAGTGCCAAGAGGAAGCTTTTCTTATTCTTACAAGAGAAAATTCTACATGTACTCCCATCAATGCCATGCTTGCAGATTGCCAACACCTCTGTAATTTAGGTATCCTAGTTTCATAATGAATCAGCTAAAGGGCATCTATAGCAGGAATCTGCAGTTGTCCACCTGGCACGCATTAGCAGATGGACTCATTGTGTAACAAATGAAAGATAAACCACTGGTCATAGATCATATATTTGTTATCAATGGAATAGCCAGTTAAAAACATAATCTGACCTTTATTTGATGAAGGGGTGTAAGATTCAGTAACACATGGTCAAATATGCTCATTGGTTAATTATCCATTTCTCATTACACGATATCAAACTCAAAATAACTTGATCGTTCTGGGAGATTTCTGTACCTTCCTCTAACAAGACAGGGCATCAGCAGCTTTCATACCTGAGCCATTATTACTGACATGGACTACAACCTCCAGCTGTTTACCCTCACACAATTTCCAAGTGTGTTTTGGGTGATACTGTTGAACATTCATGTTACTTTGCCTGAAAAATTGATCCTTTAGAGCTTTGGAGACCTGGTCAGAACTTTTGTTCTGAGATTTTTCTCTGGTCTCTTCAGCTTTGCTTTGAGTACCTGGATTTCCCAGCAGAAATACCTTGATTGGGTAGTGAAGAGGGTGCTAACAATATAGAAGAATTGTACTGCGGGTTTGTAGAGGGAATCATCACAGAGGGTATCACTTCCCAATATATTCATTGCCCTGACCAGCGTTTACAGAACAAGAAGCTCTTTATTAGATCTTCCAAAGGTTAGTGCCTTAAGGCTGTGTTTCTCTCAGGATTATTGGGAAGGTAAGTCAGCTGCTGACTTAAAAATTACAAGGAGAAGAGCCTTTATTTGTACTAGTTAAGATCTCCACCATTTGAAATTGCTTTGCAGGATCAAATGAACTTTACCACATCAGTCAGCCAACTGCTCACAGTTCCAGCAAGAAGGAGATTGATGTGGTGGCTCAGCTTTAGCGCTGCTGCCTCACAGCACCAAAGACCTGGGTTCAATTCCACCCTTGGGTGACTGTGTGGAGTTTGCACATTCTCTGCATGGGTTTCCTCCCACAATCCAAAGATGTGCAGGCTAGTTGGATTGGCTAAATTGCCCATAGTGTTCAGGGCTGTGTAGATTAGGTGGGTTATAGGGGAATAGATCTGGGTGGGATGCTCCAAGCGTCAGTGTGGACTTTTTGGGCTGATGGGCCTGTTTCCACACTGTAGGGATTCTATGATTCTCCATTCAAGAGGCTAAGTAATCCCTACACTTCAATTAGGAAATGAACAAACAAAAGGAGAGAAAGAGGGAATTACTCAGTCCTACAGACTGGCAGGCTCCCTACAGTTCCAAGATCAATTGATGAGAAGCATGAAATATTCAAAACTACATTTGACATTTTATGAAAAGAAAAAAAGCTCTCATGTTTTTATATCCAGCTTGTGTGAAATGTGCTTTAATCAAAATAAATAATCTTGCACATACCTCAATACCAGATACCCAAGAGGTTACCAGAATCCTTTTATCAAGTGCAACTCATCCATCTTCTCTGAGAGCCCTGTGTTGGGATCATTTCTTGATGCAGAGATATTCACTGCAGACATGGTTAATAATTTTAATTAGACTTCTACTAATAGGGGAGAACAAGAAATATAGCCTCTCTCAGAAGTATCATAGAGGAGGCAACAGGAGTCCTCATTCTCTCTTTGAAGTGCCTGAATTAATTGCAAAACAAGTCAACAAAAGTCGCAAAAAATCACTTTTGTTTGCTGTGCTCTGACTAATATTGCAATGAAGGTAGGTTGAGTACCTTGACAAACTAAAGGCAATGATCACACAGAGAGAGGGAAAGGCATTCCATTCACAACTCAAGAGAGGTTCACAGGAATGGGAGGATGTGGAACAGAACAGCTGTCCGACAGAGCAAGGAGCTCCAAACTGAGCCCAGCTATTGTAAAAGAATGCTTTATTTGTAAAACAATTAATCATTTTCAGGAAACGTATCAAAGATGTTCCCATTCACAGAGTAACAAGGAGTCAAATTGTTACCAACACAAAGAAGTTCTTGAGTAAAATAGGCTACAATAGAAGAAAACCAAAGATATTCCAAGGGGAAGTATATGAACCAAACCTCACCTTTTATCATGAAGGTATTTATGTCAATGGGCATCTCAGTAATTTAAATTCACTACTGGGGCGAGTGTCACTACCTGATCAGACAGGGTACCAGGATTGATACCAGTGTAAATACATATCAGAAGATATGATGCTTAAGTTTAAAGATGCAACTCTGCAATAAAAGGAGCATCAGATAATACAGAACTTAGGCATACTTCAAGAATCAATCAAGAATTCTCACCCTTGAGCAGAGATGCATGTCTTGCCCTTAACTTTCTTCAACTGGTTGAGGATGGGAAGCAGAAATACTCCAACTACTTAATGGATTAGAGAAACTCAACACTGCTCATAACTTCATAATAAAGTGAGATCCTACAATGCTATATATCTACACACCCTGAAAGATTACATCCTTTATTGAAATAAGTTCAGAAACAATATGAAGAGGTGACCAGAATGGGTGATATTTCCTTACTTACAAATCCAACCAAGTGATGTTGTATTAAGCACTTGGCCTGAAAAGGTTAACCCAGATGTTTAGGCATAGCTTCATCTACTGATTACTACAGTCTACAGTCTCTTACCTGGTATTAATGTAGTTAGCCATTTTTAAGCATATGTAACCTGTTATCTTATTACGTAATTAGCTACTTTTTGTTACTTAAGAATGTTCCTGTTCTACCAAATACTTATTAGTGGTTAATCCTTCACCACTAGTAAGCCCTGTAGACTAGTATTGCAAGAGGGAGTGCAGACAGCAATTTTACTCAAAAATGATCCTAACAGAACCGGAAGCCAACTGGAGGCGTCCTTTACATATCATGGCAGAGATGCTGATTACTGGCTAAAAGGAAGAAAATACCAGTAGAATCCAAAGAGAAGAGAGTGGAAAGATTCTGATCGAGAAAATGAATACTTCTTGAAGAATATGACCATGCTAAACAAGAAGCAGAAAGCTAAACAGTAGCTGCTGCATTAGAGACAGTAGTCAGTCAGCTCAGGCTGGAAAAACTCTTGCAGCATAGCAGCCATTTTCTAAAGCTCCAAACCAGCCAGAACCAGAGAAAAACCTTGCGAGGACTAAACAAACCAGTCAGGAGTACATCTGAGAAGTGAAGTAGTATTGAAGCAGTCAATATTGGGATCTACAGATGAGTTGAGTCCCTTAAAGATAGGGTAGAAAACACTATTCATGCTGTCAAGTTAAGAAAAACCAGGAAAATGTAATAAAAATGAACATTGTGAACATTGAGATCAACGATATAACAAACTACAGAGCAATTCCTTAATTGGGGAACATCATTTAAAAGTATTTCAATCAGCAACATTGTTAGTGAGATTGAAGTTGAAGATAGAGGAAGAATTCAAAACAATAAGCTGTTTTTATTGTACAACAGAAATTGTTTAAAGATGGGAAATCCATCAAGAAGGAAAGAAAATTACTGTGAATTCTCTGTTTAGATTCTGCAGTTCAAAAACATAGTTCATAATATTTTTCTATGGTGTAAACAAATTTACAAGTCCTTAACCTCTTGAAAATAGTTTTAACAGTTTTATTGAAAGAATATGTGTACAATTTAAAGATTTAAGAAAAAAATTATAATTTAAAGTACAGAAAATTTTCCAAAGAAGATGTGAAGACAAACTTTTTTAAAAGGGCAAAGCAACAACCAAGCAAAATTTAAAGCTTGATTAGAAGCTTTCTTATTCACTTTCTTTATCAGTAATTAAAATTTAATTACATTTAAAAAGAAATCTTAAAACTGAAAATTCTATGACAAGTTTTATAGCTATTAAATTGAAACTACAATTCAAATTTGCATAAGAAATTCCTTATTTACAACAGTACCCTTTCTTCACCTTTTTAGTCCACAACCCAAAATGAGCAAAAGGAAGAAAGAAGTAGGGCTGAATCTTACATTTCTTTGATGCTAAGTGGCAGTTTGGTCACGTTTTTTGGAGGGTTTCTCACTATGAGGCCTAGCAAAATCTCTCATTATATCTTACCAAACTTGCCTGACCTGCCTCTTTGATACCCTTCTCATTACAATTCTAGCCCCATAATGCCATGCTCTGTTCCTCAAACAACTCACCACTAGCAGGATATCCCAGAACTGACCAGCAGCTTCGTCTGTAAAAGTCATTGTCAGTGTAGACGTGCCCTTCAAGATTCCAGAGATTTACTCAGACATGGCAGATAAATGAGATTTGGTGCTCCGCTTTGCAGGCAGGTACCTAGATGTCCTGCTGGACAAGTTGATGCAGGGGCAGGACGTTCTCTTTCTCCAAGACCAGTAGTGAAGACCACAACAGCTGCTCAAGCCAGCCTAGGTCTAGGACTGCCACCTGCCCAATGTACGCCACCTAGAGAAATGCACAACAATGTAGAAAGAAAGTCAATGACCTTCTCCGCTCTGTCAGCATAACTGCCACCACCTTCTCTCCAACACTGCAGACTCACTCTATCACTGCTACCACATCCTCCTGTTACCAAGGTTCATGTTCTACCACTCTCACTATTGCCTGTAACCTCTTCCCTCACTCACTGACATCCACCTGAACTGACTGCACTAACCCTATTCCCTCACTCGGGACACCTCCCCACTCACACCAGAATAACAGTGTGCAACTACTTTCATTTCTCTTAATACCTGTTTCTCTCTCATTCCAGAATGAAAATAGCACACAACAGGCACAAAGAGTTAAGGTGGGTGGTGGGCTGCCTGATATTCACCTCCTTACCCCTTCTGTGGAGATTATCCTGACTCTGAACACCCCAAGCAGTGACCGATCATGTCCAAGCCTCTGGACTGGCATCGGGGTCTACCTTTGACTTACTATGCCAGGACAATACACCCTGAGGAAGACCTATCTCCCTTGACTTCACTCAGACCTACTGATAACTATGACAAACTTTTTGGCTTTGTGTGTGCACTAAACCGCAGGGCAGTATGAACAAGCTATTTATGAATTTTTGAAAATTCATTCATGAGATGTGGGCATCACTGGCAAGGCCAGAAATTATTGTCATCCACAATTACCCAGTGGGTCACCACATTGGTGTGGGTATGGAGTCACGTGTTGATCAGACCAGGTAAGGACAGCAGATTGCCTTCCCTAAAGAACATTAGTGAATCAGATGGGGCTGATTGGGCAAAGTGCAAAAGGCAAGGCAAGGCAATACAAAACAGGGTTGCTGTGAGCGTGCAGGTAGAGTCACAGTGAGTGAACACTATGACATCAAGTGAACAGGTAGTAGATGAACTCTAGCCCAGTACATGAGCTAGGTAAATGACTGTGCCGAAGCATTACAATGACATGAACATGCGAATTAGGAACAGAAGTACACCATTTGGCCCATCAAACCTGCTCTGCCATTCAATAAAATCATGGCTGATCAGATTTTAAACCAACTCTACATTCCTGCATATCCCCAATAATCTTTTATCCCCATGGTAATCATGAATCTATTGTCTTCTGCCTTCAAGACACTCAAAGATTCTGCAAGCACTGTTTTTTGAGGAAGGGAATTTCAAAGCCTCTCAACTTTCTCGAAAAAAAAGAAATCCTCATCTCTGAAACAAATGGGTTCATTTTTGAACTATGTTCATTTTCCTACGTTGATCCATAATGAAGTATCTTTTCCACATCCACCCAGTCAAGTCCTCTCAGGATTGTCTATGTTTCAATTAATTCAGCTCTGTCTCTTTTAAACAGAGATACAGGCCTAGCCTGTCCATCCTCTTCTCGTAAGGAAATTCGCTCATCCCAGGTATTAGTCCAGAGTGTTGGTTTGCTTAGTTGGCTGGATGGTTGGTTTGCAATGCAATTCCTGCACCAACTGAGGTTACCATGAAGGAGTCTCCTTCTCAATCACGCCCCTCACCTGAACCGTGATGTTCCTCAAGTTAAACCACCACCAGCTGTCTCTCTCTAATGAGAGAGCAGTCTGAAGATATGGTAGGATAATGGCAACTTTACCTTTATTAATCTAGTAAACCTTCTCTGAACTGCTTCCAATGCAGTACCATCCTTCCATAAGTATGGTGACCAATACTGTACACAGTACTCACAATGCAGCCTCACTGCTGGCCTGTAGAACTGAAACATAACCTCCTTACTCTTGCATTCAGTCCCCATCATAATAAACCATAACATTTTTTCACTTTCCTAATTACTTGCTGTGCATACTAACTTCTTGTGATTTATATACTAGGGCACCCAGATCTCTCTGCAGCTCAGAGCTGTGCAATCCCTCACTGTTTGGATTATGTCGTTCTTTACTAGTCTTTCTGCCAAAATGGACAATTTCACACTTTCCCACATTTATTCTATATCTCTTTGTAGGCTGCTTATGTCCTCTTTGCAAATCAGTTTCCTACTTTCTGTCAGGACAGAGAACATCTCCACCATGCATCCCAAGGGGTAACATTGAAGTGGGGAAGGCTACTGCAAGTGGGCATGGATGTGGGGTGCATTTGACCAGTGCCCATGAAGCATGCTCAAAGATATTGGTACCCAGTGTCCAAGCTGGTGATCCTTTAAAGCAATTGGTGAGCTGAAATGACCAGGTACCCGCACTGACATCCTTGTCAAGAATTCTCAGCATCTAATTTGCTCAGCATGATTGGTAGGATAGGAATTTCAATATTAATGAGGTGAGATATGCAGTTAATAAGGTTGTTAGCAAACAGTAATCCCCCATAATGGGCAACTTTCTGCTCTGGCAAGGATCTTGCCCCATGCCCAGCAATTGTATAAATGACGCAGCAAGTTGCTCCCAATTTCAAGATACCCCTCATCCACTCTCTTGCCTGATTCTATTACATTCCTTGCCCATAACCCACATCATTCAAACACCTATAAGGTTCCACAATGGTTTTTACAGGTTCTACAAATCTGAATTTTACTCTTGAATTTTGAACTGAGGCTGTGGTCAACACAGAATTTAGAATTAGCTTTATTGTCACAAAACAAGAAATTGAACTAAGTTATAAAATTTATCACAGGCAAGAAAAATTTCATTTTTTTAAATTCAGCAATAAATTAAGGACAACTTGGGCATCAGGTGGACTGAATTTCATTAATGTCTTTAATTAAGAGATCAAATGTTAGATGACAGCTCACTTTCTAACTGTTGAGATGAGACAGTGTTTTTGTTTGACCCATGATCTGCATATTTTGTGGAATCTTCATATCTAACATCCCTACAGCTGATTATCAATGGGCAAATTTAAAATGGGATCTGGTTGCAATGGTACAATATGGTACCGACTAGGAAAGGAAAACATGTATCCCACAACAAGCTCTCCAAAAATTAATAGAGAATATGCTGCGCTGATAGTCCATCAGGCTCGTTGAATTAGAAAAAGAGGATAGAAACAACGATACTGCGAAGGAGTTAGAATACAACAGAGAAATAGGGGATAGAAAGATATAACAGAGACAGATACACTTATGAGTTAAATAGAAGAAATAAAGTTGACGAAGAAAAAGTTGAGAGATAATTTATGGAGAGAAATGCAAAGTGGATGGAACATCCAAAAGAAATAAAAATTCAGAAAAGAATACTAAAAGAGGAACAAAGAACATTAGGCAGTGAAAGGAAAATAATAAACAATGTGGAATTAGGACATCCCATGCAGCACTTTTACTTCTAACTTAGAAGTTTGTAGATTCAAACCATTTTCCAAACATGAGCGCGTCATTCAGGCTATTGCTCAATATCTTCCAGAGGAAATGTTAAATCTGAACCAATTTACCTTCTCAGAACGATGTTAAACATCCCATGGCATTATTTGAAAAGGTTCATGGAATTCCCTTATTGTTTAGCCAAGATTGATCAGTCAACCATCATCAGAGAAACAATTTAGCTAATCATTTGTCTCATTACCAGTTATCATTCCCTATGGGGCCTTGTTGTGTGAAAGCTGACTGCTACTTTTCCCTGCGTTACAGCAGTGACTATACTTCAAAATTGTCATTGGCTCTGAAGCAACTTTTCATTGTTGTGAAAGTCATTATATAAATATAGATTGATTATTGCAATCCCAGAGTACTCAGGATGTGCTCTTGAGGTTTCCCTGCTTGTTTTCCAGATTTGGGGATCATTAGCAATTCATGGCAGCAAGCTAGAAATTTCAGCATCACTGCCATGGGATCATTGAAGTAACACCTGATGTAATGCACAGCCACACAAAAGAAGTAGAGCAGCCTAAAGAATTTGACACATCATGCACCACAAGATCTTGACTACAATTGAAATATCCAGTAGATAATTGATGGGACCAAAATGAAGCAAAGGGGGCAATTAACTTGATCTCCCTCCAGTACTGAACTTCAGAACCATCCTACTATCCTCACCCATAGACAATATGCAGGCTTTATTCAGCAGTTCATATCAATAGAAACAGTAATAGAGTGAATGGCTGTCTCCACATCGTTGCCAGCAAAGGGATTTGTGGTCATGAAGTCCACTTCTGAGAATCCACAGTTCTAAACAAACATAAGAGACTTCCAAACAACATTTAGTTGGTGTGCAATGCCAGATAAAATTGTTCTTCACAACAATATATTATATCTATGAAATTGTGTTTCACCGATCTACAATCGCTAAAAGTTCTTCAATAAGAACTTCTTCAAATAGTTGCTTTGGTAGCCGGAGATAGACTGTGCCCCATAATTAATGAACCCATTCCATTATCCCTCCAGAGTAACTGGGAAGAATTTTCCTAATGAAGGTTTTGCTGTAATAATAATACAAATAGGAGAAAACCACTGCAAAAGTCTACTAAAGTCCACTATTTCAAATACCACGGTAGATATGGAGGAAAGACTGCAGGATAATCTTGCAAGGAGCTTACGAATCGTAATGACATGCTGTATGCTGTGTTCACAAAGGATTGCATCTTAGCTCTGTATAAAAGAGAGGACAAGGTACTCATCTCAGCTGTAGGAAGATTCTGCAAAATGAAGAAGGTCAAAGAAAAAGAGAAAAGAAAAACTGCTTTTATGTAGCATCTTTCACAGCTGTTTTAAGATGGTTATGTTTTAAAGTGTCGTTTTTAGCTTAAGGTGAAACTGCTTGTTCTGGATATTGAGGAAGGTGGCCACACCATAACCTCTACACAGACATATGCCCACGAGATCTGAAACACACACTGAAACTTGTTGAAAATCCAGTGACAGTTTTCTGTAAAGGTGCAGTTGCTTTTGGAAGGTACCATGAGAAGGCAAGATTTTGATAAGGATCTGTTTTTCTGCATGATGGAAGGGAACAGAATGGATGGGACTTTTGGAGGTTTAAGGAATAAAGACTTCCCAAGGTGGGACTTGCTGGTAGAAGTCAGATCTGGGAGACTTAAACTGGGTGGACCAACTATCAAAGGGACATTCAACTTGACATAGGATGGTAAGTAGAAGTGAATCTCTGAAATGTTGGGAGTAACTTGGGATTCAGATTTGTAGTGCTACCTTTTCGCCAGAATAGAGGAAAAGGCCTTGTAAGACATATCTCGATTGTGTTAGTTAGTAAATTCAGAAGTGCGCCTTCTTTAGTTTGATGTATGAGTTTCCGGTTAAGTAATATTTGTTGTTAACTTGCTGTTTTGGTAGAAGTCTTAAAACATGAAATCTCGTTCTTCAATTTATTTCAGTTAGAACATAGAACATAGTACAGTACAGCACAGTACAGGCCCTTCAGCCCACGAGGTTGTGCCAATTTACTATCCCACTAAGATCAATCTACCCTGCATACCCTACATTTTACTGTCCTCCATGTGCCTATCCAAGTGTCATTTAAAAGTCTCTAAAGTATCTGACTCCACTACCACTGCCCATAGCGCATTCCACACGCCCACCACGCTCTGTGTGAAGAATCTACCTCTGACATCTCCCCTATACCTTCCTCCAATCACCTTAAAATTATGCACCCTCATAATAGTCATTTCCGCCCTGAGAAAAAGTCTTGGCTATCTATCTATGCCTCTCATCATCTTGTAAACCTCTATCAAGCCACCTCTCATCCTTCTTCACTGCAATGAAAAAAGCCCTAGCTCCCTCAACCTTTCCTCATAAGACCTGCCCTCTAGTCCAGGCAGCATCCTGGTAAATCTCCTCTGCATCCTCTCTAAGGTTTCCTCATCTTTCCTATAATGAGGCGACCACAACTGAACACAATATTCCAAGTGTGGTCTAACCAGGGTTTTATAGAGCTGCAGCATAACCTCGCGGCTCTTAAACTCAATTCCCCTGCCAATGAAAGCCAACACCCCATATGCCTTCTTTACAGCTCTATCAACTTGGGTAGCAACTTTGAGGGATCTGTGGACGTGGACCCAAGATCCCTCTGTTCCTCCACACTACCAAGAATCCTGCCATTAACTCTGTATTCTGCATTCAAATTCGACCTTCCAAAATGAATCACTTCACACTTTTCTGGGTTGAATTCCATCTGCTACTTCTTTGGCAAGCTCTGCATCCTGTCAATGTCTCGCTGCAACCTACAACAGCCCTCCACGCTGTCCACAACTCCACCAACCTTTGTGTCATTGGCAAACTTACTAGCCGACCCTTCCACTTCCTCATCCAAGTAATTTATAAAGATCACAAAGAGCAGAGGTCCCAGAACAGCTCCCTGTGGAACACCACTGGTCATCGAGCTCCAGGCTGAATACTTTCCATCTACTACCATCTCTGTCTTCTATTGGACAGCCAGTTTTGTATCCAGACAGCCAAATTTCCCTGAATCCCATGCCTCCTTACTTTCTGAATGAGCCTACCATGGGGAACCTTATCAAATGCCTTGCTAAAATCCATATACACTACATCCAATGCTCTGCCTTCATCAATGTGTTTTGTCACATCCTCAAAGATGTGACCTGCCCTTCACAAGGCCATGCTGACTATTTCTAATCAAACTGTGCTTTTCCAAATAATCATAAATAATATCTCTTACAATCCTCTCTAATAATTTGCCCACCACGGATATAAGACTGACCGGTCTATAATTCCCAGGATTATCCCTATTCCCTTTCTTGAACAAGAGAATGACATTTTCCACCCTCGACTCATCTGGTACTACTCCAGTGGACAGTGAGGATGCAAAGATCATCGCCAAAGGCGCAGCAATCTCTTCCCCCGCTTCGCGTAGAAACCTCGAGTATATCCCGTCTGGCCCAGGGGACTTACCTATCCTCATGTTTTTCAAATTTCTAGCACATCCTCCTTCCTAACATCAACCTGTTCGAGCATATCTGCCTGTTTCCTGCCGTCCTCACAAACGTCAAGGTGCCTCTCACTGGTGAATACTGAAGCAAAATATTCATTAAGGACCTCCCCTACCTCCTCTGGCTCCAGGCACAAGTTACCTCCACTATCCCTGATTGGCCCTACTCTCGCTCTGGCCATCCTCTTGTTCCTCACATAAGCATAGAACGCCTTGGGGTTTTCCTTAATCCTACCGACCAAGGTTTTTTCATACCCACTTCTAGCTCTCCTAAGTCCATTCTTCAATTCCTTCCTGGCTATCTTGTAGACTTCTACAGCCCTGTCCAATCCTTGCTTCCTCAACCTTAAGCAAGCTTCCTTCTTCTTCTTGACTAGGTCATTGGGAATTCATTATTTTAAAGTTATCTACCTCTCAGGGGATTCTAACAAAGGGGATGCATTTTATTTTTGATCTGTATTTTTGTATTACATAATCCAGTAAGTGTAGACCAATGCTTTATGACATGTTTGCACTGAACGTTGGTATGAATGCTCGTGACATCCTAAAGAGCCGAAAATAATTTTATCATTCAGATCTTTGGCAGTGAATATATACTTTCTCCCCAGCTATATCCCACTTCACCTCTCCATACCAGCTACTCACACAACGATGTGATTCAAAGCTGCTGAAGCAGATTGAATATTTTAAAATACACAGTATCTGTGAAAAGTCATATTTGTGACAGCAGAGGGCACTCTTCTCCAATTTTCAGGTAGATCCAGCTCGTGATAAGGAACTGAAGTGTAAATGTAATTTCACTGTCATTATTTGTGAGTTAGGAGATGATGTAATATTTAAACACTGCAAAGACATTGTCTTCAAATTGTAATCTCATTTTGTTTTCCTAATTTCATAAAGTGTGATTTTCTTACACATTATTTGATACAACAGCTTCACTAAGTCTGGGAAGCCTTATCATTGCATCATAAATTGTCTGTTGTGGTGGTTACATGTACAGTAAAACTTATGAAACTTATACTGAGCTGAAACTGGACATGATCCACAATTCTATACATACATGGTTTTGGATAGCACTGGGGCTAGGAACATAGGACTGAATTTTCCCAGGCCCTGAGCAACATGGGTAATGGCACTTGGGAAATTGAGAAAAATAGTTGGGAAAAATATAACGAGTTTGGAAAAATGAGATTCATGGTTGCTTGGGGTTACCAGGATCAGGAATCCACATCATTTACAGCCTCAGGAGTGGTTCACAATCAGTCTTGGAGATCCAGCACAACCAGACTGCGCTTTACAGCAAGTCAATTGGAGAGCAGCACAGAGATCACTCAGGGGTCTGGTCAGAGCTGTTCTTCCAATTCGGTTGGGAGGGTACACAACAATCAGTGCTCTCTGAGAGTCAAGGGGAGTTCTCATGAGCCACTGCTGTGTTAGGGAAGATGGGGGAATCAATTGTGAGGATTGGATATAGCATTCTGGGATGCAGAGGGGACAATAATTGTGATGGGGTTGGAAGGCAACTCAACGTATAAGGGTGGGAGAATATATTACATTGGAGGAGAGGGTTACTATGAGAGAGCAGGGGTGGGGTTTGGTCATCGACAGTTACTACCACCCAGGCTTCAACAGGGGGACAGTGCAGCATGATGGTTGGCATGACTCAGTTGTAGGGCTTGACTCCAGGTGATGGAGATCAAAATAAAGAGTTGTGTAGGTTTGTGTGGAAGCTCAGAACTGAAGGGATCAACAGACAGTGCAAGTAGACAAGGAGTTTGGAGATTCAGGGCTGGGGCACAGATTACCAGGCTGAAGAGTGCAATTCACTCTACCAAGTGTGGTCTGTGCTGATTTCCATCCTCACCCAAGCCGCAAATGTGCAGTGGAAAATGGCTGTGACCACAGCTGGAGTGGGCTGTGTCAGTGTTTTTCTTTTCTGTCTGAGCACATGGGCTCTACTTGAGAGTAATGTGAAGCCCTGCATTAATTGGGCACTCACAGAGTATACGCTAAACATGCCAACAATCATAGCACCCTGCAATGTGAAATACGTACAGTGCCTAACTGTGTGGGATAGAAATCCTGCTCACAAGCAATCTGAACCATGTTCTTGATCATTTCTGATTAATCACAGTCATCTCTCCAAGGCAGAAATAATCAGGGGCAACCTTAAAATTCTTACCTTTCGACCACAATACATAAAAAATAATCTAAGATCTCATAGTTTGCATAAGGACACAAAATTTATTTCCTCTAACCTCGAACTGTAAGTGTTCACCAATGTGCTTCTACGTGCAGTGCTGTCCTTCTGGGGTGAGACATTTGCTGCTTTCAAGGACCCACCGAGGACCTCTGTGCGATCTCTCAATCTTCAATTCATTAATGTATCAAGGCTGTTCCCAGTGTAATTTGTGCCAGATCACATCACTTCATCTTGTTTCCCCATGACCAGGACAGTGCTCCGTCCCAGGGAGTAGGCTTTGCCAAAATTGTTGGTTTCTCCCAGGTAGAGGGCACTATAGGCTGCACATACGTCACATTGATAGCACCATGCCAGGAGACTCCATCAACAGGAAACATTTCCATTCCATCAATGTGATCACACTGATGCCATCATGGAACACTGAATGTAATGCAAGATTTTACTGAAATAGAGTTCATCTTTCTCTCTTCTCCTTGTTCCACCTCTGCTGCTCCTCCAGTCATTGCTTGACAATGGTCAGAGTCTCTGTAATGGGCTCTGGGGTCTCGGTTACAGGTCTTCACCGCCGCCACTCCACAACCATCACAACCGAGCTGGAGCCATGAGCCTGGGAATGCACGGATTCCATACCTTCCCTTCCCCATCCAATGCTCTTCCAGATGCTGCTGCTGGTCTGCCCTGTTTCGCTGATGCTTCTGCTCTTTCAGGCTTCAACTTGTGTATAGTTCTAGGTTCCACACAATATGATTGACCAATGTCCACACAATAGGAAGGATGTGAGCGCATAACATGCTGTGTAATGATGATTCCACCAGCCTCCCTTTGTCATTCTCCTTGCCCGCTCCAGGTTCCTAGAAAGATTCTAACGTGGCATGTCACTAAGGAGCCTGTGATTCTGCTGTTACAATGACAGTCGATCAGACAGGTACTTATGTTACATAGCATGACACATATAATGTGTATTTGCATTTGCAATAAAGTGTTATATGTGCCACCTATGCAGCAGGCATATAGTAACTAGCAGAGAATATTAGAAGGCAATAAGAGGATACATGAAACGTTTGGTTAAAGAGAGCATCACAGTTCTGAAGAAAATGGACATTTCACAAGTTTCATGTCGATCCGATTTTATTAGAGCTCAGGAATACAAAGGGTGCTATTACATTGCTTGATGTAGTCTATAGACCACTGGATAGTGGGGAGGATGCAGAGGAACAGATCTGCAGGGAAATTATATTCTAAACCAAACATTGTAGGGTAGTTCTAAATGAAGGTCTGCAATTGCCCGTGCATAGCCCACAATAGTGGTAGTTTAAGGGGCAGTGGTGGGGTAGGCTTTCCTATATTGGATTCAGAAAAATTTTCCGCAGTAGGACATGCGCAGTCAAACAAGAAAGAAAGCACAGCTGGAACAGGCTCTTGGGAATTATATGAGCGAAATATTTTAGATGACAGTGGGGAAATATTTAGGGGACAGTGATCATTGTATTATAGGATGTAGGATGCCAGTGAAAAGTGACATAGGAAGGAGAGTTACCTGGTAAACAGTTGATTTCAATGAGGGCAAGAACAAAGATGGGCCAGATTGAGTGGAACTAAAGACTGGCAGGAAAAACAATAGCTGAACAATGACCTATGTCAATAACCTAAGTGCAACGTGGAGAAGTGTGAGGTGATACATCTTGGTACAAAATAATGGACAGTATAAAATGAAAGGTACCATTCCAAAGGTGTGCAGGAGCAGAGAGACCTGGATGCATATGTGCATGAGTCATTAAAGGTGGTAGGACAGGATGATAAAGCTGTCCAAAAAGCCTACAATATTTTAAGCTTTATTAATAAGGGCATAGAGTACAAGAGCAGGGAGGTTAGGCTGAGTTCATTGTAAGACACTGGATAGGTCATGGCTGGAGTATTGTCTACAGTTGTGGGCAGCAGTTTATCGGAAGGATGTGACTGTATTGGAGACAGCTCAGGAGAGTTTTACAAGAATGGTTCCAGAAATGAAAATCTTCAGATATAAGGATAAATTAGAGAAGTTGGGATTGTTTACCTTGGAGGGGAGAAGGCTGAGACGAGATTTGATATAAGATTTCAAAATGATGAGGAGCCTGGACAGACTGGATTGTGAGAAACTGTTCCCACTCTTGAAAGAATTGAGAACCAGAAGGCACAGTTTTAATGAATGCTATGGATTCTGGAGATCTGAAATAAAAACAGAAAGTGCTGGAGAAAGGAAATCATCAAAGAAGAAAAATCAGTGTTAATGCTTCAAATCCAATATTATTCTTCTTTGGAAAGGGGAAGAGTCAAAGAGTTTTGCAGAAGAAGCAAATGTGAAGATGAGATAATGTTTTTTTCTAACAGTGAATGGTTTAAGTTTCGAATGCAATCCTGTAGGTTCAATTGAATCATTAAAGAGAGCGTTGGATAATTATATGAATAGAGAGAATGTGCATACTTAAAGAAAAAGGAAGCAAATTGACACTGAGTCAAAATTCTTAGAATCCCTACAGTATGGAAGCAGGCCATTCAGTCTACACTGACCTGCTGAAGAGCAGCCCACCCAGATCCTATCTCTGCAGCCCCACATTTACCATGAATAATCCACCTAGCCTGCACAAACCATGGACACTACAGGCAATTTAGCATGGCCATCTCACCTAACCTGCACATCTTTGGAGCACCCAGAGAAAACTCACACAAGCACAGGGATAACATACCAACTCCACACAAAATGGCTGCCCAAGGGTGGATTTGAACCTGGGTCCCTGGCACTGTGAAGTTGCAATGCTAACCACTGAGCCACCATGCCACCCCAAGAAAGACAGCAGACACAATGGGCCATATAATCTCTTCTGCACCATAGAAATTGTGAGTCAGAGTTTCAGTCAGCTGCCTCTGCTGCTTCCTCACACAGCCACTTGTCAACTAAGCTAAACCTCCATTTCAACCCTCTGAGACAAGAGCTGAATCACTGCTCTCTCTCTAGTTTCTCTCCACCTCCACAACCTGCTATCTCGAGAGCATCCGGAGATATGTGATTATCTTCCACGTGTATACTGACAATATCCAGCTCTCAATCCAACCCTGACAAAGGGTTTTGGCTCAGAATGTTGACTTACCCGTTGTCTGAAATGCTGTGCTTTTCCAGCCTCACACCTATAGACTCTGGCTTCCAGCATCTGCAGTCCTTATTGACTCCTGTTCTTTACCACCTCCCTTGTCTTTTCCCACCATCTCTAGATTATCAGACCACTTGTCTGACAAAAATAATCTTGCAAATTGTGCAATTTTCTCCAGATAAATGCTGAGAAAACTAATGCCATTTTCTTCAAATCCATCTCCTTTGGAGTACCTCTAACACTTCAAAATTAAAACTCTTTTCTTTATGTTTAAATCTTATCTCTCTGTAGATCAGTAACTTCCTCTGGCCCTACTGTTGCCACTCATTGGACTCCAGTCTATTGTGTATAGTTTTCTCTCCCACCCCATTCCATTAACTTTGACCCTCTGCTCTGAAATTTCCACTGTAAAGGCCTTTATATCTCCCCCAGACCTTCCTCCTTTCAGAGCCATCTTTAACTAAGTTTTTCAGCCACCTCACTGATGTCTCCTTCCTTGGTTCATTGATTTTGTTCTTGACTGTTTCCTTAGCTTTGTTATCTTTATGACTTAAACGCTGCTATGCAACTGAAATTTTTTTTTGCTGCTATTTTTACAAATTTAGCACCCAATACTAGCCTCAATATTCCAACAACACGTACAGCATTGGCCAGAAGAACAATAAAGATCCCTCCTTCTGGTCTGTCCCAATAAGTTTTCCTATTTCAGCCCAGAAAATAAATCTCCCTGCTCCATTATAATCTTGCCACTTACACATAAAGTAAATTCTCTGAATTTGTTTTTGATTTCCGGTCAGTTGTGTCTAAATATGGTGGGTGGCCCACATTAAATCAAAGCCAGGTGAGTTGGGCCCATATTTAATTTGTGCAGGGTATATTTGGCCAGTGCAGACTTTCATATGCTGATGATGCTGGATTTGGGAACTGATTCCAAAACTTATAATGCAAATATTGCTCTCCACAATCATCTAAAGATTTCTTTCATCAATTTTAGACTTAAAAATAACTGCCTGAAATCTTTGTGCAACCATACATTGTGTTTACTGAGTTGCCTTACTGATTGAAGTTCGGACAATATCTATTTCCTTTTTCTCCAGAACACTAACATGCCTCTAGCTATGTTTATTGAATCAAAAATCTTCTCCACTTTAATTTCAATGCTCAGCTATCCTTCACATGAAATATTTTTGCCTCATTATATAGGCTGCTGGAATGGATAATCATATATCAAATAAAATTTAATACAATGATACTTTTTTGTAAGGAAGAACAAGATAAGGCAATGTTAAAAAAGAATGTAATTTTTAAAAAGGTGAAGGAGCAGAGGGACATGAGGGAGCATGTACATGTACCATTGAAAGGGGAAGGACCAATTGAGAAATTTATTAATAAAGGATTTGATTTGAATTGACTTGAATAATTTATTGTCACGTGTATTCAATATAAAATACAATAATACAGTGAAAAGTGTGTTCCTTCGCCATGCATAGGCGCCATTCTCGTTGACTTAAAGCAAAATAAAAAATAAAGAAAAGTACCTTTAAGAGAGTCCAACTTTTCATTCTCTGCTGCTACAGTCCCACTCCAGGCTTCACCAGTCCATGCCATGTTGCCAACAGATTCCCATCTGGGCCACACCAGCCCACTCCACGTGGTAGCGAGAGTCCCAATCTTGGCTTCACAGGCCAGCCGATTCTGTAGCTACTGAAGATGCCGCCACCACTCAGGAACCCTGAGTATCAAAGCCATGTGACACTGGGATTTATAAACAGAGACATTGTGTAAAGGTAAAGTTGTCATCATCCTACGAGACTATTGAGCTATCCTCTCCTTAGGGAGAGATAACTGGTGGTGGTTTAACCTGTGGGTCACTATGCTGCAGACGAGGGGAGAGGTTGAGAAGGAGAGTCCTTCATCCAAATTAGCAGATGACACAAAAATAGGTAGAAAGGCAGGTTGTGAGAGGGATACAAACAGTTTCCAGAGAAATATTGACAGAATAAGTAAGTGGGCATAAGTTGCAAATGGATTTTAATGTGGGAAAATGTGAAGTTGTTCATTTTGGAAGGGAGAAAGAAAGAAGAGAATGTCATTTAATTGGAGAAAACTCAGAGCTACTTGTGAACGAAAGACAGAAAGCTAGCACACCAGTGTGGCAGGTAATTGGGAAGGCTAATAGAATGTTTGCCCTTATTTCAGTGGGCTTGGAGTATAACAATAAGGAAGTCTTACTGCAACTGTACAAGGTACTAGTAAGACCACATCTGGAGTACTGTGAGCAGTTTTGCTCTCCTTATTTAAGGAAAGAAGTCATTTCACTACAGGCAGTTCGTAGCAGGTTCACTAGGTATGGATGAACTGTATTATGAGCAGAGGCTAAAAAGGCTGGGACACTACTCACTGGAATTTAGAATGATCTCCTTGAGACCCAGAAGATTTTTAAGGGGCTTGACAGGGTAAATGCTGAAAGGATGCTTGTCCTCACGGGAGAGTCAAGGACCAGACAGCATAGTCTCAGAATTAAAACCACAAGAATAAGAACAGGAGTAGGCTGTTCAGCCCCGTTAGCCTCCTCTCCCATTCAATAGGATCACAGCTGATCCAACATTTCTCGCATCTACTTTCTTGCTATTTCCAATTTAAGCCTGGATTATATTTTCAATTTCCAATTGGGTGCCAATTTAAGACTGAGATGAGGAGGAGTTTCTTCCCTCAAAGGGTTTTGTGTCTTTGGAACTCCTTGCCACAGACAGCTGTGGGGGAAAGAGTCCTCCTGTATATTTAAAGCTGAGACAGAGAGATACTTGACCAGTAGGGGTATCAAAATTTATGGGGAAAGTGCAGGAAAGTTGACATAAGGATTGTTGGATCAGCCATGATCCAATTGAATGGCGGAGCAGGCTCAAAGGGCCAAACAGCATATTATTCTCAGAGATAGTAGGAACTGCAGATGCTGGAGTCTGAGATAACAAGGTGTAGAGCTGGATGTACACAGCAGGCCAAGCAGCATCAGAGGAGCAGGAAAGCTGACGTTTCGGGTCTGGACCCTTCTTCAGAAATGGGGGAGGGGAAGGGGGCTCTGAAATAAATAGAGAGAGGGACAGGCGATGGTAGAAGGTGGATAGAGGAGCAGAAAGGTGGAGAGAAAATGGACAGGTCAAGGAGGCAGGGATGAAACCAGTACAGGTGAGCGTAGGTCAGGAGTTGGGATGGGGGTTTTTCAGTGAGGAGGGAGGGGTGGGTAGGTGAGAGGGAAGACGGACAGGTCAAGGAGGCGGGGACGAGCTGGGCTGGTTTTGGGATGAGGTTGGGGGAGGGGAGATTTTGAAGCTTGTGAAGTCCACATTGAGACCATTGGGCTGCAGGGTTCCCAAGTAAAATATGAGGTGCTGTTCCTGCAGCCTTCGGGTGGTATCGTTGTGACACTGGAGGAAGCCCAGGAAGGACATGTCATCCAGGGAGTGGGAGGGGGAGTTGAAGTGGTTCGCGACTGGGAGGTGTTGTCATTTGTCACAAACCGAGTGTAGGTGTTCCACAAAGCGGTCTCCGAGCCTCCGCTTGGTTTCCCCAATGTTGAGGAGGTCACATCGGGAACAGCGGATACAGTATACCATATTAGCAGATATGCAGGTGAACGTCTGTTTAATGTGGAAGGTTTTCTTGGGGCCTGGAATGGAGGTGAGGGGGGAGGTGTAGGGGCAGGTGTAGCATTTCCTGCGATTGCAGGGAAAAGTGCTGGGGGTGGTAGGGCTGGTGGGGAGAGTGGAGCGGACGAGGGACTCTCAGAGAGAGCGGTCCCTCTGGAAGGCAGATAAGGGTGGGGAGGGAAATATATCCTTGGTAGTGGAGTCAGATTGTAGGTGGCGGAAGTGGCGGAGAATGATGCGTTGGATCCGGAAGTTGATGGGGTGATACATGAAGACAAGAGGAATTCTGTCTTTGTTGTTATTGCGGGAAGGGGGTGTGAGGGCTGTGATGCGGGAAACACAAGAGGCGCGGTCGAGGGCGTTTTCGACCACTGTGGGGGGAAACTGTGGTCTTCCAAAAACGAGGACGTCTGGGATGTCCGGGAGTGGAATGCCTCATCTTGGGAGCAGATGCGGCGGAGACGAAGGAGTTGGGAATAGGGGATGGCATTCTTGCAGGAGGGTGGGTGAGTGGAGGTGTAGTCTAGGTATCTGTGGAAGTCGGTGGGCTTGAAATAGATGTCAGTTTCAAGGTGGTTACCAGAGATGGAGACAAAGGGGTCCAGGAAGGAGAGAGAGGTATCACAGATGGTCCAGGTGAACTTAAGGTTGGGGTGGAAGGTGTTAGTAAAGTGGATGAACTTTTCAAGCTCTTCGTGGGAGCACAAGGTGGCACCGATACGGTCATCGATGTAACGGAGGAAGAGGTGGGGGATCGGGCCAGTGTAGCTGCGGAAGAGGGATTGTTCCACGTATCCTACAAAAAGGCAGGCATAGCTTGGGCCCATATTCTTCTTCCTTTTTATTATGGTAGCCTCAGCCAGTGCAGGAATTAAACCTATGCTGTTGGCTTAGCTTGAAAAACCAGCTGACTGTTTTAATTAAACCAACCAAAGAAGAAATGTTGGGGCTTCAGGATAATGGCAGAGGAAAGGGTCCAACTTGAATTGATCTTGCACAAAGTCAGCACAGACAATTCAGAGCAAATGGCTTCCATCTGCACAGTAGCCATTCTATGATTCTCCTTTACGATCCTGTTATCCGATTATGGAATAACACACAGAACTACAGATGCCGAAGATCTGAAACAAAAATAGAACTTGCTGGAGAAACTCAGCAGATCTGGCAGCATCTGTGGAGAGAAAGCAGAAACAGCATTCTGAAGAAGGGTCACTGGGCTTGAAGCATTGACTCTGCTTTCTTTTCATAGACCGGGCATGCTGAGTTTCTCCAGCAAACTCTGTTTTTGTATTAGATTATGGAGTTTGGTTGGATCATCTTTATCAACTCATTTATAGTTAAGTAAAAACCTTCTGTTAGGTGAGCTCAAGTGATATTCAAGCTAAAGAATGCAGAAAAATTCCTAACTAATGACACTTGTTGCAAGACATTCAATTTGAAGAAGTTCAATGATGGTTCTTTGTCTTTCTCCCATCCTACAATTTCAATGATTTAGAAATTTCTATGTGACATCACCTAATCACAAATTTTTGATTTGTCTCCAGACCTTGTTCATGTGTCTTCACATAATAGTGTTAAATTTAATACAAAATCTACTGTTAGTCTTATTTTCTGCTGTTTATGATCCTGAAAGGCATGGATTGAATCATTGAAATATACTGCGACATAAAACAATCACTCAATTTCTAAGTGGTTGACGAGGCAAAAACATTAGAATCATAGAATCCCTAGTGTGGAAGCAGGCTATTCAGCCCATCCAATCCACACCGACCCTCCAAACAGCAGTCCACCCAGACCAATCCTCTACCCTATCCTGTAACCCTGCATTTCCCATGGCTAACCAAACTACCCTGCTCATCCCTGGACACTGTGGACAATTTAACTTAGTCAATTCACCTAACCTGCACATCTTTGGATTGTGAGAGGAAACCGGAGCACCCAGAGGAAACCCATGCAGACACAGGGAGAATGTGCAAACTCCACACAGACGGTCACCCAAGGGTGGAATCAAATTTGGGTCCCTGGCACTGTGAGGCAGCAGTGATGACCATTGAGCCACCATGCTGACCCCTAATCACCAACAATAATTACTTTACAATAAAATATTGAAAATGTTATATATATAGTATGATATTGGCATGAAGATTGCTGAGAAATCAAAATGGAGAGTTTCATGCGGAAGCATAGGATCTTTGTAAGTTAAGAGCAACAACACCAGTAGTGGTAAAAAAAAGTACTTTGTTCCACAGAATGAATCGAAAAACAATTATTGGCTTTAATCCAGTACGAATAAGATTGAGACCAGTCATCTTTATAAAGTATTGAATGACTGTACAGTATCTTATTGGTAGATACTCTTTCTTGAATTACACCCAGTGCTGCTTTGTACTTACTAGAATATAATTCCACACAAAATTGATGGAAATGTGTTTCCTTTTCCCCATTTTTACTTCATCTTAGCATGCATATATCAATAAAAGTACACTTTCTATCATTGAAAAGGGTATCAAAAAAGTAATATGGTTAGATTTTGTGAATTTATTTAACTGAGTAAAGTTTTGATCAACTTTGCTTAAGCAAGACGTCACACAGTTGCCATAGGTACAGCTATTTGACAAGGTTATTGCATATCCACCCTATTTAAATAAATCATTCACTTCAAAAGCTTTTCCCACAGGAGATTGCCCAAGTAGTGAGTAATACAGGTACTTTTCAGGCTGAATTGATGCAGAAAGGATTCGTGCTTATTAACCCTGACCTGTTCTTCCAGTTTGAATTTCAATCCAGGGTGTAATTCCAGTGATTATACAACAATGCTCCAGTTTTTTGTTCATTTCTTTTTGTTTCTGGTTGCTGTCACATCCAGCCTAGCCACAGCAATCAAAAAAAGACCGCCTCAAACACTGTCAAGAGGTAAGTGATGTTTACTTAATAGGTTTTGTGAGTAAATTTTGCTTCTCTTGATCTTGAAAGTTATATCAAGGATGAGTGCAATTCATGTAAATGCAAAAACAATTCAGTGGGGCAGAAACAGTCTGATTTTGCATGGCCAGAAGATCAGTGCCACATCTTAATCTCCCTCAATAACTCTTGACTGAAGCCAATGGGAATGGCATCAATGCAAGCCAATTGGAGCAGGAAATCATGCAATCGCAGATAGTGGGAACATATAGAGAAATAGTTCCCACCTGAATCAAAGAGGAGAGAGGGTATGAGACAGGTACATGCACAGTGGGCTGAATGGCCTCTTTCTATGTTGTAATTTTTAAAAATATAGTTCTATAGGCAATCATTGCTAATGGGAAAGGTGAGAAGTGGAGTTTGAATGGCAATCCTGCTCCTCCTGGCCTACGAGGAACTTTACAAAAATTGCTTAAATTAAAGCTTTGCTGAACTTCTTCTGAACCTATCCCTGCTTGCTGATATGTTTTGCATCAAGATTGTATATGATTCATGTCTTTGTTGGTTATAGTTGGATTTGGGACTAACTTACATCATTTAAGTTGACAATTCCAATCATGCGAGGCCTCCAAGCTAAGACGGTTAAGTCACGGCAGCCAATAATACACAGCACGTGGCGCTCAGCTGTCACGGACATGCCCTAGGAACATTATTTCCAAAACGTAGACATTGCTGAAATCCCAGAACTTGATTCTATACTGACTATAGCACATTGCCTGGTGAACCTTTACTTATCTCAAGTCTGATTCCAATATAAATAATGCAGGAGCTTGTACAAAGTCCCTCCAATTATAATATGAAAATTCTACTTGTGTGACACCCTTTACTAATCATCTCAACATTTTGTTTGTTTTTTTTTAAAATTCTGCTATCCAACAGAATGCTCACTATCGCCCTTGTAAAATCCTGACTGAAGGCTGAATTTTGCCAAAAGTTAGCTAAGTATTAATTTTGAAGAGCTTCATGGAGAGTTGCACTTGGTGAACTCTTTCATACAATTTTCTGGTACTTACCTCGTTATGTACGTATTGCGCCTGTATGGCATCCTGTTTTTGCTATTGTGCACTCACAATTGGCAGAAATACTGCCAGGACTTCCTGGGATTCCAGTTAGCGCGATATCTAAAAACTAACCATACACCAAGTCTAGCCAAGAACTGCCCTTCACAGTGCACTTAGTGGGAGGGGAATGAAAAAAAATGCTTCTGAGAGCACATAGGGGGCACTTCATTGTTAAACACAAGCTCACTTCCATAAATATGTTGATATTTTATACTATTCCATGTCTAATTGCCAGTCATTGTAACTACAGCTACAAGAACCAGACTACTAAGGCTACTGATCCTCTGCACCATACTATGTTAAAACTCTGTCTAAGGGACTGCTACTGTTCCCACTACACCAGTGTAACATCATATACTGAAAAGCCTTTGAACAGCTGAAAATGTTCATTTTTCTTCAACAACAGCAAAAATGAAGAAAACAAAACAAACAAAAGCTGTATTTGTTTTTGGGAACGGACGAGGATTGCTTATCCTTCAAGCAAAAAGTCAGTGAATGCTCACAACAATTGGAACCGGGTGTTTTTGAATATTTTTACGTCAAAAGCATGTAAGACGTGTAACTGAGAGCAGGGTTTACTCAGCCATTTTCATGAATGTGGGGTGCTGCTGGTGGTAATTTTTGTCCTTGTTGGCATTCGGGGTACTGCCCCACCAATGTGGCTATGTCTGCATCCAATGTCATTTGCCCAGAAATAAAAAACACATTCTTTCCATATACTGGGCCCATTCTTTGATGGCAAGATTGCACAAGTCAAGCTTCCTAAGTAATGGCATGATGCCAGAATGCTTACCCTGACACAAAGATGACCGTTGCGAGAGAATTTCTTCAGGAGCATGCTTTTCTCTCGTCACCACTGAAATAATTCCACAGGAGCTGGTATCCTGTCACCAAGTCACTACTTATACACACATGGTAAAAACTTGACACTGATCCAGGTCCCACAGAGCCAGCTCTCAGAGTGAATAGAACCCCTGACACTCATGTTTATATCTGTCAGCCCCTCTGGACTCTTCTGTATCTCTCTGATCTCACCTTAAACCTATGCCCTTTAGCATTAGACTCATTTGCCATGAGGAAAAGCTGTCAGCAATCTACCTAACCTATGCCTCTCATGATTTTATAGATTTCTATAAGGTCACCTCTCAGTCTCCTATGCTCAAGGGAAAATAATCCCAGCTTATCCAACCTCTCCTTTCAACTCAAACCTTCCAGTCCAGGTAGCATCCTAGTAAATATTTTCTGCACTCTTTCCAATTTAATTATATCCTTTCTACAGTAGGGTGACCGGAACTGCGCACAGTACTCCAAATGTGGCCTCGCCAGCATCTTGTACAGCTGTAACAAGACATCCCAACACCTATACGCAATTCTCTGACCAATGACAGCAAGCATGCTGAAAGCCTTCTTCACCACCCTGTCTACCTGTGACTCCATTTTCAAGGATCTATGAGCCTGTACTCCTAGATCTCTTCATTTTATAACACTCCCCAGGGCCCTACCATTGACTGTGTAAGTCCAGCCCTGGTTTGCCTTACTAAAAGGCAACAAGACAAATGCATCTCAACAAGGACTTGATATTTGTGAACATGTTACATGAATTAACATACCTTACAGAGGGTGTTTGACCCAAGAAGGTACTTCAATTTTGTCACTGATCTTTTCCATTGCTGTCCACAATGTTTCCTGGTTATAATTTCTGGGCTAATGATTGACTCTAAAGTTAATGCAGAAGTGATAATCTAAGAAATGTGGCAGCTCAGTCTGCAATCACACTCTCAACTAACTGCCCTTTATTTCATGGTTGACATGACCTGCTTGTAAGCAAGTGTTAAAAATGATGCCAGAGATAGTAGGAACTGCAGATGCTGGAGAATCTGAGATAACAAGGTGTGGAGCTGGATGAACACAGCAGACCAAGCAGCAGAAGTGTCTAGGCCTGAAACTTCAGCTTTCCTGCTCCTCTGATGCTGCTTGGCCTGCTATGTTCATCCAGCTCTACACCTTGTTATCTTAAAAATGATGCCGTTTTCTTTCACACTATCTGATCAAGTCGCTTTGTGAAAAGCTGTGGAGCCCCAAGAAAATGCTTATAATAGAAGCAGAAGGACAGGAAGCCAAGTTTGAGAGCCTGAGAAGACTTCGCCCCTGACCAAGTATTTTTGATGACATGGCAATACATTGTCCACTTGGTAAAACTATTCAGACTGACAGATTCATGCACAGGTGAGGGTCCTAACTCAGTGCTACTTCCCAAAACATCATTGTGTCTTAAATGGGCCATATTTCCCTGTCAAAATATGTGATCTTACTGTAGTGAACCTCATTTTTGAAATGCTATGCTATGCTTCCAAGATAGATACAAACCCAAAAGGGAGAAAGGAACTTAAAATTATCTTTGTAACTAGAGAAAAAGAAGAACCATGAATACTAAATTAGTGGGCTAAAGGCTGACAAGTACCCTGGCTTGTTTCTTAGGATCTCAAAACTGGCTGCAGAGGTATTGGCAGCAAAGGTTGTAACCTTCCAAAATTCCAGAGATTCTACAAAAGGGCCCAGTAGATTGCAAAACTGCATATCTAATACTTCTACAGTCCAAGTTGAGGAAGGAGGGAGATGGAAAGCAGGAAAGGATGGGCCAGGTAGCCTAACTTTTATCATTCAGAAAATTCTTATGTATTATTAAGGAAGTGGTAACAGGCCATTTAGGAAAATACCATACAATCAAAGTTAACATTGCTTAATGAAAGGGAAATCATGCTTGATATATTTATTTGAGCTCTTCAAAAATGTAACAAACAGGGTGAATAAAAGAGAAACAGCAGATATGACATGTTTGAATTTCCATAAAAACATTCAATAATATGCTACATGAAAGGTTAGTGCATGAGATAAGAACTTATAATGTTGGGAGCAATATATTAACCAGGATAGAGGATTGACTCTGAAATAGGTAACAGAGACTTAGGATAAATCAGTTATTTTCAGGTTGGCAAGCTATAAGTCATGGGTTGCTACAGGAAACAACGTTGGAGTCTTATTTGTTTTCAATTTATATGAATGACTTGGATAAAGAGCCCTTTGCTGATGATACAATGTTAGCTAGGAAAGTACTTTGTAAGGAGGATACAAGGCTGCAGAAAAAAAAGTAGTTTAAGTGAGTGGATAAAATTTGGCAAATGGAGCATTATGTGGTGAAATATGAGATTATCTATTTTGACAGAAAAAATAGAAAAACAGAATATATTTAAAAGGAGAGATTGCAGAATACTATGATACAGAGGATCTGTTTCTGCTCATTTATGGATCACAAAAAAATAACATGCAGGTAAAGCAAACTATTAAGAAGGCAAATGGAACAGCTTTTATTCAAAGAGAAATGGAGATAAACATATGGCTCAGAGATAGTAGGAACTGCAGATGCTGGAGAATCCGAGACAACAAGGTACAGGGCTGGATGAACACAGCAGGCCAAGCAGTATCATAGGAGCAGAAAGGCTGATGTTTCGAGCCTAGACCCTTCATCAGGAAAGGGGGAGGGGAAGGGGGTTCTGAAATAAATAGGGAGAGAGTGGGAGGCGGATAGAAGATGGATAGAGGAGAGGATAGGTGGAGAGGAAACAACAGGTCGAAGAGGCAGGGATGGAGCCAGTAAAGGTGAGTGTAGGTGGGGAGTTAGGGAGGGGATAGGTCAGTCCAGGGAGGACGGACAGGTCAAGGGGGCGGGATGAGGTTAGTCGGTAGGAGATGGGGGTGCGGCTTGAGGTGGGAGGAGGGGATAGGTGGGAGGAAGAACAGGTTAGGGAGGCAGGGACGAGCTGGACTGGTTTTGGGATGCAGTAGGGGGAGGGGAGATTTTGAAGCTTGTGAAATCCACATTGATACCATTGGGCTGCAGGGTTCCCAAGCGGAATATGAGTTGCTGCTCCTGCAACCTTCGGGTGGCATTGTTGTGGCACTGCAGGAGGCCCAGGATGGACATGTCGTCTGAGGAATGGGAGGGGGAGTTGAAATGGTTCGCGACTGGGTAAGTGCAGTTGTTTATTGCGAACCGAGCGTATGTGTTCTGCAAAGCGGTCCCCTAGCCTCCGCTTGGTTTCCCCGATGTAGAGGAAGCCACACCGGGTACAGTGGATGCAGTATACCACATTGGCAGATGTGCAGGTGAACATCTGCTTGATGTGGAAAGTCTTCTTGGGGCCTGGGATGGGGGTGAGGGAGGAGGTATGGGGGCAGGTGTAGCACTTCCTGCGGTTGCAGGGAAAAGTGCCGGGTGTGGTGGGGCTGGAGGGGAGTGTGGAGCAGACAAGGTAGTCACGGAGAGAGTGGTCCCTCCGGAAAGCAGATAAGGGTGGGGAGGGAAAGATGTCTTTGGTGGTGGGGTCGGATTGCAGATGGCGGAAGTGTCGGAGGATGATGCGTTGGATCTGGAGGTTGGTGGGGTGGTACGTGAGGACGAGGGGGATTCTTTTTTGGTTCTTATTGCATGGACGGGGTGTGAGGGATGAGTTGCGGGAGATTTGGGAGACACGGTTGAGGGCGTTCTCGACCACTGAGGGGGGGAAGTTACGGTCCTTGAAAAACGAGGACAACTGAGATGTAGGGGAGTGGAATGCCTCATCCTGGGAGCAGATGCGGCGGAGGCGAAGGAATTGGGAATAGGGGATAGCATTTTTGCAGGAAGGTGGGTGGGAGGAGGAGTATCCTAGGTAGCTGTGGGAGTCGGTGGGCTTGAAATGAATATCGGTTTCTAGGTGGTTGCCCGATATGGAGACAGAGAGATCCAGGAAGGGGAGAGAGGTATTAGAGATGGTCCAGGTAAACTTAAGGTTGGGGTGGAAGGTGTTGGTGAAGTGGATGAACTGTTCGAGCTCCTCGTGGGAGCACGAGGTAGCGCCAATACAGTCATCAATGTAACGGAGGAAGAGGTGTTGGCTGCCTTGCTACAACTATACCAGGCACTGGTAAGGCCACACCTGGAGCACTGTGTACAATTTGGTCTGTTTATTTAAGGAGATATATACTTCCATTAGGGATAGCACAGATAAGGCCTCCGCAATTGCAATTACTTGGCAATTTTTCTCACTTTCTGAATCTAATCTTTCATTCCCTTTCTTTTTTTCTCTGCCACACCTGATTTGATATTAAATTATACCTCTCTCTGTCATTCTCAGCCCTTAAACTGCTTTTTTTGCAGTCCTTCAAACAGAAACACAAATTCTTTGTTCTGTCTACTCAGGTCACAAATGTAATGTTTTCTTTGGTAAACCGTCATCACCTCACTCTTGCAGAACCTAATATGCAAGGCATTTACAAACCTCAAGGAGGAAGTCAAACTATCAGCATCCAGTTCCCCACACCTTGTTATCTCAGACTCCAGCATCGGCAGTTCCTACTATCTCTGAGCAAACACTGTTAATTAGGGAGTTAAAGGAGAAGTATTCCACTGGCTAAAGTCAAAATAAGTGCAAAGGAAGATGGCTGTGGTTCTCAATCACCACAACTCCAGGATATTGATGGTAGAATTCTTCAAGGTAATGTCCTTGATCCACCTATCTTCAGCTGCTTTATCAATGATCTTCTTTCTATCATAATGTTAGATGAGGGATGTTGATTAATGGTTGGAAGGTTTGTAACTTCTTCAATATTGAAGCAAATTGTGACCAGATGTAGCAAGACTTGGACAACATTGCAGCTTGAGCTGGTAAGTAGCAAGTAGCATCCACGCCATACAATCGCCAGGAAATGAGTATCTCAAACAAGAGAAAATCTAACAATCACCTTTTGACATTCAATGGGGTAAGCATCTCTCAAGGCCAAGGTTACCATTGATCAGAAACAGAACTGGACTAACCATATTAATACTGCGACTACAAGGGCAGGTCAGCCAATGCAAATGTGTGGCAAATAACTTACCTCTTGCCTTCTCAAAGCCTGTCCACCATTTAAAGGGCACATTCAGGAGCGTATTAGTATACTCTCCATTTGCCTGGATGAGTGCAGCTCCCACACTACTCAGGATACTCAACACTATCCCCAACCAAAACTGCCTACTTGATTGGCACCCAATTTACAACCTTAGACATCCACTCTTTCCACCACTGCTGAACAGTGAATGTAGTGTATATCATTTATAAGATGTACTGCAGCAACTTGTCAAGATTCCTTCAACAGCACGATGAATTATACCAAACCGATGAACTTTACCATATAGCAGAACAATGGCTGTATAAGTATGGGAACACCACCACTTGCTAATCCCTGACAAGACACATACCATCCTGATTTAGAATTATATTGCCATTTCTTCACTTGCATTGGGTCAAAATCCTGAAATTATCTCCACTGTGGATGTACCTAGCAGTTGAGGACATATCTCACCACCAGCTTCATTGAATCCCTACAGTGTGGAAGCCAGCCATTCAGCCCACCGAGCTCATGTTGACTCTCTGAAGAGCGTCTCAGCCAGACCCACCCCACTAACCTACCCCTGTAATCCTCCATTTCCCAATCCACCTAACTTGCACATCTTTGGACTGTGGGAGGAAACCCACGCAGACACGGGGAGAATGTGCAAACCCCACACATACAGTTGCCCGAGGCTGGAATTAAACCTAGGTCCCTGGTGCTGTGAGGTAGCAGTGTTTGCCACTGTGCCACCCTTCTTAAGGTTTATTGGGTATGGGCAATAAAAACCTGCCTGAATAGCAACACAGACATCTAATTAGTAAATAATTAAAAAGATGCCCTGTCATTGCAAAACTGGGCCAATAACAAGAATAAAAGGGAAGGGAGCATATACTTGCATTGGAAGCAGTTTAGAGAAAGTTCACACAGCTCCTGAGAAGAAGAGTTTGTACTCTGAAGGAAGTTTGAACAGATTGGGCCTAAAATGATTGGATTTTAGGTAGAAAAAGAGGAAATGTTATTAAAAATTTAAATTTCTAAATGGTATTGTCAGAATGAGTGTGCAGAGAATGTTTCCACTCCTGGATACATTCAAATCAAGGGGATAAAATTAAAAAAAAAGGGGTCTCCAACTTAAAACTGAAATGAGGAGGGACTTCTTCTTACCTAAGGTTCTGTCACACCATCTACCATCATAATGATATACGAAATCTTCAAAGTTATAGTCTGAAAGATATACTTGAAAAGATAGAAAATCAAGATGGCTTCCAAGGGTGACTAGACTATTCTGATTACACTTAAAGAGACAGATAAACATGTCTTATCTCACCTATTCCACTTTCAAATTCACTTGGGAAATCCACCTCCAGGCAGACCATCTACATGAACGTTCATAGCTATTGAAAAATTGTTCCTTTTTCATGATCTTCACTCGATCCAATCAAAGCACTAACTCAGCGAATAAATATCAGGCGTGCATTGAAATAGAGAACTTAGTTAAATTTCATTTTTATAGTCATTTCATTTTCATCTGTATGTAACTGTGTATTTGAGATAATGTGGGTGAGTCAAGTGAATGAGACATTACGCCTTTGTTAACTTCCAGGGCAAGCATTGAAAAAAATAATTATTCAAATTCACAAAGCGCACTGTTAGGTTATTAATATTGAGTAAAATACTCAAAGGGTAGAAAATACACAACTCATACATATGTATTGTTTTGGATAAATAGAACAAGCCCTTACAATTTGTCCATGACCGTACTTAGGGTTTGGAATTCCTTTCCATAGACAGCAGTGGAGGATTGGTCACTCAATGTACTCAAAGTTCAATTTGATTTTTGATCTACACGAAAGTCACGGGTTACAAATGTCAGCAGAAAAATGGGGTTAACACCACAATCACCTCACATATCCTCCTGACTCAGGAAGCCAAATGGCTATCCCTTGCACATATGTGTTATAATCTTATGAAAATAGAGGCTGAATTAACTTTGCTGTTCTGATATTAAACAATATATATTTGTTTGATAGTTGTGTAAAATTAACTAGAACACACTAGATTAGAGAGACTACTTATTTGAAAAAGAAATAGATTTCTAGACAAATAAAAGACTTCAAATGGCTACACTGAAGAGCTTATTCATGCTCTCTTTTTCTCTGTTTTTATTTAATATTTGCATGCCAATATGTGTTATTGTTTTAGGTTGGGGAGATGATATAACATGGGTACAAACCTATGAAGAGGGTCTCTATAAAGCAAGAAAAAGGTAGGAAAATTTATCAGTATTAATCTTTTGCAGAGAAATGTGGGGCTAAAAGATTTAAAACGAATAAAGACTGCAGCAACGAGAATAAATATGACTAGATATTGGTATCTGTTCAGAGATAATGCCTGTCTTTCTTGGAAACTGCAGAAAAAGAAGTAAACTTTTGATTATAGATGAAATAGTGGTGAAATTTTTGAGTATGACTGAGTTGACTGTGGCTTGATTATTCGTCGCCACAATCCAAAAAACAACTGCAGAGAAACAACTGCTACATCTGTTCACCTCCAGACAGAGTTTGGATCCTATAATAAAATCATCAAAATGAACTTTAAACTAGACCTCCATCATTATGCCAGTATTACAAGATCTTCTGGAGTTTTATCTCAATAATTTTGTCTGGATTTCTTTATGTAGTGAATTTAGCACTGCATAGACACACTTAATCTGATAACTGTAATCGTTGAGATTCAATCCAGGGTTACTTCGGGGATAATTTCAAACTCAAAAAGCAGCAGGTTAGGGTCAGAAGGGAAATTTTAAATCCGAATCCCAACTCCAGCATTTATCCAATCCATCCAGTTCTCACTTATTCATGAAAGCAGGCAGCTAGTCCATTCTTGGGAGGAGGGTTAGCAATTTAAATATCACTAGTAGCATTTAACGTTTATCATTTTAAATTTGACCTTGGAAAATTTGGCAGCCAAATGAAGATGAAGACTTACTTGATCCTGTAGGTAAATGCCATTTCACTTAACTACTGGAGTCTAAGTACCTGCCTTACCAATTTCCCATGAAACCTCTTCCTGGTCCTCCCCTTATAAACTCCTGTGACTTCTGCCTCAAGGTTTTCAAGCTCCATCAAGAGGTTTGCAACCATTTATTCCCCAATCCCTGAGGCCATTTATCTCTTCCCCTGAGAGCTTCTGGTTCCACCCCTCCCAACACAAGAGGCTTCTGATCCCTCAGCTACCTTCTATCTTTATTAGAGGTACACCAACCCTGAGGTTCAGAGATCTCCCCAGTACCCAACCACCACCCTCTCAATTGGGGCTCAGATCTACTGGATCCTGTAGCCTCCCCTCCAATCACTCAGTTTGACCTCCAGGAGGGGAATCTGCCAGTGACTCCATACACACAGCATTGAGTTAAAATTCTATAGAGTGTGACCAGCTTCAGGTTGGCCATGTATAACTAGACTCAGGAACTGGCCCCAAAGAAAATATAATGCTCCCTTTTATCAAAATTTCATAATTATCTCCTGATAGCATTTGTGCTTTTGGTTGGCAATTTTCCTTTGGAGAGAGGGTTGGGGAGTATTCCCTTTGTCCTATAGCGAAGTCAGTACAGAAACAGAGGACTACTCTTTCATTAGAGAAAGACTACTGGAGGCGGTTTAACCTGAAGGTCACTGTACCTCAGGCAAGGGGCAAGTTTGAGAAGATGAGACTTTATGGTAACCTCAGCCAGTGTGCAAACTGAACCCGCACTGTTGGCATCATTCTGGGTTGCAGCCAATTGAGCTAACCAACCCTCTCCTGCTATCGAAAGTGTCAAATCAGTTATTTCTGGTCTGCAACAATGTAACTCATTATGCTTTCTAACATTGCCAACCATGTTCCCAAACTAAACCAGTCCCACCTGCTGCTCTTGGCCCATATCCCTCTAAACCTTTCCTATTCATGAACATATCCAAATATCTTTTAAACATTGTAACTGTACTTGCATCCACCACTTCCTCTGGCAGTTAATTCCACACACGAATAACTCTCTGTGTAAAAAAATTGCCCCTTATATCCTTTTTAAACACATTTAAAGACTCTTCTGCTGTGGAAGTTGCTGTTCCCAATCAAGTGAAGCTAGACTCAGTTTTTAGCTCTGATGGCTAGTTAAAGGCACACTTCAGCCTCTGGAAGGAGGATAATTTATAGATTCATAGTCATACAGCATGGAAACAGACCCTTCAGTTCAACCAGTCCACACCAACCATGTTCCCAAACTAAACCAGTCCCATCTGCTACTCTTGGCCCATATCCCTATAAAACTTTCCTATTTATGAACATATCCAAATATCTTTTAAACATCGTAACTGTACTTGCATCCGCCACTTCCTCTGGTGGTTCATTGCACACACGAACAACTCTCTGTGTAAAAAAGTTGCCCCTTACGTCCTTTTTAAATCTTTCTCCTCTCACCTTAAAACTATGCCCACTAGTTTTGAACTCCCCCACCTAGAGAAAAGACCCTTGTAATTTACCTTATCTATGCCCCTCGTGATTTTATAAACCTCAATACAGTCACTTCTCCACCTCCTTCACTCCAGTGAAAAAAGTCTCAGTCTTTCCAGTCTGTTTTTATATCTCAAACCCTCCATTCCTGGCAACATCCTGGTAAATCTTTTCTGAACCCGCTCCAGTTTAATAATATCGTCCCTACAGCAGGGCAACCAGAACTGCACACAGTACTCCAGAAGAGGCCTCACCAACATTCTGTTTAACCTCAATATGATATCCCAACTCCTATACACAAAGGTCTGAGCAATGAAGGCAATGACAGTGAGAATGCCCTTCCTGTATTAAAGAACGACATCTGTAATCTGTGTTATATTCCATGACTGATGGGCAGAGATTCTGACAGGTTTCAGCCAATAGCACTGAATTCCTGCTCACCAACTAGTTCAGATAAAACTTTTAACTCAAAATATCACAAAACACACCTGAGGACATTTTGGTGTGATAAGCCTCTGAATCTCGAAAAATACGGATCCCAGATTTTTTCGGAAAAAATATCCTTGTCTATTGTGGTCACTGGGTGGCACAATCTATGCTTACCTTCACCATTGGAAACTCCTAAACATATATGACATAAAAAATCATTTGCATGGAGGCTGTTACTTGTCAAATAAACCCAGCTTTGGAACTGGAGTGTAGATGAGGGGAACCCTTTGGATTACTCCTGTAGTATGCTATTCTGCAGTAGACACATAGATCATGTTTTAAATATTATAGTTCACTAAATATCTCTTCTAATTTACACATTATTTGTTGTTTTAGCAACAAGCCATTAATGGTTATCCATCACTTGGAAGACTGCAAGTACTGTCATGGTAAAAGCTCAGTTTTATAGATTTCTTTCAGTTTTATAGTCAGAAATATAATTCTGTTCCATTTCAAAACATAATTTTACACAAATATCATGCTTTTTAAAATAAATATTAGATCAGCTATTAGAAGCAGTTATTTATTTTGTGTCTTTACAAATATTAATCATTATGTATTCTACATTTAGTCATCTTGTTATAGTCACAGGAACGTTCTGGGTTTAAGGGTAAATGTATAATTCATGCTTGTAACATCACCACTTGCATCCCTACCTTAACTGACCTTTGGCTGTAAACTTCATCTATGTCTTTGTCATGTCCAACTCATGCCAATGACATACCAGCTGTTCATGTCCCTACCTTCTGCAAACTTTAGATTCTCTGCCACAGAGTTTTCATGTTGAATTGGAAGGGTTTGTGAATGGCAAGGCACTTTGGTGCATCCAAATATGCTTGTAAGTTCAAGGATATTATTTTTGGACAAATATAGAAAGAAGTGATGTTGTAAATCTATAAGCTAATCTAAAAGGTGGGAGACATAAGAAATTGGACAGAAGTTGCTTTGACTGTAGAGACCTTGGAAATGAGGAAGCAATGGGAGACTGGGAAGTCAAAAGGCCTGCAATGTTGGCAAAAGGGTTTATGTGAAAGGAGGAGTTTTGAGAAAAGTTCCACTTACCTGTATACCATCCAATCATCTAACTTAATAACATCAGTCTCAGGTTTCTAATTTCCATCATTGCCTTATATTGAGGCCAGCATACTACAGAACTGCAAGCCCCTCACTAAGTATAGAGTTGTACAAGAAAGATGATATAGAAATGCCACGTATACTGGGCAGTTACTAACTTAATCAAACAATTCGATTGTACTATTCGAAGAAGAGTATTAGAAATCAGTAGCCAAAATTTTTGTATCACCCTTGACCAGCAAAACATTCAACTACTTTTGCTGGATCAATGCAAGTCCTTTTTTCCTCCTACTGTAACACATACAACATGTGATATTTTCAATCCTTTTTTCAGCACTGAAGAAAATTTTTGCTGAAAATGAAGAAATCCAGGCTATGGCTGACAAAGATTTCATTATGTTAAATCTAATGGTAAGCATTGCTCTGTTCACTTTGAATAAAACATTTTACAGACTTGCAGGTTAACCCACACAGAATGCACATTGAAAATGTGGATGCATCCTTCTAATAACATTCTGTCAACTAAAATTAATGGTCCAACAATTCAGAATATCTCAATACATTCAATGTTCAATCCTGTGTCAGGAACACACACACGGAAATGGAAACTAGAAATTCATCAGCCTCACTTTCTGTGTTCAGATTAAAGTGGGTGAAACATGAAATAGTCCATACATCACATTTAAATTATTACAGCATAGAAATGTATACAACAAGCACTGGTTGTCTTTTCACTATGACATTACTCGATCTGCACACAGTGGATTTAATTTTAAACAGGGTGCATCATGCCCAATGGGCAACAAGAAGTGCTTGGTACATCTGTTCTATTGATTTTTGTGGGTTCTCACATACTTCCAATTAACTTCAGTATGTGAACAGTGTGTCTGGGGCACAAAATCATGCAGTAGGGGAATTTTTCCAATGATGAAACACACTATCAGCTGACAGTACTACATCTACAAGGGGGCTAGAAAGAGCCTCCAGATCTTACAGGAGGGTCTTCATCATGGCCACACCTTGACTGGCCAACTCCTTTACCACTAAGATTAGAATTATTAAGAAGACAGAGTAACATGGGTGTTTTTTCATAATTAAATGTCACTTGTAACTATATTGCATTATATTCAATTTGCTTTATTTCTATGTGCAGCATTGGTACTTGTTGAAGCAAGTTTAGTCAGAGAGCTAAATGTTCTGGCATGCCTCATGTTTGGCACACATTGATGCATACAGGGGAGTTAGGACATTTCCTGATTGTGGAATAAATGATGGTGTTTTTTTTTGTTCACTATTTAATGAATGTTTATATTAGAATCCAGTCTTCTATCACCACTCTATAGGACATGACTGCTATTGTAGACTTAGCTGGGCCTCCCTGTTACACGTTGTGAAGGAACTCTTCTGAGACCACTCACAACAGGAATAATTGAAATGTTGTCGATGGCCTCAAGGTTTGTAAGGACTCTGTCAGTGAACACCCTGAGGTGGGTACACACACGGACAGAACTGATGCTGTCCTTTAGGCCCCTCATTTTCTAAATTTGACTAGCTCTCCTTCCATTGTACTCATGAAACCAGGTCTTTCTCTCTTCGACTTCTCCATGCCCACAACTCTACTTCACAACATCCCTCTCATCATCGACTCGCTCTTTTTATTCCAAGGTTTCATGCCAGCTGCCATTCTCCTGCTCTCCCCACCTTGTGTTATAGAGCTCAAGAAGAAAACCACTAATCTCAGACACACTGCACACAGCCAATGGGTACATGGCACCTTTAAATACATGAGAATGGATGGCATTAGATTCTCAGATACCTTTGACTTTACCTTAAAAGTAAGCTATTATTTCAAAAATATTTTAGTATAATGAGAATTCATCACTCAGGGTCCTATAAGGTTCCACACAATGGGCTGTTGGCTATGAGCTGTCAATGAATTGAATGCCACCAAATTGACTGTCCCTGTCAAGGATGGCAACTTGCACTCAAGAATTGTCAGTCAATTATGACTGGTGGCCAGTGTTCATACCGCACTGGGACAAGTAGAACACAACAATGGCCATGCATCCTTACAATCAGTTAAGCGAGGTCTCTGGGAGCTGGCATCGATCAGGCACCTCAGTGATTGGGACTGCTGGTTAGTGGAGGCAAGTGAGCTGTCACCACTGATACACCAATTACTGCCAGGGATCGTCTGGAATTTAGAAAGTGTCCAAAATGCAGGCAGCTCTATAGCCTCAATAATCACTGGTAAAACACCAGTGGCCACTGGAGAGGCTCTTAATTAATCACTTGAGAGGTTGAATTGTCTTCTGGGAAAGTTCTGTTAGAGAGTTTTCATTTTGCTTTATTCATTAAGAAATATCTTTTTATATATCGCCACAAACACAGTTTGGTTCTATACTGTAGTATATCAAGGAAACAAATAAACATTGAAGTTTGCCTCTATCCAAACAAACCAAAGGCATCTTTTACTGTAAGCAGACTATATTTACACGCATCTGAGGCATGAGGAAAGTTCGATAACTGAATGGACTCCCATTTAACTTTAGCAGGAAGACCTCAGACGGTAGACTTTCCCTGCTGCACCTTGGCAGCAGTTGGCCCAAGCTTTAGTGCCTTCCTCAGCCCGTAGTCTTGGACCTTGGAATGTGCCAGGCTGCGACACTCAGTGGAGGTTAACTCCTTGCTCTGGAAGACCAACAAGTTTTGGGCAGACCAAAGAGCATCTTTCACCAAGTTGCTGGTCCTCCAGGCGCAGACGATGTTTGTCTTAGTGTGCATCCTGGGGAACAGACGAGTAGAGTAGCGTGCTGCATCACGGAGATACTCAGGTCAAGCCTCGACCAAAAAAAAACACTGCACTTAGAGAGATCAGAATCAAGTTAATTGGGTCTCAGCTCCTGACCTTACATCAGTAGCAGCCCCCCACTTTCTTCTATACCATGTAAAGTGGATGGCAGTGACACAAAACCCCACCTCCATTCTTTCGGGGAAGGCATTGCTGTGGACATGAACAACCAGTGCAGCATTTTCCAGTTTTCAGCTTTACCTTTGTGCATCTTAGCAAGGTTGTCATATATTGCAAATGGGCAAAACTTAAATTAATGTCACCAATTTCGTGCCCAAGTCAAGAATGGCAAGAAATTCTGTGTTGATGTGCACCATAACATAAGTAAACCCATGTTTCAATGTAAAACCAGAAATTAATGTACACTTTTTCATCCAGTCTTGCCACATTTAGCGGTGGTGAATATGTTTGTTGTATGGGTTAATCATTCTGATGGGGTTAATATTCATATTACATTTGCTCCAGGTTTGGCAGCCTAAGTTTGTTTCCACTGGAGTTTAGAAAAGTAAGAGGTGACTTCATTGAACCAGAAATGAACCTGAGGAATCTTGACAGGGCAAATATGGAAAGGATGTTTCATCTTATGGGCAAATATAGAACTGTAGGGTCATTGTTTAACATTGAGTGGCCCATTTAAGAGATTAGGAGAACCTTTACTACTCACAGAGAATCATAAACATTTGGAATTTTGTTTCTCAAAAGGAAATGGCAGCAAAGCCTTTGAATAATTTTAAGGCAAACGTACATATGCGCAGTATGATTGTGGAGCCAATGAGTTCTACGCTAGCTTTCATAGGGGAGCAGTTGTTTCTGTACCAACTCCCTAAGTGCCTTGTAATTCTACCAAACCAAATGTGGTTGTACATACTGCTATTAAACAATAAACCTTCTGTGCTGCACAGTCAACCTCAATGAACATCACAAAACCATATTATCTGGTTATTATCTCTGGCAACTAGGGATGGGCAATAAATGCTGGCCTAGGGAGCAATGCCCACATCCAGTAAATGAAAAAAAAGCCACATTGATTTCCGTGGGAGTTTCCTGCACTCAAATTCACCACTGCATCTCCTAGAACAGGGACAGCAGTTCAAAATTACTTAATTGACTGTAAAGTACTTTGATACATCCAGTGGTTCTGATAAGTGTATATAACTGCAAGTATTTCTTTCTTCCTGACCAGCAAGAGAACTGAAGTAACTCCCCTGACATTTAATGGCATTAACATTGTTGAAATCCCCCACCATTAATATTCTCGAGGTTACATTTGAGCAGACGTTAATTGGAACAGCCATATAAATACTGCAGCTATGAGAAAGTCAGAGACTGAGAATTTTTCAGTGACTTACTCACCTTCTAACTCCCATGTCCACCATCTACAAGACACAATTGAAGTATGGTTGAATCCTCTCCACATGCCTGAGTGGGATGGGATGGGATGGGATGGGCTCCAACAGCACTCAAAAAGCTCAACATCATCCAGGAAAAGACCACTTGATTATCATCCCATTCACCACATTAAACAATCACTCTCTCTATTGTTGACCTGTAGTGACAGCAGAGAAGACCATCTACAAAATGCATTGCAGCAACTCCTTAAACTCCAGCAAAATCTTCCAAACCCACAACTTCTACCATCTAGAAAATACATGGGCAGCAGTTGAAGATCATACTGCCACATGTGAATTCCTACTAACCATCCCGATTTGGAACTATATCACAACCCTTTCATTGTCATTGGGTGTAAATCCTAGAACTCCCTCCTTGACACCACTCTGGGTGAACCACATGAGCTGGAGTGGTTTACGAAGTTGGCTTACCAACTCAAAGGCAATTAATAATTGTAAACAAATATTTCCCATGATATAAGTAGAAAAAAAAGGTTTCCTAGTTTCATTAATGCATTTGAGAAATGGCAAGGATGAACAAATGGTGTGGGACAAACCAAAGGGTTTTACAAAAAGTGAGTAAAATCCTTTCCCAATCCCTCATCCACTCTAACCCCAGGCCGTTAGTGACACTTGTTGTAAATATATCTACTAGGATTGATAGGTTGTAAAAAGGACAAATATCCATCATATGACATTTTTCATTACTGTACATGCTTTCATAATAGGGTATTCCTTAAGTTAGCCTCCTGGGTTATAATCCTTAAGTAGATTGTCCACCTCTTACAAAACCTATGAAATCAACAGATTGGAGCAAGCAAGTTTTACAGTAGGCAGACATTTGCTCTGTGAGATAGCCATTGTGAAGTGAAATAAACAGCAGGGACTCACACTAACTGGATCTCTTTCTAAATCTTGTCATGCTTGCCTAAATCATAACTCAAATGAATTTCTCCTTGGTTACACAGGTATACATTAGTTCTTATGTATGAGAATAAATATTGGGACACAGAGAAGCGCACTCACCACAAGCATAGAATGAAAAAAGTATTCTTGTTTAATCCACCTCCCTCAAATAATACAGGATTATGTTTCTCTTTTCATTTCCCCTACCAGCATTATTGGGGTGGCGGGGGGATTGTTTATTTCATGGTGTGTGTCATGATTGTAGAAACAACACCGGAAACAAAGTCGAAGTGCTGTGTACTCTGATATTGTTCGCTTTTCAATTAATGGAGATTTCACTCTCGGTGTTTCATAACCTTGTTTTTTTCTCAACAAGCACGAAACCGCTGATAAGAACCTTGCACCTGATGGCAAATATGTACCCCGCATCATATTTGTAGGTATGTGTCTGATTGTGAATTGATCAGTTAATGCTGAATAACCCATCACATCCCATTCTATAATGGCAATATTCTTCATTTATATAATTCCGTGGTTTTCATTACTTGTTTCATTATTTAATTTTTGTATTATTGTCCATCATTTTTCATCTGCAAAGAAATGAAACTAAATATAACATGGGCAATTGATTGGCTTAAAGATTCAGTTCTGTGCTGGATCTACAACTGGGGCAAAGTGTTAACTTACTTATTGGAAAAGGGTGTCGGACAGTTAGCTAATAAATCAAAAATGAGTTCATTCTTATCATAAGAAAACAAAACTGTGGATGCTGAAAATCTGAAACAGACAAAATCAGAAATTGCTGGAGCAACACAGCAGATTGAGCAACATCTGTGGAGAGAAAACAGAATTAAGGTTTTGAGTCCAGTGACCCCTTCTCAGAACTACTTACCAAATGCCCTCATACATTTCTAAATATAAGCCTGTGGCAATCTTGAGTCTTCACTACAGGACAGGTTCTATGAAATGGCAAAATGCATCATATTTCCTTCATGAGGCTACATTTCTCCCCCATTGCTCCTTGGCAAGATCATGGTCACTCTAATGTTGGTAGTAGGCATGCTGTTTGAGAAAGCCATTCATTGTGGTTATTCACCCATGGCTCAGATGTTTCTGTATATCCTCTCCACTGATAATGGAATTTCTTCCCCTTTTCTATCATGTCCAGTGAACTGAGATTTGCTATTGCATTCAAGTTTATTTCTGTCTGATTAAATTACTCTGTACAATGTCTCCACACTATGCTGGACATGCCAATATTCCCCTCCCTCTCAATATTACATTTACAAGGAATGTTGTCAATATAATTTGGACTAGAAGCAAATGTGAATAAATTTGGATGGTTTATTGATGCTTTACGAAACTTAACAACCAAAAATTATTATGCAATGACTTTCAGTATCATTCATGTGCTGTTCCTGCCAGTGGAACAAGATATTCTCTAATCACCCTATGAATAGGACTTGAACCTGAGCCTCCTGGCTCCAAGGCAAGGACACTACCATGTGCTATAAGAGCCCCTTGACCAGCATAGCAACTGAACCTTAACTAACTCAGCACAGCTGCTGACCCTCTGCATAAGGGTAATTTAAACCCATCGTGTATTCAGTATTGGAGATAGTAGGAACTGCAGATGCTGGAGAATCCGAGACAACAAGGTGCAGGGCTGGATGAACACAGCAGGCCAAGCAGCATCATGATGCTGCTTGGCCTGGTGTATTCAGTATTGTATGGTTTGCGGGCCAATTTTCATTTTTGGGTGAAAATTCCAATATAATGCATCTCACACATGCCAAGAGATCAGGAAACCACACACTCCCAAACTGCAATTCTGAATCCATTAATGTTAATGGATGTGAAATCATAGGCTGGGAATGTGCAATTTCCTGACATGATTCTTCTGCATGTATTTAAAGCAACAGGCACAGAACTTTTGTGTATTGGTATCTGAAACCTTCTTCAGTTGCAATTTCACCTGCAAATGCATTCACTGATCTGGTTTTGTATTTTAACAAATTGGAAATCTAAAAGTAGAAGCAATGATGATTAGTGGTAATAAATAGAGGCACCCAGAAAGAATAACAAAAACATGAATAGAATGGTAATACAACTATGTGTTGTTTAGTATCCTAATAACGAAAAATGCACAAATTATACATTTTCACAAAGCTTTTGTTCAACTACAATATTCACCACGAGCCATACCTATGAAATTTTCATTGCTTCGACCCACATTGCAACAAGGATACAATAACAGAACTTAACCACATCAGTAAGCAGGTTCTTGATGATGAAGTGCTGGATGATAGTAATATTAATGTCCATTCCAATAATTTATTGAGGATTGATGGTAGGCTGATGGGACAATTGTCAGCTTAATTGGTTTTGTCCTGTTTTTTAAGACTATAGTTTGCTTGGGCAATAATTCACATTGTTGGTTAGGATCCAGCAATTTAACTACATCAAGCCAGTTTCACTAAAGGTGAATATCATTTTTTTTAATCCATTCATGGGACAGGTGTGTTGCTGGTTAAGCCAGCATTTGTTACTCTAATTTGCATTTGCATCGCTAATTTCCTTGGAAAAGGTGGTGAGCTGCCTTCTTGCATGCCTGACCTTGTGGTTTTAGGATAGTAACAGTGCTTTTAGGAAAGGTGATTAAAGTTTTGACCCAACAACACTGGATAAACAATGGTATACTTCCAAATCAGGATGACATGTGGTACGGAGGGGCAGCTGCAGGTGGGAGAAGTCCCATGCATCAGTTGCATTTGTCTTTATAGATGGTAAAGGACATAGGTTTGGAAGGTGCTGTCATAGGAGCCTTGACAAGTTCCTGCAGTGCACCTTGTAGATGATATACACTGCTGCTACTATGCATCCATGTTGCAGGAGGTGTTTGTTGAAGATGGTGGATTGTGTGATAATCAAACAGGCTGCTTTCTCCTTGACTGTGCTGAGACTCTTGAGTGTTATAGAGTCATAGAATCATGTAGTCACACAGCATGAAACCAGACCCTTCGGTCTGACCAGTCCATGCTGACCATAATCCCAAAATAAACTGGTCCCAACTCCATGCGCTTGGCCAATATTCCTCCAAACATTTCTTATTCATGTTCTTATTTCAATATCTTTTAATGTTGTTGGGCTGCACCTATCCAGGCAAGTGTAGAGTATTCCATCACATTCCTGACTTGTTTGTTGTAGTTCTGGAGCAATGTATAGTCATTAATGAACATGTTTGGCCTTAAACAATCACAATCAACTTCATTTTCAGGAAACTGCTTCAGAGGCTCTACAGGGCAATGTCCTAGATTTAAACTACTTCGCCTGTGTCATCAATAACTTGTGGGTATTTGGCACATTTGCCTACATTTCCCAGACCATTGAGTTTAGGAGTTGGGACGTCATGTTGTGGTTGTACAGAATGTTGATCAGGCCACTTTTTGAGTATTGTGTGCAGTTCTGGTTGTTCTGCTATAGGATGAATATTATTAAATTGGAGAGGGTGCAGAAAATATTTACAAAGATGTTACCAGGACTGGAGGGTTTTAATTATAAGGAGAGGCTGAATATGCTGGGGTTCTTTCATTGGAGCATAGGAGGTTGAGGGGTGACCTTGTGGAAGTTTGTAAAATCACGATGGGCATAGATAAGGTTAATAGCAAAGGTCTTTTCCCTAGGGCTGGGGAGTTCCAAACTAGAGGGCATAATTTTAAGGTGAGAGGAGAAAGGTTTAAAAAGGACCTGAGGGGCAACATTTTCACACAGAGAGTGGTTCGTTTGTGGAATGAACAGCCAGAGGAAATGGTAGATGCAGGTAAAGTTACAACATTTCAAAGACTTTTAGACAGGTACATAAATAGGAAAGGTTTAGAAGGATATGAGCTAAAAGCAGGCAAATCAGACTAGTTTAGTTTGGGAAACTTGGTCGACATGGATAATTTGGGCCGAAGGATCTGTTTCTGTGCTGTATGACTCTATGACTTCATAAGTCAACATTATTTTTATGTTTCTTCGTGTTTAATTTTTAACCAAAGCTTTTGTGACATTAAAAATAGGCAACATAATCAAACTGTCCCAATTCAGTTCACAACTAAGAAAGTTGTCTGTTTCTATTGCTCTGTATTTTGCTGCAGATCCTTCCTTGACTGTGAGAGCAGATATCACAGGGAAGTACTCAAACCGCCTCTATACGTATGAACCACAAGATATTCAGATCTGTAAGTGTGAAGCACTTTGGTGAGCATTTCTGAATGGACTGAATCTGCTTGTCTCAATTCAAGAACAATTTGCCAATTTGAAAATGTACTGGGGTAAATGCTGCCATCCATCACAGCAGTAGTCAGTCCACACACTTCACCCAACCCCAACCCCATGACCAGTCTCCCAATTAAAGTGTAGGAAGCCTGCTTACCTTTTGGTATGTTGACAACATCACATAGATGACAAACTGCTCTTTAAAAGTGAAATTCCAACTCCACCTCCATTTTACTAACAGCGGAGGAAGACAAACAGCCCAGCAGCTTCTGGGGCAGGCAGAAAATGATGCCACCTTTTAGGCGGGGGGCGGGTTGGTTCTCCTGTGCACGTGAGTGGGCATTGTCCGGAAGATGGTACTCCAACTTTAGCACTCCCTCTGGTCTACCAAACCTGAAATCCCAACCCATTTTCCAACTTGCACATCACCTGGGTCTGCTCTCTGTGCCACTTAAAATGCCAGACCCAACCTGAAACCCATTACCCATCTTCACTTCATCCTTGGGACTATTTATAATATTACAGAACTGCCAGGCAATCAGACTGGATTCACAGCTCTAAGTCTTGTCCACAATGAGCAGAAACCTGACTCGAATCCAACTAAATCTGGATAGCCAGATTTTTTATCGTTGAGCTGCAACTGACTCTTAGTTTGGGAGGGTGAATAGGTCAGTGCAATGAGGTAATCCACTCCCAATAAAATCCATCAATTATGTTCTACAATTTGTCACAAAAGGTAATTTGGAAATTGTGTTGGAAATGGTTTTGGGTTTTTCAAATAAGTAACAGAAACTTCAAATTAGCTTTGTTATAAGAGGAGGCATGAAGTACACTAGCTGTATATGTTGTAGATTTTACTCAAACGACAGGGGATTTCATTGAACATCAAATTTTTAGAGCCTTACAGATTAAGTACTGGTACAACTCCAAATAAATAACCTACAACTAGCAATTACAATGTCAGAACAAGTGTCAGTCACTTATGGTTAAGGATAGGGGCATTTATTCTCTAAAATATTTATGAATTTTTAGAATTCTCTACAATAAGAGAGCTGTGGACTCTCAGTCATTGTGTACATTCAAGTTAGAGCTCATTAGGTATTTGGATACAAGGGAAATCAAGGAGAGGAGAATAATGTGAGCACGTAGAACTGAAGTAAAATGCTGGCCATGATCTTATTGAAGCTACATATGTTAATACACAGAGTTCTATTCCTTCAAGACAGAAAGATCTGTACATACACACTGCTTCAACTCAACAAATTAGGTGACAGCCATACGTTGATTCATTTCTCCTTGCAATACAATTTGAACAATCAAAGTCATCCTGGCCGATTTTAAATTTAAATGAAGATTGGCAGTTAACTGACAATCAACATTAATTGTTGCAGTCTCAATGGTAGCACTTCTATCAATCAAAGTCCAACTGCCAGTCATTCAATACTCTTCTCTCATGCTGTATAAAACTGCCCTGATGGCAGAAAAAGTAAAAACTTCAACAAAATGTGTCTTTTTTTTCAGCATTACTCGAGAAAATTAATTTATTAACTATGATAATAGGAAACACTTAACAAGAAAAAGTTCTATAAAGATCACAAATTGGACATTTCAGCTTTAATATTGTGGCCTTGCTTGGAATAGGTTATGATCACGATACCAAAAATATGGAATTGAGTAATCATATGAAAATAACATTTTTTATGGTTCAAGAAAAGTCTTTGATTTCTTGTTCTAAGATGTTTGAACTGAACTGAGTTCACAGATATCACTCAATGCCTTTTTTCTCTTTCTCTTTTTCTCCAGTGATTCACAACATGCACAAAGCAAAACGTTTGTTACCAGCTGAGCTATAAGGAAGTGCAGCAACGCTACTTCGTTTTTACATTTGAGAGCGGCACTGAACTGTTATTTCTTTAACTTTTACAGTTTCTATTTAATTACTTAATCAGAGTTTCCTTTACTGTGCAAAGTCAGGATGCAAGAAATGTCTGAACTTTATGTGGTTCTTAAGCTTTTTTTTTGATTTAATCAATATTCAATGGCATGGTGAATTAATAAATATTTTTAAATTATCATATTATCTCTATATTTAATTATTTCTCCACACCTAATATGCAATAATATTATTCTACTTCCAATTAGAGAATTACTTTTTTCCAATAATACTACTTTATAGGGTAGAATTTTATAAGGGTCTGAGCAATGTGGAATAGGACAAGATTTAGGACAGAATTGGACAACAAATCTGACAAGACCTATCTCCATGTCAAGAGCATCTCAGGCCATCTGTTGTGCTTTTATTTAGTGGCATGGCAGCTATCTCACTAAGCGTTAGAGAGGTTCAAATTAAGGGGGAATCATTGCACAACCCACTTCCTATTTCAGTTTTCCATTACTAAACTCTCCAAGCAAGCTGGATGTCAAAAATTCTTACCATGAAAATCACAATGAGCACCTGGCAAATTCAGTTCACTGCTTGCCCTGAAGGATCCCAATATTGGTTGTGGGTACTAACATCTCAGGGCATGTTCTTTGGACAGTGGCTGCATCCTCCCCACATCTATGAACATTGGCATTTGATATGTGCCAGTTTTAACCAGCATCTCCAATCCACTTATACTACGCCTCTCCACCTCAATGTTGCACCGGCAGCTATAATTGCACTAGTGCAGCATGGATACTGTGTGCTCACGGATATGGATGCAGCTTAAGGACTAGACCAATCTGAGGCTCTGGGCTGTTTGCTCGCTGTCATAGCACTCGGTGGCTCCGAGACCACCTTGATGGCCTCTGTCTTACGTTGCCTTGCCTTGCAGTTTTGCGATTTACCCCCTCAGCCAGGGCTCCCATATTAGTTTCTGCCTTCTCATGTTGTTTAGCAGAGACACACGAGAAGGAAATTTGTCATGGTTGTCGTCAGGCCTCAGTCAAAGGGAATAGCCTAGACCCAGGGAGTCCCAGCACAGCCAGTCAAGTGCAGCATCTCATACCAGCCTTGGACACGGTCAGTCAGAAATTCAGAACGGCCAGAGTCGGCTCTCCACATAAGGTGTGAGGAGCCGCATGCCAGGCAGCCCACCATCTGTCTTGAATCTTTCTGCCCTAATGTGGGCTGTTTTCTTCACAGAACTAGAGAGGGCCAGGCAAATATCAGTGACCATACAGGATAATTCCTGACTGACACTGCTTTTCCAGGCACACACAGCTTTTACAGGTGACGTTGTCGCAAAGGACACCAGTTAATTCCAAATATCCTGGTAGTGGCGGGATGATCTGGGAATAGCTCGTGGCAAGATAGGGCTGAAGCTAGATGGGAGGGATGCCATATAGGAGTGGTCTGATTAATGAGACAAGCACGATGAGCAAACTTGCCAGTTCTCTGCGTGAAACACTTCGCTGAAAGAAGTGATTGAGCACATACTGTTCTAAGTAAACCAAACCTCCTTCCATTGTTCTAATTCTCCTGATTGATCATGCTCAAAAAATGTGGAGTTGATTTATAGTAAATTCAAATGTTTGCATGGATGTGCCCTCAAACAGTCCAGTTAGAACAATCATTAAAAAAAATACTTTTTGAAATGTCTCTCTTTTTAGTTCTTATCTAATGGAAACTACCGTTGCTGTTTCATTTTTAAAAGTAATGTCAGGAAAAAGAGTGAAAAATCTCTTGGAATTATGCAATTATTTGCTCATTTCAAGCTGTTGTCTGTCAACTGTGGCAACCTTATTTGAAATGGGACAGAATCTCTGCCAGGCCTTGACAACAGCAGCAATATTAAATGTTCAGTGAGTTACTTTCACATATTTAATTGTTCTCCTCCCCAAAACAAAAATGCCCTGTAAGGGAGGGCAGTACTAACTTTACAGACAGCTCAGCAATCCAAATGATAATGAATATGGGTGTCGTCTTTGAATACACTAATTCAAACATCAGTTCAGAGCAATCAAGATGCTTTCAAACGCTGCCTAGTATAGAACTCCCCAGTATAGTACTGTGCCATGAGTGAGACAGTAAGTCAGAGGGATCAGTTTCTTTGCTGTGACTAGATTCCCACAAGTGTACAGTGTCATTGATGCCACTGTATGAAATAAAAGCTCCATCTAATGTACAATATCCCTAATGTCCACTTTGTAAGATGATGGTTAAAAACATTAATCACCATGTAACAAGGAAACAGGAGGACACCCCACTTATAAATAATCAAATCTTCCAAATTACCAAAAAAAATGTATGCTTACTACCATCCTGACCCTGCATTATGCTCTTCTGTGATTGTTACCACTCATCATTGTAACTATCCTGTGCCACAATGCATTCCATGAATGACCTTAGGCACTTATGCAGTGCCACCTCAAGAGATTTGGAGTTTTATGCTTGAATTGCCCTGACAGAACAATCAAGGATGAGGTGGCAATCATCTCAGAAACATTCATGTCCCTAATGGTGCTTCTTCATGTGTGTCTGTTGCTAACTGGACCCACATCAGAAGGTTCAACCAGTGCTAGCTTTCAAGTGGGCTTCACTGCTATAGGTTTTAGTCACTGCCTCAGCACAAGGTCTGTGGAACCCTAGTAGAAACAGTCAAAGAAACATCCCTCTACCATTACCCTCTACTCCCTGCCTCTCAGCCAATTTTGGATTTAACGTGCCACTTTGCCTTAAATCCCACAGACTCTTACTTTCTTAACCAGTCTGCCATGAGGGGCTTTATCAAAACTCTTGCAAAAGCCATGTATTCATCAAATGTATTACCTCATCAAAGGATTCAATCAAATTTGCCAAATGTGGCTTTCTTTTAACAAATCCATGCTGACTCTTCTTAATTAATCCTGTCTCTCCAACTGCAGATTTATTCTCTCCCATAAAGTTATGTCTGCTTCATGGAGATGTCCATAGAGAGGCTCAAGGGATCACAACAAGTCCATCACAGCTATCATTTTTCAGTAACGGCAGGGGAACATGCACAGGCCCACCCCATCTCACCATTTGATAATAGCTTCCTGCAATCCCTGCTTCAGGCTGTTAGCAAACTGCAGGAGGTTCTGCAGGATAGCAAGAGGAGATCTCTTGATCTGAGCCAGAAAGTTTGAATGAAGGTGACATCGACCCTCACAGTCTCCAATGACCAGTGGATGACAGACAAGGCTGATCTTCCCAATGGGACATCGATCAGCAGCCTGTCATAGTAATGGGGAGTACCACAGCACAGCACTCCAAAAGATCTTATAAAAGGTCTGTAGACACATAATGGCCATCATGGGTGTTGGATGGATGGATGATATGAGTGCGGTGTTGTTCAATTGCTCTTCACTAAGTTGTTCCCTCGCACTATTGTTTGATACTTATGAGTGGAATGTAGACCTTCTCATTCAGATAAGGGCCAGAAAACAATGACAACTCCCTGCTAAAAACAAAGACATCTGTATTAAATGCGTGCAGAGACAAGCCCTCAAAATATCTTTGATGGGTCAAGTGCAGAACTAAGCAAAAAACAATAAGGCAATTCCTCTCTGGGAGAGGCCTGTGGCCCATTTTTGGAAACAGCTCAGGTTCAAAGTCTCCCTTGACCTTCACACATCTAGAATTATCTCACTGTCATGTTCTTCTGTATCATTCTGGCATTTCTCACAGTCCTCATCAGAGTTACTTCATTGATGATACCAGACATCCATCCATTTTTTCATGTTCCAGTTCCTGCCCCAGTCCCATCCTGATTCCTTTGATGGAGGTAAATTGTATAGTGCACAGAGCAGAAACATAATCGGACAGACTTGTATGCTGAGGATAGTCCAATGTGCCCCTAGATTGGTCGAGGCAAAGAACCCTCATTTTCAAGAGATCTATAGTCCTATCTATAGTTTCATGAGTGAAGACAAGGCTCGAATTGAATCTTTCTTCCATAGGACAGCAAGGATGTTCAAGAGACATCATGAACAGCCTCTCTAACAGGTAACACTCATCTCTCACCAACCAGCCAGCCTGTCTATCATCTGATTCAAGCAGATATAGCACCTGGGAATGACTGTGGATTCTGCATCATGGCAAGTCCCAGGACTTCTGCAGAATATGCTGACAGTGATCACATACCATCCGTAATGCCGAGAGAGTGAAAATGTTTTCTAATAAAGAAGGCCACTGGTTAGTCAGCAATTGTGAAGACCACATTGCTGCTTTCAATGTCCCCTTGTTTTTTTTTTGGGAAACTTGTGAATGCCCCAAAGCCCCTCAGTCATCCTACATAGTTCTCTTTTTCAGCAGTGAAGTTGAGAATATCTCCACTTTCTTCAACAAAGCATCCAAACAAGTTCGATGGCAATGATGGGGAATGAATTGCAAAATTCCACACAGACCCCCACTGTCCCTTGAAGGGAGCCTAAAGCATTAAAATTCAGGGCATTTGTCATTTTTAATGCTACAAGCATTAGGTAGCCTCTAAAGCCAGATTGATGGTGATCTCCCCAGATATTATGGCACATATACATGTTACTGACTCCCTTGTGGCATGCACTTTTGTTTAAGTAGTTGGAACACTGCCTGTAGACTGTCAACGCAACATCGGCATCTCTATTGGCATCCTTTCCCATGCTCCCCTCAATAGCCATTAGCCCTTTTAGTACCTTCCTGACAGACATGCTGATATAGTTGGTAGCTATGCCCTTGGCCTGCAGCCCTCCTCTTTCTTTGCCCCTTCCCTTGTCCTCTGCAGGCAAGCTCCCAACTGAGTGGATAATGCCAATAGTACCCTCAGGGTTCATCTGTAGCAGCCTGCCTTGAGAAGAGTCCAGCTTGACTGAAGCCCTGAGACTCTGACAGTTTGCTAATTAACTGTCATGGGACCAAGTAACAACATAAGCTCAGTCAGGAACTTTCTCACTAAACTCAATTGCATTCTCAGAGGCAGGCTCATCAATCCTCACTCTCCTCTGCTGTTGTGGGTTTTTATCCTACCCTGCAACAGTTACCAGCACTCTGCCATGATTCACATATGCCTTTACAGCCTGTGTGTTCACCATTAAAATGCACACGCTGCATTTACTAGCAATCAGTTAATGCATTAATTGCTTTAATTAGCTCTTAAATGGCCTGAAACGAAGGGTGGACAGATTTCCACTTTTTGAACATGCCAGCCTTCTGCGTTATTTGAACAGAGTATAATGGTATCAAAAATATCACAAGACATCATTCGATGTGATTTGAGGAGTGTGGTGGGAGGGCCATCCATACACACTGTCCATGGAAATAGGAAGTTGAAATCAGTTCAAGTAACGATAAAGCTATTGGCTTGTTGTAAAGTCCCAAAGAGCAAAAAACAAGGCCGAAACATTGAAACCATTGTTATGGACCGAAACACCTCAAAGTATAATAAGAAGGTAGCCTAGACCTTGACATTTTCATATTTAAAGGTAAGTGTAAGGTGTTGCATTCCAGCTGCAAATTGACTGGTCAAACTACTGGACTGTAAGCAAAATATCCTTTATTTTTACTCTACAGTTAAAATACGGACAAAATAAGAAGAAATGAAAATAACTGGCTTAACTATAACTCTATCAAAATGCTTAACAAAATTATATATATAGACTACTACAAATTAACTGTTCCAATACAGTAACATCCCATAAACACGCCCTTGGCAAAGGCAAATTCAGTGAAATAGATTGTCTCACATGCAATTCTAGCAGCAGGGAGAGTCATAACAGAGAAGGGGATAAGAGCTTCCATGTCCAGCTTCAAGACCCCAGCAACTGCAGAAAACTAAAACTAAAAATCCTGGTTCTGTGGGAGCTGGACCCCACCCATTCAGGCTGCTTCTATTGTTTCAACTTTTAAAAAAAGCTCAAGCTCTCACAAGCTGTTTATCTTATTGGCTTTGAGCAGACTGCTTATCACCTCTGACTCAACCTTTCTTCGTTAAAAAAGCATAGAACAAAGTACACCTCTTAAAGTCATAGCATCGTCAGCCAGAAGTGTCAAACGAATGTTCCACATTGGTCTGCTCCTCAGATTCATGCTTCACAGATGCAAATCTTCAGCTAATTTGACTCACTCCATGTGTTAACAACAAGTGAATGAAGACATTGGATATAGGAATGTCTATGCACCCTGGTAAAATTCTGCTTGTAGGACCTGTGCTCAAGAACGAGCCTCATACTGATTGATGCTTAGTTTGGGTTCCACCATGGCCACTCAGCTCCTAACTTTTTTTAAAGGTTTTTCTCCAAACATGGACAAAAGAGCTTAACAGAATGTGTGAGATGTGTGACTATCCTTGATACAAAGGCAATAGTTGACTGAGCATGGTATCAAGGAGGCCCAGCAAAAGTGAAGTTAATGAAAATCAGAGGGAAAATTCTCCTCTAGTCAGAGTCACACCTAGGCCAAAGAAAGATGTTTGTGGTCATGGGAAGGCATCACCTCAACACAAAATACAACTGCAGCAGTTCCTTAGGGTAGTGAGCTAGGCCTTCTTTACCAATGACCATCCTTCCAATCTCAGGTCAGAAGTTGGGATGTTTGATTATGATTGCACAGTATTTAGTAACATTCACAACTCCTCAGATACTGAACCTTTCTGTGTCTGTACACAGTAAGACCTGGACAACATTCAACCCTGGGCTGATAAGTGGCAAAAAACACTTACTTGAGCTACACAAGTACCAAGCAATTAAAATCTCCAACAAGGAGAATCTAACCATTCGCTCTAAGATTTAGAGAAATTATCATTGCTAAATGCCTTCCTATGAGGAGATTACTATTCAAGAAACTTAATTGAACTTGCCTAATAAATACTAAAGGAGAAAGTAAGAATTCTGCACACCCACCTTCTTATTTCCCATAGTCTGACCACAAGGCACAATTCGAGATTTTATGAAATGTGCACCTCCAATAGCTCTCAAGAAGCTTAACAATATTCATGACAAAACGATCTGCTTGATTAGCAGCCCATATGACAACTTAAACATTCACAGTCCTCTAATACCAAAGCAAAGTGCCAACAGTGTGTACCATCTACAAGATGCACTGCAGCAACTCACTAAGGTCCCTTTAACAGAACCTTGCAAACCCATGTCATTTACCATTAAGAAGCATGAGAGCACTAACACACGGGAACACCACCGTCTCCAGGTCCCTATGCAAGTTACAAACAATCTTGACATGGAAATATATCATTGTACCTTCACTATTACTGTAATGAAATCTGAAACTCCCTCTCCCACAGCTTTGAATGCAGCTATTCAAGAAGATGGCTCACTACCACTTTTTCTGGAAGATTAGAGATTGGACACCAAATGCTGGAAAGTAGCACTTGACAATTGACTGAAGTCAGTATAATATTTAAAATGAATTTTGGTGTCAACCTCTGTTTGAATATTACTGCACTTACGTATGAAACAAGCAATGACTGTGTTGAATAACTATGCACTTGTAAAAAGAAATAGCTCATCATACGTCAAAATAGGTTTATGAATTTTTGACAGTAGCATTAGGATTCAGCTGATTGCAAAAAAAATTATGTCCCTGATGTCCTGTGCTGCTCTACCAATGTATAAAGTACACGTGTACCTCTCTCTAGGAGTAATTCTTTCCTGAACAATGAGGTAGTTGTGTATCACAAAGTTACACCCTAATACAAACAGCTAAAGAATTCTCATCTTTGTTTTTAAAAAAAGTACTTCGAATGCTGAATACACTTTACACAGTTGAAAGCTTTTGTTTTACTACCATTACATTTACAACTGAAAAATGTTTGCTGCAGCTCTCACATTCATCATCATTAGTTCATACTTCCAGTTTCATTAATTAGCCTAAAAACACTGAATGAAGAAACAGAAAGGATTTTACAGCACTTTAAATATAAACTATAATTCTGTACATTTTTTGTGCACTAAGATGCGATTTGAATTATTATACAGTTAGCCTTAAATATAATCAATGATGGAGTATTCAAAATCTTCTAGGCTAGAGAATTCCTGAAATGAACAGCTCTTTAAGTGAAGAAATTCTTTCATTGTGGATTTTATGCCCATATCCCTGAGTTTGGTTTTGAGACAGACTGGCCGAGGAAAAGGCAAAGCCAAGAACTGCCTTCAGGCTTTATCTTCTTTATGACACCATTTACTAAAGATTAAAACAAAATGTTACAACACAAGGCATTCAGAGATATACCAGGCTCTAATCTTACTGTTCCATCATTGACTATCATCTAGATCGACCACCTAATGCCAATCAGTCTACTTCTCATGCTTTTCTGCACATCTCTTTACTTTTCCTTTAATTCTGTTTTCATTGTTTCCTGCACAGCGAGGAGCATCTCCAAAACATCATTGTCCTAAAGCCTTACATGCACCTCTCCAACTTGCCCAACCAATGTCAGAAATATCGATTAACATTTATAAGCTTTCTCAAATGCATATCCCAAATTACTTCTTTTACAATATTTGCAGTTCGTTTTTCGTTATACCTCATCCTCCCCAAGTCTTCAACCTAATTCACCTGTGTTATTATGTGGGTCAAGGAGTCTATGACAAGGTACAAAAGCACTTGAGGTAAAGTTGGTGAACGTTATTATTTTTCTTGTTGGTTTCTGATTAACAGTGCTTGCTGAAGGATGCCACTGCAGGAATGTGTGGGGAATTGGGTTGTTTCTTATTCTCCTACATTAGCAGCTGAATCAACTGATGGTGCTACTTCTCTGAGGAAAGGGTGATGTCCTTTAATGTAGGATGCAGTGTAATAGCCTGTTCTTCATTTGATTTGATATCCAATGCTGAATGAGTTTGACATTTTGGAATTGTGCATTCCACATTTGCCAATCTGCTGACCTATCAAGTAAATCTAACCGCTTGATGTAAAGATCGGTAACACTGAATTTTGTTGCATGGGCTGACTGTTGCCTGTCACTTGAAGTTGTTGATTATTTTCTTGATTTGGATGATGATTGTTAAGATTTGTATCTCTTTCTACTACAATAATTGCGTTAATTTGTTGCATCCTTAATTGATTATATTTGTTGATTTTTTGATGTTGAAATGACTTGTTGCAGTACTAAGATTGAAAGCTGTTAAACTTTCTGCTTCTAAATGCTGTTTTCAAAGTAATACTTAGCTTCCTTTCCTGATGTGATGCCTTCATAGGGATGAATGAAGATATTCCTTTTCCATGTGGCCTGAAGGATTTGTGAAGGATCTATGAGTAGAACATTTCTCAAAATAGCATAAATTAGTCAGATTCAATGATCTTCTGACTGTATCAAAGATGGCTACCATGGTATAATTCCCACTAATTCTTCCTGTCTGAGGTATTTTGGGTCACTGTCAGGTCTCCGAAGCTTTGAATTCCAACAATTGACCTTCATTCCAATTTCTTTTCAATTGATTCACTTCAAGCCTGTTTCTGAAGAATTGTCTCAACCTGCTTCTTATTAAGTTTTTTTGTTGAGTAAATTGTTTAAAAACTAATTAATCATTGCAGCAGTCTGAACTCTGCTTCCCAGCCTAGATTTTAAGGTTTATCCCCTCAGGTATTGAATATGCTTTGGGTGTCTAGTAATCAGCCTCTTTTCAAAGGTGCTCGATCTAGTGTATCGCTTTAGCTATGAGTGGTTTTGTTCACCAATTATTTTGTTCACCTATTATTTTCCAACAAACACCAAGCAAGGGAGTCAGCAGCAGGAACTCCTGACTGGGTATAAAAATAGATAGAAGGGTTTTTGCCAGCTCATTCCAGTTATTACAAATTTTCAGAAAGAAATGATATGTACTTGATATATTCTCATAGGTGTGCCATACCTTTCAGTGATGTGTACATTCTGACAAATCATCTTGTCCAGATTTCTGAACACAATTTCAATCCTTGCAAATTGTGCCTCTTTCCTAAACCTGTGTTCACACTACTATGTAACATAATATTTAAAACAGAGCACATTTTCCATGAAAAACAAAATTATTAAAAGTCCCAAAATGTGTCTAATATGACACCTAATGTAATTTCAATTTTATCCATTCATAATACATGCTTCATGTTTTAGATTTATTTATGAGATATTTATTGTCACATATATCATAAAGATACAGTGAAAAGCGTTTTTTCGTCACAAATTGGCACCATTTTGAGCTACAATAAGGATAAAAAGAAATTACTTAAGTAAGAGTTCATCTGCTGTTCAAATACAGATCTCAATCACAGCTTCAGGGTCTCTGCACCGGTCTCTGCAAGGTGTTGCATCCTCAAGGAGTCCCACTCCAGGCACTGCAGTGACCACACCAGTGCCCCGGGAGACCCCAGCTCTGTTGCCGCCACTGCCTTACTAACACCGTTAAGAGTTCAGTCTCTGGGCCTGGCACTGCCAGGAGACCCCACTCCGAGCACTGTCACTACCAAGTAACAATTAAATACATTTGTGTTGCATTTTGAATTCCTCATTGTCACAAAACACTCCTAATGTTAAGGCTTAATATAAATATCAATGGGAAAATGCTATTTATATTATGCAATCATTTATATAGTATTTTAATGCATAAAATTACATCTGTGAGGTTGTTGACTTGCTCGCCAAGCTGGCTTGTTTTCATTCAGATGTTTCATCACCATGCTAGGTAACATCATCAGTGGAGCTGCTGATGAAGCAATGTTATTCTACTCCGCTTGGAATTTATACTGTCCGGTCCGTTATGGTAAAAAGTGTCGTTTCTAGTTTTGTTCTGTCTGGGTTTGTATATGGGGTCCAATTCGATATGTTTGTTGATTGCTTTACAGGTTGAGAACCATGCCTGTAGGAATTCCTGTGCGTGTCTCTATTTGGCTTGGGCTACTATAGTTACGTTGTCCCAGTTAAACTGATGGCCTTCATTGCCCGAGTGTACTGATATTAATGAAAGTTCATCATGTCGTTTTACTGCTGGCTGAAGTTTGAGTATTCTGATGGCTAGTTTCCTTCCTGTCTGTCTGATGTAATGTTTGTGGCAGTCGTTGCATGGTATTTTGTAAACCACGTTCGTTCTGCATGTTGTGGGAATGGGATCTTTAATCCTTGTGAGTGTTTGTCATAGAGTGGCTGTGGGCTTGTATGCCACCATGATTCCTAGTGGTCTTAGGAGTCTCGTTGTCATTTCTAATACATTCGTGATGTAGCGCAATGTGGCCAGTGTGTTGGGGCATACTGTGTCCTCTTGTTGTCTATTTAGTTGGCACCTGTGGATGCAGTTGCGGGGATATCTGTTCATTGTGAAGATTTTGTATTGATACTCTTCCTCTTTCCTGCGTAGTTCTGGCATGTTGCAGTGAGTGGTGGCCTGTTTAAACAGTGTCCTAACACAGCTTTGTTTGTGGACGTTGGGGTGGTTGCTGTGGAAGTTGAGGATTTGGTCAGTGTGGGTTGCTTCCTGTATACTGAGGTTTGGAACTCCCTGTGGGCCATACGTTCAACTCTGATGTACAGAAACTGAAGCTCATTGTTGTTTTCTTCTTCTCTCGTGAGTTTAATCCCGGCGAATATGTTGTTGATGAGGTGGTGGGTCATTTAGTAATGACAAATGTGTCATCCACGTATCAGATCTACAGTTTAGGTTGAAAGTAGGGGAGGGTGGTGTGTTCTAGTCTTTGCATGACTGCCTCTAAAATGTGTCCTGAGATGGGTGACCCCATGGGTTTGCCAGTGATCTGTTTGCATACTTGACCATTAAAGACGAAGTGTGTAGTGAAACACAAATATAGTATTTTGAGTATGTTGTCATTGCTGATGGAGCTGCTGGTCTGTGTTCCTGCTTCCTAGAGTAATGTGGCCAATGTTTCTTTGGCTAGTGGGATGTCAATTGATGTGAATAATGCTGCGACGTCAAAGGATACCATAATCTCATAAACGCTGATTTTTATGTTCTTGAGGGTATTGAGGAATTCGTGGGTTGAGTGGATGGAATGGGGTGATCGTCGACTAGGTGTTTCAGTATCTGTTTTAGGTCCTTGGCCAATTTGCGTGAAGGTGTGCCCGATAGGGAAACAATGGGTCTGAGAGGGATGTCTGGCTTATGTGCTTTAGGAAGTCCATAGAAGCAGGGAGTGTTCGTGCCTTCTGGTTTCATTGTTATGTAGTCCATCTTGGTTATCTGTCCTGGATCCTTTAGGCTCTTCAGTGTCTGGGTAACTCTATTACCTAGCAGCGGCGTGTTTGTATCTGCGAGCAGTACCTGTGTTTTCTTAACGTAGTCTGCTTTGTTCATAATGACGGTCATGTGCCCTTTGTCCGTTGGTAGGATTATAATGTTCTTGTCTTTCTTGAGTTTATCTAGTGATTTCCTCTCTGATGTGTTCAGGGTGTCCCATTTGTTCCTTCGGTTTAGTGTGGAGATTATAGTTTGTTGGATGGCTTGTTGGGCTTCGTCTTTTAATGTAGATTCTAGGATGGCCATGAAGTCTGTTCTGTTCGCTTCTTTGTGGTTATACTTCAGTCTGTGTAATAGGACAGCTTTCTCAGTTTCTGCTGAATAGGTTTCTTATCCATGTGTCTGGTTTGTTGTTGTCCTTGTCTTTGTGGTAGATCAGTTTGGTAAGTTTCTCCTGTAGTTTGTATCTCAGCTTAGTTTTGATTGATGGTGATGGCCTGTTCCAGGGTTGTAGTGCACTGCTGGTTCCATAGTGTTTAGGTACTGTGATTTTTGGCGCGAAATTTCCTGTTCGTACTTGTAGAGTTGGTTATGGGCATCATTAATCAATAAACAAACAGATCAATGGCACACCCATGGGTTCACCCATCTCAGGACTCGTCACAGAGGCAGTCATGCAAAGACTAGAACACACTAACCTCCCCCGCATTCAACCTAAACTGTGGATCAGGTACGTGGACGACACATTTGTCATTATTAAATGCAACAAACTAGAAGAAACACACCATCTTATCAATAATGTATTCACTGGGATTAAATTCACAAAAGAAGAAGAAAACAACAATCAGCTTCAGTTTCTGTACGTCAGAGTTGAACATATGGCCAACAGGGAGTTCCAACCCTCAGTATACAAGAAGCAACCCACACTGACCAAATTCTCAACTTCTCACAGCAACCACCCTAACGTCCACAAACAAAGCTGTATTAGGACACTATTTAAACAGTGCAACATGCCAGAAATACGCAGGAAAGAGGAAGAGCACCTATACAAAATCTTCGCTATGAACGGATATCCCCACAACTTCATCTGCAGGCGCCAGCTAAATAGGCAACAATAAGAGGACACAGTATGCCCCAACACACTGGCCACATTGCCCTACATCACGAACATATCAGAAATGACGAGACTCCTAAGACCAATACGAATCATTGCAGCACACAAGCTCACAGCCATTCAATGACAAATACTCATAAGCATTAAAGACCCCATTCCCACAACATGCAGAACTAACGTAGTTTACAAAATACCATGCAATGACTGCCACAACCATTACATCAGACAGACAGGAAGGAAACTAGTCATCACAATACCCAAAATTCAGCTAGCAGCAAAACGACACGACGAACCTTCGTTAATATCAGTACATGCAGACAGTGAAGGCCATCACTTTAACTGCGACAACATAACCATAGTAGCCCAAGCCAAACTAGACACACAAGGGAATTCCTATAGGCACGGTTCTTAACCGATAATGCAATCAACAAATATATAGAATTGGATCCCGTATACAAACCCATCCAGAACAAAACTGGAAATGACATAACCCAACTTAACAGACCAGACAGTATAAATTCCAAGCAGAGTAGAACAACATCGCTTCATCGGAGACCTCGCTGATGATGTTACCTAGTATGGTGATGAAACATCTGAATGAAAACAAGTCAGCTTGGCAAGCATGTCAACAGCCTCATCCACAACCCGAGCTACAGATCTTTGCTAAAGCCTTAAATAAAATTGCATCATAAACATATAATTTTAATTTATGTTGAAAGAGCTGATCCTTGGTTCACACAGTGTTTTTTATTTCATTTATAGGGCAGAAAACAAGAACGAATGATAACAAGTTTGGAAACTGTAGAAATATGACTTTGCTATAAATTTTAAGGTAACCAAATAACTTTTCAAAGTATAAATGATAGTCAGCATTCCAAGTATTAAATGTGCCTTTTCAACTTAATTGAGAATTCTTTAGCTCTGTAACAGGGTGTAACTTTGTGTTACGCAACTACCTCATTGTTCAGGAAAGAATTACTCCCAGGCAGAAGGCCACGTATACTTTATCCACTGGTAGGATATTGCATACTTTTTCTCTGAAATCAGTTGAATCCCAAAACTACTGTCAAAAAGAATGCTCTTTCTGAAACCTATTTCAATGTCCTTTCAAATATTTATTTCTACACCACTATGTTTGAAAACTATATCAGTGGCTCGTCACATACTTAAAGATAGAGTGATATTAAAAAAAAAGCTGACACAAATACTTATTTCATGCATCACATTAATTTTGATCACTTGTCAGTTGGGAGCTCCAGCGGCTCCCTCACCAAATGCATTTCCTGTCTTCTCTGTGGCATTGCTGACAAGGCCAACATTGCCTGCCTTCTCTGTGGCATTGCTGACAAGGCCAACATTTCCTGCCTTCTCTGTGGCAATGCTGACAAGGCCAACATTTTTGATTTTCCTTCAGAAAAATCATTCATTCAGAGGTGTACTTCCTACTTACCCTCTAGATGGTGCTGATAGAATAGCTTCTTGAGCCTCTACATTTCCCATTGGTACACCACAGCACTGTTTGGAAAGAAGTTCCAGGATCTTGACCCTAACCTTGGCCTGAAACAGTGTGAGACCACTGATATAGTCCAAGACAGGTTGCTATGGAACTTGGAGAGGAATTTTTATGTGGTGATGTTTCCATACATCTGCTACCCTCGTCCTTCTACATAGTGAGATTCAGGGATTAGGAAGGTTATGTCGAAACAGTCTTGGTAAATTATTTCAGTGCATTTTGTTGATGATAGACTCAGCTGTCTCTGTGCATTAGTGGTGAAGGAAGTGAATGGTGAAGATGGTGGATGAGATACTAATCAAACAAGTTGCTTTCTTCTAGGTTTTGTCAACCTCCTCGAGTGACATTGGAGCTATATTCAGCCAGGAAAGTGGGAGGATTCAATCACACTCATGATTTGTGCCTTGCAAAATGTGGACAAGTTTTCGGACAATTTTGGCATGGGCACAACTGGTTAGGCCAACATTGATTGCCATTTCCTAATTGCCCTGGAGGCAATCATGGTGAGCTACTTTCTTGAGCTACTGCAGTCCTTGGGATGTAGGCAACCAGAGTGCCATTGGGAAGTGAGTTTCAGGCTATTAATCCAGCAACTAGTCGCAAGTCAAGATAATCTTAAGGACCTATGGTGAGTTAATGCAACGCATGCTGCAGATGGTACACATATCTACCGCTGTGCATTGGCTGTGAATGAAGTGAATGTTGAAGGTTGTGGATGGCATGCCAATCAAGCTGCTTTGTCCTGGATGGTGTTGAGTGTCATTTGAGATACACTCATCCAGGCAAGAGAGAAGCATTCCGTCTCACTCCTGACTTATATTTTGTGGATGATGGACAGGTGTTGGGATGACAGGAGGTGAGTTACATGCTGTAGAACTCCTAGGTTCTGACCTGTTCTTGGAGCTACCATATTTCTATAGATGTTCCAGTTCAGTTTCTGGTCAATTACAACCCTGGATTTTGATAGTGGGAGATTCAGCAATGGCTTTGAATGTCAAGGGAAGATAGTTATATTCTCTCTTGTTGGAGATGGTCATCATCTGGCACTTATGTGGCAAGGTTTGTCTAGTCTGACATCTCTCCCAATTTTCACATAAATCCCCACATGTTATTAAGGAGGACTTTTCAGGGACTTCTGGACAGGATGTGTCGTTTCCAGCACTAAGGTCAATGTTGGGTGGTTCATCTGATTTGTTTCTTTTTGTGGCTTTTCTGTAATGGTTTGACACAAGTGAGTGATTTGCTGGGCCATCTCAGAGCCAGATAAGTAGCAACCACATTGTTGTCGGTCCAGAGTCACATGTAGGCGAGACAAGTAAGGAAGTCAGATTTCCTTCCCAAAAAGAAATCAGTGAACCCAATGGTTTTTTACAACAACCTGGGACTTTCATTGCCATCATTATTGAGACTGACATTTTATTCCAGGCAGAGATAGAGAAAGCAACATTCTGAAAATAATTTTGTTATAATGTGAAATTATAGTCCTGTGTATCCATTTTTCACACACATTAAGTCTAAACAGGATAAAAGTGTTTGAGTTCAGATCAACAGTCACACAAATAGAATTCCCGATCCTTATTAAATGGATCTTCAAGAAATAACGTGACTGTATTGGAGAAGATAAAGATGACTCAGATGGTGGATATGTTTAGGGTGGCACAGTGTCTCAGTGGTCAGAACTGCCACTGGGGACCCCGGTTCAATTCCAACCTCAGGTAACTGTCTATGTGGAGTCTATATATTCTCCCCTTCTCTGCGTAAGTTTTCTCTCACAGCCCAAAGATGTGCAGGTTAGGTGGATTGGCCAGGCTAAATTTCCCCATAGTGTCCAGGGATGCGCAGTCTCGGTGGGTTTGCAGGGTTACAGGGATGGCAGGGGGTGTGGGGGTAGATGGGTCTGTTTGGGATGCTCTTTGGAGGGTCAGTGTGAACTCAATGGGGCCAAATGACCTCTTTTCGCACTATAGAGATTCTTCTTTTGCCTATTCTATGTTACCAGGCATGATATCACATTTGATGAGGATTTTATAAATCTTCACATTTATTTTCTGCAGGACCAATTTCTGACCATTTTCTTAATATTTCACAGAAACGCTCAGGGGAACAGGAATTACCAGATTCTCAGCAGATAGGAGCATGAATAAATCATGTGCCTTAATTAGGTATTTTTGTCCCTGAGATGGCTCTTCCCTATACTTGAGTACACATGACAGTAAAAGCTAATTCTAACTGTAATTCTAATATTACTATATAAAGGTTCATAAATCTGGGCTCCATAGTCACCAGCAATCTGCCACCTGATGCTAAAATCAAGTCATGCACAGATGCTGTTTTGTCCAAGCTGAGTAATAGTGTGTGGGACAACAGCAACTTGACTGAGACACCAAACTGTGACTCTCCCAAGCCTGCATCCTCAGCTCACCCTTCTACTGCAGTGACAGCTGGTCAGTATATGCTCAGATAACAAGGTGTAGAGCTGGATGAACACAGCAGGCCAAGCAGCATCAGAGGAGCAGGAAGGCTGACGTTTCGGGTCTGGACCCTTCTTCAGAAATGGGCTGCGGTAGACTCGAAACGTCAGCTTTCCTGCCCCTCTGATGCTGCTTGACCTGCTGTGTTCATCCAGCTGTACACCTTGTTATCTCAGATTCTCCAGCATCAGCAGTTCCTACTATGTCAGTATATGCTCAGCCAGTTTTCACCTTGACTGTCTCAGATATATCGATCGCATCTCTTAGCAGGATAACGTCACTGGCTCAGCCAGTGGAGACAATGCTAATTCCATTAGTGTAAACACTTTACCACACAAACTAAGTCTGCATTGGCCCAGTCCTTTTCATCATGTGGATAACAGATGTATACCCAAGGACTTTCTATAATCTAAACTAAGCACTGGATCATGACCTCCTGACCAAACACACCTCTGCTAGAAAGACACCAGCAAGTGAGATGTAAAGACGGTGGATATTAACACTGACAACTGGGAGATAGTCACTGATGACCATGACCTCTGGAGGATGACCGTTTGGAAGGACATTGGAAGTGGCAAGCTGAAAGGTCATGGGGACCCATGTTTTTTGAGATTGCAAACTGGGAGAGTAAAGAAAGAAGGATGACCTTATCAGGAGGGGTGCCTCTGATGGCACAAGGAGGTGGCACTTTCTAACACACCATCCATGCAGCTGAAGTTGGCAGACATCCCATATACTGCGGCCCTCCTGCTTCCATAAGTAAAGCAGCAGAAACAGCACAATAAGGCCATTAAATGGCCATTAATTTGTCACTAAACAACTGAATAGTGTTAAACTGGCCACCTCACACCTCCAAATAATAGCATAATAATAATTTAGCACCCTCTAAATAATGTGAGACAGGTCAAGGGCGGGCTAAGCACATATTGGATTTTACAAGCACAAATCTCTGACACGCACCCACATCTTGCCTTCAAAGCGGCTGAGAGGGTAGTGTAAAAATTAGCAACCCATCCTGAACAACAGACACAACATTCAAAATCCATTCATTACAACTCAAAGTATCATGAACAAATTCAGAACATGAATCCCAGTCTGTCTGACCCACCTTAACCAGCTTGGGCCTTAGTCCCAAGCAGTTACCTCCTGTATAGAGGGATGCAACGAGCATCTGAGGCACTACTGCAAATCAAATGGTGTCATTATTGCTATCAACCTGAAAATGAACTTTATTGGTCTCTCTAGAATTGTTGATCTGCTGAGCATTTCCAGAATTCTCTGTTTTTATTTCATATTTCCAAAACCTGCAATAATTTGCTTTGGTCTGATGTTATCCTTTACTTAATTTAATATTGTGATCAGTTGGCACCATCATCTATTAATGTCAATTTATTAGGTCAATAAATATTGAACAGAATAATTCCAAGAAGGTACATGATAATATTATTTTACCAATAAACACATCTGCTGTATTTTTAATAAGACATAAAAATAATCAAAAAGGGAGTGATTTTCTTTTGGCTGAAGAAGCTTTAATCTAGTGATTTCACAAACTATGCGGACAAGATTTTAGTTTCAATCTCTACTCTGCTCTTAATAAATACCCCAATTGCAATAGAGATTCCACAATTTGATTTAAAACCATTGTGTTTCAAAAGGGAAAAAATCTTATCAGGTTTCCCTTTCCTATTCACTATCCATTGGTCCAGCTTCAAAGTACGAAATGGGTGTATGTGTATGTATTTCACAGACCAGACAAAATTTAATAACTCTGCTGTGACAGCCACATTGCACAGATAGTCTATAAAATAGTATTTCACAAATAGACAATAAATATTCTGACAAGGCTCTGGGTCACCCTGAAGAAACTCCAACCATTCAAGTTGGGGAAGCCTATGAGGTGAGGTGACAGAAGGAGGGTTGTTGGAGAAAATTAGCTCGAGGTTTTTAAAACCACCATGATGAAAATAAAGACAATGAATTAAATTGAAATCTGTCTTTAAGAATAAATGCTTCCTCTTGGATAACATAACAGCAGCACAATGAAGCTGACAGCAAAACAGTTCCTGCACTTGGCACAAACTGAATCTTGCTTGAAAATCACCTGCAAGTAAGAAAACTCCTTTAAGTTTAACAATAAGTGGGATGTACGGCCAAGACAGCCAATGGCATGATTAGTTAAAGACAGTCATCATTCAGCCACAGTTGAGTTTTATCTGGATTTTAATGAGTATCAGTGACAGATGTAAAGCAGAAAGTCGAGCACTTTTGAGTAATGCCTGCAAGCATTCTAATTACATCAGTAAAATTTATGTCACAGTTTGTTTATTTCAACATAAAGAGCTGAAACTATAGTAACATATTAACCCTTCATGCACAATTATTTTAAAATAGCTTGATAAAATTAAGTTGATAATATTAATTTTCTTTTAAAAGCACATATGCAATATTAAATTGAAAACAATTGACATGAGTTTTCACTGCATAAAAACCGTCTTTTTTTGTTCTACAGTGCCAATGTAAATAACAAGGAAAATACAACAGAATCTGCCAGCAAGTACATCATTGTCTTTTTACTGTTCAGAATAGGATTAGATGCAATAACATATAAGTGGAAATTAATTCCTTCCACTCAAATGTGAAATTCATGTTTAATTATTTGAACAGCACACCATACAGGGACTACAGAGCAATCTTGTCAGTCCCATGCTACAACCCTTTTTTGTAATTTGTTCATATGATGTGGGTGTCGCTGGCTACAGCAACCTTTATTGCCTATGCCTAATTGTCCAGGGCCAGTTAAGAGTCAGCCACATTGGAGTCACATGTAGGCCAGACCAGGTAAGGATGACAAATTTCCTTCCCAAAATGACCTTAGTGAACACAGATGACACTAGTCACATGGTCACTGTTAGTATGGACTTTTATTGAATTCAAATTTTAACCAGCTGTTATGTTGGCATTCAAACCCTCATCCCCAAATATCTGTCTAGACTTCTGAATTACTAGTCTAGTGATGGTACCACTATACCATGACCTCCCCAGTACCTCTACAAGTTTATTTTCCTCAAGTGTCCATCCACCTTTTCCTTTTGAAATCATGCATCATTGTCACATCCACAATGCTGATAGGCAACGAGTTCCAGGTTATTTTCATTTCCTACATAAACTAAGCATTCCCTCACATTTGCCCTGTAGCTCTTGATCAAAATTTAGATATGTGTTCCTTTGTACAGTCTGCAAGTGAGAACAGCTTTTCATTGCCTACCTCATCTTAGTCTACCGTAATTTTGTGCACATCTATCAGAGTTTCACTAAATTTCCTTCATTCCTGCAAAAACAATACCAACTCCTCCAATGTAAACTTTGCAGCTGAAATACTTGCAACAGCATTGAAATCCTAGTTGCCAGTGCACCCTGAGGTCCAGCGTTGAAGAGTAGAAGTGTCCTACAAGCAGGTCAGAGAGCTAGCATGAAGGCTGTGAAAGGCTGGCAAGTAGCATATCCATTAACAAAGGGTGCATACAGCAGATGCCCGTGTGTGCCCTGAGACATTGTTGCCAGGTATTCAAGATGGCAGTTCAGAGGCACAAGCAGCAAGCTGAGGTCACCAGTTACCCTCTCCTCTTGTCACATTCCCCATCGGATTTTCATCTCAGGAACTGTCAACATCTCGTTTCCTTGCGGCGAATGGTAGCAAAGGAAGCTGCATATTAATGGCAAGATTTAGTGTTAATAAAACTGTTAAGAAATAATCCCTGTTAATTAGACATCTCACCGCTGTCAAGTGAGAATCTCATTTCAACAGCCAGAACTTCGATTAAAATGCAGCTAGTTGCTCCTGATGATGATACTCACTACACTTCTCATGTGGTTCTCCCAGATTTCTTGCCATACTCCACATCATTCCAGGTAAGATTCAACCCTTTTTTTTGACTCAACTAGTTCGATGTGACTGAAAGTTTTGGGTGTGGTCAAAAAATGTATATCAATTTTTCTTGTTGTACTTTTAATTAACCCAACTTAACCATCAAATATTTGTTTTGTCATTGATTTAATGCATAACAATTCATAAGAAGTATCAGAAAATATAAGATGTGCATTGCCACAACCAAGAGACGAAATTTCCTGATGTGCGATCGTTGGTTTAAGGCACTCACAAGATCTGCCACCATTGTCTCACTTTACATTTTTCGCCCTGGACATTGTGACCTTTTCCTTTTTATTGACCAGTTCCCCTCCTACAAGTCAGGGGAAGTCATGATCAAACTGTACAATCTACTAATGAGAATTGTGATCATCTACTTTGAATCCAAATAGGACAAAACAGAACTTTTTTTTCACCAATGGGAGACCACTCAAATTAGTGCAGCCATAACCAGCTGCGATCAGGAGGGCAACATAATTGCAATGTTACTTGCTTGATTACCACAATAAAAACCAAAGTTAACCGAAAACTGGCACAAATGACAAGAATGATGAGGGGTGAGTTTTATGCAGAGGATTGTAAGGACATTAAGGGATTGATTATTCATTTCCAGCACAACCTGGAACCTGCATTAGGAATAAGCAATCGAGTATAGAAAATATCCAATTTTCATTTTATTGGATGGCAGTTCCTCAATGCTAGTTTACAATGTTAGCTGGTCAGCAAGTTGAAAATCTACTCTAGAATGTCCCCACAGCGAAAGCAGAGAGAACTTTTAAAAGGAAAGTATTTCAAAAGTGAACAAAAGGGAAGAGTTCAGGTAAATGGGATTAAGTGGCCAGCTCTTTCAAAGATCTGGCACAGGTACAATTAGGCAAACGGATACTTTTTATGCTCTAAAATTCAGTGATTCTAAGAGATTGGCTTCATTTTCAGGTAATTATACTAGGTTTGTTTTCCAACTTACAATTTAAAGAAACAATTTCTATAAAAAACTCCAGCAATGGGGATGGGTGCCTTTTTCTTTCTATGATTTGAAAGTGTTACCTTTCCCATTTTTATTTCCAGTTAGAAATAAAAAGCATTTGAGTCAATGTATTTTTGTCTTCTTCCCCACTCTCTTCATGAGAGTTCAGTGCAACTATAGCTTTGTTGACGACATTGAAAATCTGTTGGGCATCACGCCTGGAAGAAGGAGCAGAAAAAAGACTGTACTAAATTCCTAGCCTGATAGATGAGCTGCCTGTAAAATTCTCAATTTAAATCCAGCTTGGAGGTTTTCATCAGCTGTTTATAATGAACTCACAACTCATTGCTTCAAAACAATATCAAAGGGAGGATTTAGAAGTTTTTGTTTGAGAAATGACATCAGAGTACACATCTCCATGTAATTGCAGTGTGTATTTGAATGTGAATCTTTAGGGGTATAAACTTAGGTTTTAGATATATACTGCTGTTGCTATCTATTGCCAATATATCCTTCCTTCATGCACTTACTGTTGTTGACAAGTTTGGTTGACAGCTAGCGACTACAGCAATTGAAATAATGGAGGCTTATGTATTTGAAGCTGAACTAAGTCACATTGCATGAAAAAAGGGTATTGTTATTCTTTGCAAAATGATAAGCATTTTACAACAAATGAAACAGGTGCTTTGGGGAATAAATTAACAATTGTGCACTTGCCAGTTTCAATTTAGGTCAAAGGTTTCTTTCTGAATGTCAATGCTAAAAGCTCAACCTGACTGCACACTGCACAATACAACCATTCATTTAGCAGCATTTCCAGGATATCCCATCCTTTTCCTTCAGGATTAATAAAGGTGAGTCATGTTTAGAAGCTTTGTTAAAATACAAACCTTTCATATTTTAGAGATGAAAGAAATCAGCTAACCAAATGGTATTGAAATGATAAATCAACGTTAGACCATAAGCAAAACTATAGACAGTTACCTTCAGGCAAAACCATACAAGGGAGAGCTATGTTTACTGCTTTTATACTATTTCACTGTGATTGCTCAATATCCATAATAAGACTAGAGGCAGAATCTTATAGGGGTTCTGAGAGACTAGGGCAATGGCAGGGTTTTGGGCAGAATTGTGTGAGGAGTCTGGCAAGCCCTATCTTAATATTGGAAGCAACTTGCAGCATCTTTTATGGATTTGTTGAGTGGCAAAGCAAGCTTCTCACTGGGCAGCAGTAAATTGCCAATGAAGCAGGATCATAGCTTGTTAAACACTTTTATTAACGCTACAACTCACCTTATTAACGTTCAGCTTGCTATCTTACTAAACGTGCTGAACAAGTTAAACATTGAGAATTCTCAACGTCAAAGTCAGAGCTGGTACCTGGCAACTTCAACTCACTGCTGACTGCGTTGGGTCTCTATGTTATATACAGGGCACCAAGACGTCAGGGCATACTCCACGAGCAACAACCCCACGTGTCCCTATCCACATACAACTGGCACACCTCCAATCCACTTACAGGATGCTTCAGTCCTTCAATGCGGGATCTCAGGCTATCACTATATCGCAGCTACAAGGACAATGTCTGCTCAGGGCCATGCAGTCAGCTCATGGATTGGACCAGACTGCATCTCTGGGACTTTGCCTGCTCTCATAGCACACACTCACTCTGAGGTTACCTGGATGCACACAGTACCCTGGCTCACATTGCCTTTCGGTGTTTTAAGCCCTCAGCCAGAGGTACTAGGCTCACATTACCATAGTATTTCTGTGTTGTTTAGCTCAGACACAGGGCCAGGAAGCTTGTCATGGTTGCTAGCAACCCTCAGTCAATGGTGTTAGCCTCCGACCAAGGTTTCCTTGCATAATAAGTCAAGGCAAGGATCCCATATTTGGACAGGGTCAGTAAGACACTCAAGGCGGTCAAGGTCAGGGTGTTCTCCAGATATGGGGTGAGATACGTCAGGCAGCTCACCACCTGGCTTGACTCTTTCTGCTCTACTGCAGGCTGCATTCCTCCAGGAGTGCAAACAGGCAGGTATTACAGCAGATGAAAGTGGGTGGCACTGCTGTTACTTTTGGTGCACATGGAGAGGTGGCCTGAGCAAGTGAGAAGGCAGCATAGACAGCATGCAGGGTTAGTGGTATCGAGGGTTGGGATAGGTGACAGAGAGCGAGTGAAGATGTTGCAGGTATTATCGAGAGTGGTAGAGCATGGGTTTTGATGGGAGGTGGGCGCAGTAGCAGAGAGAGAGTTTGTGTGGGAGGTAGCAGAGAGGAAATGGTGGCACTTATGCTAAGAGAGTGGAGAAGGTAAGTGACCTTCTTCCTACATTGCTGCACATCTCTCCCAATGGCTGAGGATGGACTGACCTGGGTGGTAATTGTGGACCAGGCTGGGATGGTCTAGTTTGGCGACTTCTTCTGCTAGTCCTAGGAGAGAAGGCTGGTCCTGCCTCACCTGCAAAGCATGCCAATGTAATTTCCCTTCCCTGTCAAGTCTGTGCCCAATGTCAGGAAACATGGAGGCCAGCTCCAGGCTGACAGTGCTTGTCCAGGTGCATAGCAGCCTCTTACAGATGGCACTGGTACCAAAAGTGCTGATCAGTTCTGAGATATCCCATTGGTAGTGAATTGTTCTGGGAACAGCACTTATTATGAGTTTATAATCAATTGAGGAGGTCACCATAGAGTTGGTATAGGTACTTAATGAAGTGAGATTTGTCAGAATACAGCAAGAAAACTTGCTAGGACTCAGAAAAAAATCTTCAAGAAACTCAGCACTTAGCCAGAAAAATGTAAGATTTAGCCCTAGATTTCAAATTTTCTTAAAAATACTTCTAACTAAAATTGAAAACAGTTATAGAATAAAAGGAAATAAATCAATTAAGCTGGAAAATTAGTTTCCTAACCCCGAGGATTAAGTTAAAACATACATTGATGCACTGTGCAATGCTGTCTTAGGACATAGGCCTTGTAACTTTCAAACTCCAACTAAATAATTATTGAACTCTTCTTAGCAAACAGGTTAGTCCACACTCACACCCAGTACTTTTATAGAGCAGCATTGGCAGAAACCCAGGAAATAAGCATGAGTTGATCCTCTTGTTCAGAGATGACACTTTCTTTGCTGAAGTTGTGGTGAAAAGACTTATTGTAGGAATCATAAAAATAATGTTGATTTCCTTGGCAAAATAGGTTGACTAAGTGGCACAAGGGCAAATAAATAATCAGAAGAAAGGGAACAATGTCATAACTAGGTAAAAGTTTATGGTATCTTTATCTACACTGAAGACATTTCCCTTAATATATTACGTACACATTTTACCTGTAGCAACTACATTAATAGCGAGTAAAGCTTGGTGGTAAGAAGGTCACAGTAATAATACTTCTAGAAAAGAGGAACTGTGGTATTGTCCATACACCTTAGCTGTACAGTATAATTTTCAAATGCATTTCAGCTACCAATAATTAAATTGATTGCTTACTCAGCATATCTGAAAAATGCTGGAACATATACTTCATGATACGATCTGGCAAATAGCCGTCCTCAAGGGAGCTTGGCTCTACTTATCATTGTTGGCTATCAGAAACTTCAGTACCTTACACAGCAAAAAGGGTGGGTAATGAGACATTGGCACATGGAAACAGTTATTGCAACTTCTCAATGTATGCCCACACTAACAGACAAATGAAGTGACTCTCCACACTAATATTGGTTCATCTTAATATTTGAATGACATTCCTGTTGCACGCCACAAGCAGTAAGTGCTATGTTGAAGTCAAATTGGAAATGTTATGGAAAAAATATGACGTTGTGCTGAAAAGGCAATCTAAAACTGATCTCTCATCTTCTTTCTTTATAGCGCTGCAAAGTATTTCCTTCACAAGTATACATCCAAGCAAATTTAAGTCCCTTTGCAAGGTTAGGTCATTGGAAGCAAAAAGGAAATGCAGCAAGGAAGTGTAGCTCTAAATAGTGGAGAGGACCACATACCGAAAATAATTTTCTTCTCAATACGCCTCAGTTGAAGAGCTCAGGTATAATGAAACTTTAGTCTCAACTGCGTTGAAACTGGAGACCTGATCAATCTTGCACAAATTTTTAATGCAGCCTTTATAAGGGATATTTGCTGTATTCATGAAGAGCGAACATTGCACAACCTCATGCCTCCAACAATTAGTAGGATCCAATTTAGTTAAAGGACTTGAAGTAAGCAGGTACTTCAATTGATCCCTTTAAAGATTTTGGCAGCCAAAACCTCGATAATGACTGATTCTGAGTCTAAAACCAACATTTTGCAGCCATTGACATGATTGAAACTAAGTTAAAGACATCTGCAGCCCTGAGCCGAAAGGCATTGCAACACAGAACATCAGCAACAAAGCTTCAGAAACCTTGTCCCTGGAATTTCACTAAGATAGAGCAATCACTTCAAACTCACTCTTTTATCAACAGACATTTACATCATGACTTGTGAAATAACTGCACACAGGCTGGTAACCCATCACCAAGTCACCTTTTATTTTTTTGTGCACAGTACACTTGCTGTGACCAGCCAGCTCAGAGCCAGTCCTCTCAACTGAGGAGATTCTAAATCTCCTGTTTATATCTGTCAACCAGGGCTTTCCTAATTGGACCAGGTTAGCAAACCCAATCAATGACCTCAGTCAACAAGGTCCTCCTGGTTCCAATTACTACAACTTGTGAAACCTAACTGTCACCTAATGCTGAAGCATCTATTAAGCTGAAGATGTACTACTTTGAAACCTCAAAAGAATTCCTTCAAGTATTTCTGAGTTCCCAAGCTCAAAGACTCATACCTAAGGAGGTTGTATGCAGTGAATGAAAATAACATTTGAAATTGGCGTAATTTTAACAGATATCAGAAAGACTTCTTCTTTATAGATATTGTTGAGACATTATAAAGTTAATGCACTGAGAATTCTTAGCTCAGTTAGTTAGAGTGAAATTCAATTCACAACACATAGCTACAGTCATTTCCGGCCCTGTTTGCTGAACTGCTCAGAACAGCCTTAATTTAATAAAAAAATTGTATCTGACAATTTATTTTAAAATTGCCACAGTAACTTCACCTCGATACACAAATTATTTGCTAGGAGTTCTACTTTATCTGAATTAGAAAAATCTACTTTAGCCATATTAATTATTTCAGTGATTAGGAGCAATAATTGAATTCTTATTCTTTTTGTGCCAAAGATTATTTCACCAGAACAAAAACATAAGTTGCTGGAAAAGCTCAACAGGTCTGCAACTTCTAGTTGCAGTCCCTGATTTACAGCATCTGCAGTGCTTTCGAATGTTATTTCACAAGAAGTGAGCATAATTCTCCCATCTATTGAAAGCTAAAAGCTTTGATAGGTTCATCATAAAGCTATGTTTCTATATATGCAACGTGATTCAGCCCTGAGGTACATTCACCTCAAACTGGAGTTACGATTCAAATGCCTGTACATCCTCATTTCAAAACCATCTTTAAAGCAGTTCTGCCTTACTGCTTAGAGTTAAGCAGCACAGACAGCTTGTCTCTTACCTTTAACTAATCTGCTGCATTACCACCTTAACAACATAAAACAAGGCTGTGTCAGCTTTGTGAAGTCCTAAATGGTTGAGAGAATCCAGGACATAGGAAAAAAGTTGCCACATGAAGAGTGTTAAATTTCTGACCCAATATTTGGCCAACCCTGAGAGATAGCAATAAATTACAGGAGGACAACTATAAATGTGCTGAATATGCCAATAATTGTCAAATGAAGTTCAACACAGAAAAATGTGAGGCAGTACATTTTGGTAGAAAGAATAGGAACATCAATTCTTACTTGGAAGTGGCAAATTGAGGTGTGGTAGAAGAATAAAAGGAACTTAAAACACAACTACACCAGTCAATAAATATTGCACAACATGTTAACAACTCAGCACGTTGGAGCAGCATGGTGGCTCAGTGGTTAGCACTGCTGCTTGACAGCGCCAGGGACGCAGGTTCGATTCTATCCTTGGGTGACTATCTGTGTCGAATTTGCACATTCTCCCGTTGTCTGCGTGGGTTTCCTCCAGGTGCTCAGGTTTCCTCACACAATCCAAAGATGTGCAGGTTAGATGAATTGGCCAAACTAAATTGCCCATAGCATCCAGGAATATGCAGGGTAGATGGATTAGACATGAGAAATGCAGGATTACGGATAGAGGGGTGGATCTTGGTGGAATGCAATTCAAAGGCTAGGTATGGACCTGATGGGTCGAATAGCTTGTTTCTGCACTGTCGGGATTCCATGAACACCTGCAAAAAACAAATTAAGGGACTGGATTTACTTCTAGTGGGATAGAAATAGGGAACTTATGCCAAATAGATATCAAATCTTAGTCAGACCACACCTACAGTGCTTTAAGACATTTAGCCCACTTGCCTTCATTGCTCAGACCTTTGAGCATGTGATTTGGGACATCACTTTGAGGTAGTACAGGACATTGGTGAGGTGTCTTCTAGAGTACGGTGTGCGGTTCTGGTCGTCCTGTTATAGGGAGTATATTATTATATTGGAGAATATTCAGAAAAGATTTCCCAGAATGTTGCCAGGAATGGAGGGTTTGAGTTATAAAAATAGACTGGAAAGCCTGGGTCTTTTTTCATTGGAGCATAGGAGGTTGAGGGGTGACCTTAGTGAGGTTTACAAAATCATGAGGGGCATAGATAAGGTCTTTTCTCTAGGGTGAGGTGTTCAAAATTAGTGGGCATATTTTTAAGGTGAGAGGAGAAAGATTTAAAAAGGACATGAGCGGCAACTTTTTTACACAGAGAGTTGTTTGTGCGTTGAATAAACTGCCTGAGGAAATGGTGGATGCAGGTACAGTTACAACATTTAAAAGACATTTGGATAAGTTCATGAATAGGAAAGGTTCAGAGGGCATGGGCCAAGCACAGACAGGCAGGGCTAGTTTAGTTTGGGATTATGGTCAGCATGGACTGGTTGGACCAAAGGGTCTGTTTCAATGCTGTATAGCTCTATGACTCTATGACCATAATATAAAAGGATTGACACATCCAAGAGAGTGCAGAGGAGATTTAAATGAGATTGATGCCATAATTGTAGCCAAAATATTGCACTCCAAAGGCTTCACTTTATCCACCAGATTCCATGATAGAATCTATTAAAAATGATTGCGATATTAAAAGTTATGAAGATTTTGACAGAGCAGATACAGAAAGAAAGCAGTAATGAACAACATAATTAGAGACCATCAATATAAGATAGGGGGTCACCAAGAAATCCAATAGAAAATGAAGAAGAAATTTCTTTCTCATAGATGAAGTTAAAGGGATGTTAGATGAGTTCATGACAGAGAAGGAAATAGAAAATTAGAATGATAAATTTAGATGTGACAAGATGAGAGAAGTCTCAGGATGAATATAAATTCCCAAACAGAATGGTTGAATTGAATGCTCTATTTCTGTTTTGATTAACCAGTGTATTCCTGTGTAATTCTTCACAGTAAAGATCTCCCCAAAAGAAGTTCAGATGGAAAAGAGAGTTATTCCCATAACTATAGCCAAAATACTGCACTTTGACCTCCATTGACATTCATTTAAGTTTAGAAAAGTCTCTGTGGTTCTGCGTCTATTATGTATGATGTGCTGCCAAGGTAACAGGATAAGAAGCCACTGATTATACAGTCTCCAGATTTTCACTCGATTCAGGGGAAATGGAATGCTGGGAAGATTTATAATTGATGATAAAATTATATAGCACCTCTTTTATACTTTCATTTAAAAGTAGTACCATTTCATGAGTATAGGGACAAAGTCTACAAGTTTCATTCTAAGGGTTGCAAAGAGAATAATAGGCTTTGTCCCACAGTGCAATCCTTTAAATTCTCAAATGTATCAAACCTCATAGCTTTAAATTTAGTTATGCCATGGTTCAAAATAACCTGTCCTATCAGAACAACTCATCATCTCTTGTTAAGCTTATACTATTAATAGAACACTCACATTTCACTGAAGGATGTTGTTTCTTTTTCATGCGATCACCGGTAAAATATCTGTCCAATTACACTGAGTCTGCTAAAGTTTGAGAAATTATTGTGCCATTCCAAGTGAGCTCCCAGCATTGTCAACCTCTCTGCCTATTCAGAAATGGGAATGATGTGCTGCATGAGTGAATTCAGTAACACTAAGGGTCAAACATCATCTGTAATGTTTTGTTCAAAAAAAGGAGTGGCATTTGTAGGAGAATGTGTCCAGAGGTAAGCATGAGGGCACAAAGCCCTCTCGAGGTTTCAGATGCCACAGTGGAAATGCTGTTAACCCAAACAAGGTAGACAAATGATGCCCTGTTTCCAATTCAGTGGACATAGCTCCCAAAACAAGTCATGGTGCCAAGTACTAGGAGAAGTTTAGGACAGTCGCTACATATCCCACATGTGGCAACTTAGAACCAAAAAGAGTTCAATAACCTTACCAGATGTTACAATTCATAAACAGCTATAGACAAAGCTTCAAAAGTCCTTCAGATTTCTTTTAATACCCAAAACTTGTTGTTTGTATGTTGCCTTTAAGAGAGTTCACCCTTAAGGACCTATGTGTATATAAATGCTACAATTTTGCCTGGTCATTAGTCTGTTGAGGGTTTGCCACCTGCTCATACAGAAATCAGATGGTTTTCTGTTATGTTTGTTTCATAACTTATAATGTTTTACTTTTTTTATCCATTCAGCAGATGTAGGCTTCACTGGTTGGACCAGCATTACTACCCATCACAACTTGCCCTTGAGAGAGTGGTGGTGAGCTGCCCTCTTGAAACTTGCAGTTCATTCGGTGTAGCTGCACCCAGAATCCCCTTAGGGAGGGAGTTCCAAGATACAGATCCAGCAATCGTGAAGGAAAGGTGATAAATTTCCAATCAGGACAGTGAGTGGCTTGGAGGAAACCCGCAAGTGGTCAAGTTCTTGGGGCTAAAGGGATCAAAGGAGTTCCTCCATGATCATATTGAATGTCAGAGCAGGTTCAAAGGGCCACGTGGCTCATCCCTGCTCTTATCTTTAATGTTACTATGGTGGTGTACCCACATATCTGCTACTTTTGTCTTTCTAGGTCGTAATGGTCATGGGTTTAGAATGTGCTGCCTATGAAGCCTTGTTGAATTTCTGCAGTGCATTTTGTAGTTGGTACACACTGCTGCTACTGAGTATCAATGATGGAGATAGTGGATGTTTGTGGATGTGGTGCCAATCAAGTGGGTTGCTTTGTCTTGGATGGTATCACACGTCATGGGTACTTTTGGAGTTGAGCTAATACAAGCTACCGAGGTGCACTCCATCATAGTCCTGACTTGTGCCTTGTAGACAGTAGACAGGATTTGGAGCGTCAGGAGATAAGATACATGCTGCAAGTTTGCTCGCCTCTGATCTGTTCACTGCATTCATATAGCTAGTCCAGTTCAGTTTCTGGTCCATAATAAATTCCCATAATGTTGATTGCAGGAGATTCAGCCTTGAATGTCAAAGGGCATTGGTTAGATTCTCTTTTGTTGGAGAGAATTAATTCCTGGCATTTACATGGCATTGAAATTACCTGCCATTCATCAGCCAGAGCCTGGAAGTTGCTCAAGTTTTGTTGTGTTTGGACATGGACTGGTTCAACACCTGAGGAGTCACAAATGGTGCTGAACAATGTACAATCATCAGAAACTAACTCATTAATAAACTCACTAATAAATCAATGAACTATGGAGTTAATCAATTCTTTACAAACAAATGAATATTAAACCATTATTTTTAACACAACTGTGATGAAGAATCCTTGAAAACCAACTTCAAGGTGGAATGGAATGTGTACAAGGAGACATACATCATGGCAGGCAGGGAAGTTTGGAGTACGTAAAGACAAAATTTACAGGAATCATGCGCAGCTTAGGCAATAAATATTCATAGATCCTTGGCACATTCGTACAGACATATTCAAAGGGAAGCTAGAGAAACATATAGGGTAGAAGTGATAGAATATTGTGATGATACAGTTAATTGATGAGGGTTAAATGGAAGTCTATGTAGAGGTCTATCATGAACTACTTGGGCTGAATGGTCTGTTTCCGCTCTACATTTCATGCAGACATGATGCAAAATCTGCTGATAAAGATCATGAGGTAAGGCTTTAAATGTTGTCAGCTTGGCTAGGACTTGATAGACTGACTGGTGTTCTTCTGTGCTGCAATAACTATGACAAATGAATGCCCCGTACCCTTGAAACCTTGAATTTCTCACTGGGCGTCAAAAGTAGAAGAAAGGTTCCATTCCATAGCCTTGAAGTTGTTTGCCTTTAAGAGCATAATCATTCACCACAAAAAAAGATAAACTTAGACAATGATAAACAAAAGCCAGCATGTGATGAGTTAATTGAGTTCAAAAGAAGTGGTGACTGTATATATAGCTAGGAGTGGTCAGGTATGATTTAAAATGTATCCCGGATATAGCAGGGGCATAATCCTCATATTGCTATATTGGGCAATTGTTATGGTTGTTATCAAAGTCACATCCTACAGCTGGTACCAGGATCATTCAGTTGTATGCCAAAAATGAGGGTGGAACAAGGCCGAAAAAAAAACTGATTAAAATTCACACTCAGAACAACAGCAAAATCATTCACAATAAATTGTTTCTGTAACAGATAAACCAAGACTGGTTGACATGTGCAGAACCCAGTAGTGCATCAAGGGTAAGGGTAGAATTAGTTTTCTTACTGAAATGTATCATTCACTTCATGTCGCAAAAATAAAATTATCTCTGACAGCATCTATTCAAAAGTGAACAGCTATAATTGGCAGAATTTAATTCAAGCAATGAGGGGCTTACACGTAGACAGGCTATATTAAGAGAATGAAGCAGTCAAGTGGCTAATGGTAAGCCTTCCCCAAAGCATGCAACATGCCCTGAAGTGATGCCAGTTAATGAGAGGTCAGCAGCTTCTCACTGCTATCAGTTCCATCAGGGCAGCGATGGTAGCTGCCACAATTCACCCAGCACAGGCTCAGAATCAACAAAGGGTCCAGGCCAAGGGAGTGAGGCTGGAATGGGGTTCATAAAGAAATGATTGCTGGCAAGGTGTGTGCAGAAGAGTCAGAAGAAAAGAGGCTGTCAATCCAAGCAGGACTCCTGATAGAGGGGCTGTCGATTAGGGATGGAACGTTTGACAAGAAGTGAGCCAGTTTTGCTTTTTGGGCTCCTACGTGATTGAAATAACACCTCAGAGGCCAGTATCCCACTACCAAGTTACGCTTTTTTTTAACACTTGGAGACTACTTGACACAAATCCAGTCCCCTCAGAGCCAGCTCTCAGGGTGAACAGGATGTCTGATATTCCTGTTTTTATCTGTCAGCCAGGGCTCCCTGGATGGACCAGATTAACATCCCTAATCAGGGAACTCAGATTCTATGAGAGGAACCTGGTTAACCTCGTTACAATCACTACAATGATAACTGTCCTACCTGCCACTGGGTAAATACCAATGGAGGCAGGGTGAGGCTCTTAAGGCTTTGAGCCTTCTTACCAAGAGCTTAATAATAACAAAGCAAGAAATACTCAGCACCAGGCTTCATTACAGCCTTGATCCAAGCATGGACAAAAGATCTGAATTCTAAAAGGGAAGGGAGACTTACTGTCAAAACAACCATTCGCCAGTGTGACGTCAAGGAACACAACTGCAATTAAAATTAGTGGGGATCAGAGACAACTCTTTACTGGCTGAAGTCATACCTAGCACAAAGGAAGAAAGCTGCGATTGTTGGAGACCAATCATTTCAGCCCCAGGTCATCACTGCAGGAGTTCTTCATTGTAGTGTCTTCGGCTGAATAATTTCTTCAGCCGCTTTATTAATGATCAACCCTGCATCATAAGATGAAAAATCAGAATATTTATTGATGATTGTATAGCATTTAGTTTCAATTACAACTCCTTAGGTAAAGAAGCCATTTGTGCCCATATGCAGCATGATCTGCACAACATTCAGACCTGATTTAATAAATGACAGGTAACATTTGCATCATATAAGTACCAGGCAATGACCACCTCCAACAACAGAAAGTCTAAACAGCTCCCCTTGACATTCAGTAGCACTACTGTCACTAAAGAATTCACTAATCTATATCCTGGGGTTTCCATTGACCAAACATTAAACTGGACCAGCCATATAAATATCAACGGGTCATGTGGCACAATTGGGTGTGGCCATACCTTTGGGAAAGAAGTTCTTGGTTCAAGTTCCATGATAGTACTTGATGGCCACAATGGTGCATAAATACCTAGCCAACTAGATAGATTATCAATCTGTAAATTCATCCAGTATGCTTCTCGCAGGCAGTAAGAGGGAGACAGTTTCCTGATCAGTCAGAACTGTGAGATAGCTGCAGCATATCAGTATCTCCACATAAAAAGAGTCCACCTACAGGTTCTAGCCATGAGCATGAATGCTGTTGCTGCAAGAGCAGATCAGAAACTGAGAATTCTGTGACACTGATTCCCTAGAGTCCTTCCATCATCTGCAAGGCATGAATCAAGCCAGAGATGGAATTCATGGCACATACCTTGATAAATGCAGGTCTATCAACAATTAAGAAGCTTAGCACTATCCAGGAAAAAGCAGCCCACTATATTAAACTTCACTCCCTTTCTCATTAGCTCTCTAAACTGCAGTGTTTACAATCTGTAAGATGCATTGTTGCAACTCATCAAGCCTTGTTCAACAACACTTTCCAAACCCACGGCCTCTTCTGGCTAGAAAGACATGTGGCAGAAAGCATATGGGAACACCATCATCATGATGTTTTGCTCCAAGTCACAAACCAAAATGACTTGGAAATAGATTTCTGTTCCTTCATCGGTTCTGGGGCAAAATCCTGTATTTCGTTATCTATCAGTGGTGTGCGAGTACCTTCAGTATATTGATGGCAGCCATTCAAGACGGTGGTTCATCATGATATATTCATGTATAATTAGTGGTGAGAAATAAATATTTTCCATGCCATCAATTCCCATTACCTGTGAATGAAGAAAGAAAAATAAACTGATTAATATTTTATTAATCTTAAATATTCACTCACCATTCTACAAATTTTAGATGTCACAATTTCTGGTTACAATATTGTGTCAACATTTGGCATTGATTCTTCTCATGGAAACAGGTAGATGTAGATCTTCTCAGTAATGTAGATTTTCATGGCGAGGAAAGTACAAAGGTGATGGAGAAAGGAAAATTGTCTAAGGAGGACTTCCATTGAACCCTATCCATTTTATTCCAATTTCTCAAATGCATTTGCGGCTATCCCAGTGAGTGCCCCCTCAGTTTCAAAGTGTAGGAAGGGACCGTGGGCCTTCTCCTCCATTGGATTTCCACAGTTATTCATCAGTTTCTATGTCCAGGGAGCAGTGCCATTTTCATGACGGCATGGTGTTCTTGAAGTGGGAAACCATAGCAGAGGATATTTTTGTCATTTATCAGCGACATTGTGAATTTTTAATGCCTGTAAGTGAACATCAATAACTGGGATTCTTCAAAACTGAAGCATGAATTGTTGTCAGTAGATTTAGCACAAAATTTTAAAATTAAAATGATTTTAGTGAAACATTTTCCTTTCAGCTTAAAATGCTATTTATCATACATTTTAAAGATGAGAACATTGAGGACCAACAGCATAAAAGCCAGAAAAGCATAGCACCATGTGCACTCATAGATTCTGAACTATATATGTATGTTTACATTATAGGTTCTATAGAAGAGGAAAGCACTACGTGGATTTTTCCAACATGGTGATTCTATCTCAATGCAGCAAATGATTCATGACATTTGTTGGCACCAGACTTGCTTTCATTTTCTACAAAGGTCATGTCCCTGTTGGTACTTGCTAATGAAACACAGCTTTGAATCCTTACAAAAATCCCTCATCCTTATGAGGGCTCAGAAAGATAAATTAAAAGCAAAAATAATATTTCTATTTTGCATCTGAAGATTATTAATTTTATCAATATTATTATTAAACATGTTTAATGAAAATGGCGCATTCATTCAGACCAGTGTGACTGAATTCATTTGGGCTTTGATATAAGTAAATGAGCAGCATGTAACAACTTGCACTTGAAACCTTTGGAAATGAGGAGAGAAAGCCAGAGAAAGTTACAATCACAGATCCCACAGTTGACCCAGTTCCAGGATGACAGCTCTTTGAGCATTACAACCAAATTAGATGAGCCAAGTTGTGATAACTATGGAAGGAATAGATCTGGTCACAGCATACACCCACCAATTCATTACCTAAATCAGTACAGACAAAGTGTCTATACACATCCTTGAACATGTAATCAGAAAATGCTTCCCATTCTCTAAAGGGAAAAGAGGGAATGTTGCGTTATTGAACAGATTCCAGACTTGGCTGGCAGTCGACCTTTAAGACAGTTGCATGACATTAGGATATGCGATATTCCAGTATAAAGGTATCTTTCCTTCCTTCAGTAAGGCTCTCAATGGAATGGAATCAGTGCAGTTTGTACAGTCTGTCAGTTATGTGTATGTGATATGCTGTGACATCAGTAAGCACAACATCTGGATCTTGTGTAAGCCTGTGATTTTATCGTAATCTAAATAGCTAATGTTGCTAAATGTCAAAAGATTTCTCTCACCAAGAACCCAGCCATTGTGGTATATGTTCCATGAGCTAACGCATAGGCCAGAACTCAGGCTATACACTGGTAGTGATGTTTGATCGATGAACCTTAACTCTGTGTCTCTGAATAATTAACCATCTACCCTGGGAAAAAAAAAGATTCTGCCCAATCCTCTTATAATTTTGTAAACTGCTACCAGGTTGCCCCTCAGCCTCTGAAGTTCAACTGAAAATAAACCAAGTTTGTCCAATCTCTCCTCATAGCTAAAACTCTCCAAATCATATAACATCCTCGTAAACCTTTTCTGTACCCTCTCAAGAGCCTTCACATCATTCTGGTAGTGTGGCAACCAGAACGGAATGCAATGTTCCAAATGTGACCTAAATACAGCTGCAACATGACTTGCCAATTTTTATATTCTATGCCCCAATTGATGAAGGCAAGCATACCATAAACCTTCTAGATGCCTTATCCACTTGTGTTGTTACTTTCAGGGAATTGTGGACCTGCATACCTAGATCCCTCTGTATGTTAATGCTTCTAAGTATTCTGCCATTTACTGCATACTTTTCCCCTGCAGTAAATCTTCCAAAATGTTTCACCTCACATTTGTCTGCATTAAATTCCATCTGCCATTGCTCTGTCCAAGTCTCCAGCTTGTCTATCTCCTGCTGTATCCTTTGGCGATCCTCCTCACTATCTATAGCTCCCCCAATCATTGTGTCATCCTCAAACTTACTAATCAGACCACTTACATTCTCTTCCAAATCATTTATATATATTACAAATAACAGGGGTCCCAGTATAGATCCCTGTGGAACTGGTTACAGATCTCCAGTCAGAAAAACATCCTTCCACTACTACTCTCTGTCTTCTGTGACCGAGCTAGTTCTGTATCCATCCCAGCAGCGCACCGAGGAATCCACATGACTGTAACTACTCTATCAGCCTGCCATTAGGGAGCTTGTCAAAGGCTTTGTTATAGTCTATATAAACAACATCTACTGCCCTGCCCTCTGAACGAACTCCACAACAGCCAACATACTGGTAGAAACTACAATGGCCCACCGGCTCAGAACCCTGAGAAAATGGTAACATTTTGGCTGAGGCTTGGCTTTGTTTTGGGGTTTTTCTGTGCTCTGACCTACGGTCCCTCTCTTCAGGATATGTCTTGAGTGAAGCTATGCAATTGGTGTTCCCCAAGCTCAGTCGGCCTGGCGAGTGTGTCCACCTCCACCCGCATACCCTGTAACCCGTGAGCTCCACTTCCTGCATTTTCCATTGACAAAGCCAGTTGTAGTGTCTTTGAAATCCAGTTGGATTTCAGAAAGTAGGTGCTTTTACATGGTCACACCACTAATCCCACATACTAAACAGTCTCTCAGCAGCTCACTTAAGGTTAAACCAAAATCACATGCCTCTGCCAGTTGTCTTAACCTTGGCAAAAATCCTGATATGGATTCCCCTAGTTCTCGGTGTCGAATAAAACCAGCAGCATCTCAGAATTAGAGGAGGCTTGGGGTCATAAAATTCCTTCACTAAATCTGTCAAGTCTTGAAAGGTTTTAGTGTCTGGTGCCTCGGGACAAATTAGGCTCCTAATAACTGAAAAGGCTGCAGCTCCACACACTGACAGGAGAATTATTTGTTACTTTTTGTCTACCCCAATGTAATTTACCCAGAAAAAAATATTGTATTCTTTACACATACTGGGCCCAGTCTTCGACGGCAGTATCAAATGAGTCAAGCTTCCCAAATTGCGGCATGATGCAAGAAATGCTTACCCCAACTTAAAGACAATTGTTGTGAGCAAATCTCTGCAGGGGTGTGTTTTCCTCTCATCACTACTGAAATAACTCTATGAAGGCTGGTATCCCGTCACCAAGTCACCCTTTATTTATATGCGCATAGCACATAAAGCTGAGCAAGCTAGCAGAGACCCAGGCCCTAGGGGGAGCAGAAGCCCTAATACACCAGTTTATATCTGTCAGACAGGGCCCATTGATTGGATCAGGTGACCAGCCCCAAGCAGGGAACTCATATTCAATGAGATCCACCTGGCTGACGTGGTTCCAATCATTACACTCTCATCAATCATCCTCGCCACTTCATCAAAAGAACCTGATCAAGTTTATGAGACATGACCTTCCCAGCACAAAGCCATGCTGCCTAATGCTAATAAGTTCATATTTTTTCCAAACGTCAATAATCCTTCCCTAAGAATCTTCTCCAATAATTTCCCTGACACTGACATAAGGCTCACTGGCCTGTAGTTTCCCAGATTAAACAAAGGAACAACACTGGCTATTCTCCAGTCCTCTGGGACTTCTCCAGTGATTAAAGAGGATACAAAGATTTCATACAAGGCTCTAGCAATTTCCTCACTAGCTTTCCTCAGCATTCTGGGATAGATCCATCAGGTCCTGGGGCCCTGTCTACCTGAATGCTTTTCAAAGCACCCAATACCTCCTCCTATTTTATATCAACATGCCTTAGATTATCAATATTACTGTCCCAAGACTCACCATCCAACATGTCCTTCTCGTTTGTGAATGCCAATGCAAAGTATTTGTTAAGGACCTCACCCACTTCCTCCAGCTCCACTCATAAATTCCCTCCTTTGTCCTTGAGTAGACCTACCCTTTCCCCGGCTTCCCTCTTGCTCCTTATATAAAACAAATATAAATTGGCATGTTTCTTAATCCCATTTCCTAACTCCTTTTAGACCTCCTAACTCCTTGTTTAAGTTATTTCCTGTCCTTTTTTTCATATTCCTCAATTGTTCTGACTGTCTTCAGTTTCCTAAACCTTATGTATGCCTCCTTTTTGTTTTGACTAAGCTCACAATTTCTCCTGTCATACCAGATTCCTGAGCCTTGCCATCGCTTATCCTTCATTTTCACAGGAACATGCTGGTCCTGAACAACATCACAGTTATCTGTACAAGTCAAAGTTCTGTGTTCATCGCCTGACCTGTCATACACCTCATTTTAAATAAAATGCACTTCAGACCGCCAGTTCTGCCATTTTCAGTAACCTCTCCCTGCGTGTTCTTCCTCTTAGCCTTACTGTTCTTAGTTTTTTAACTCCTCTTCAGTCATTTCATCTGCTGACCTACTGCTCTGGTTCACATTCATCTGCCACACTAGTTTAAACCCTTTCAGGTGGCACTAGCAAACCTCCCTGCCAGGATATTGTTGACCGTCCAGTTTAGGAGCAAGCTGTCCTTCTTGTACAAGTCCCATCCACCCTGGAAGACATTCCAATGATCCACCCTCCTGCACCAGCTCTTTAATCACATATTTAACTGTACTATCTTCCTATTCTTAGCCTCACTGGCACATGGCACAGGAGGTAATCCGAGATTACAGTCCTAGAGGTTCTGCCTTTCAATTTGCAACCTAACTCCGTAAACTCCCTTTGCGGGACCTTGATACTCTTTCTGCCGAAGTCATTAGAATGAACGTGTACCACAACCTCTGGCTGCTCACCCTCCCTTTTGAGAACACCCCGTGCCCACTCAACATTCTTGACCCTGGCATCAGGGAGGTAACGCACCATCCTGAATTCTCTTTTATGGCCACAGAAATGCCTGTCTGTGTCCCTGACTATAGAATTCCCTGTTACTGCTGCTCTACTGACCTTTGACCCTCCCTGCGGTACAAGAGAGCCAGTTGGGGTGCCACCGCCCTGCCTGCTGCTGTCACCATCCCCTGAAAGGCAATTCCCCTCACTAACAGTATACTTGTTAAAGAGGAGGATAGCCACACAGGATTCCTGTACTGTCTGCCTGCCCCTTCTACTGGTTAGCCATCTATCTGCCTGAACCTTGGCTATGACCACATCTCTGAAACTCCTGTCTGTGACACTTTCTGCCTCCTGCATGTTCCTAAGCGTGTCCAAATGCATCTCCTGTCAGACCGCATGGATCAGTACAACTGCTGCTCCAACTGATTTATGCAGTCTGACCGGAGCTGCAATTGGACACACTTCCTGCAGATGAAGTCGTCAGGGACGTTCAAACTGTTTCTGATCTCCTACATTCTGCAGGAGATGTGTACTACCCGCTGACTGCCATTTTTAATCTCTAGCAACTGCTTAATTAAAAATAAATTTCTACTAAATTAACTTGTGGCTAACTAGATGGATCCTAGTGTTAGATCCTCATTAAAGAATACTAAATATCACCGTGCTGTAAACAACAGTCTGGGTAGTACACAAAAACCCAGTGCAGTACTGCTCTATCACCAGCCTATATCCCACACCACACTTCTCACTGCTTTCATGCAGTAAATTAAATGGCAACTTCTGTGACCCATACAGGAGCAGGTAAAAATAGTAAGTCAAAGTGACCTGCTCCTCCACAAGTTTTACTAGACCAGCACCTCACCAATGGATTCTGCATTAAAACACATGAAAGAACTGAAGTTACCTCTAAATTACATGAGAAAGAGCTGGGTTGGTGCATTCAAAGGTGAGTTTTTATTAACCAGGTGTTAAGCCTAATTACTGCCATACAACCACTTTCACATTGAAAAATTAATACGATAAGCGTGAAATCTCATTTTTCCAAGTGCTGACTATTGTTGACAAAAGTGTGAATTGAAATATTTTTCTTTTAAACGTTTATTTGTATCTTAATTCCTTGCACTATTTCATTTTATTTCACTTTTTAAGTATAATTTTATATGGAATTAAATATTTCAATTTATATCCCTGATCCTAGCCTTTCCTGATCGAGCTACCTGGCTCAGGAAAAGAATGTGACCCATTGCACCATAAGACTGTTTTCAAGGTATATTGCATTTTGTAAAGTTTGAGATGGATAGCTTAATGGTTTCCTCTGGTTCCACGAATTCCCATGAAACCTTTTGCAGAATTATTCATTTCTAATATCTCTGGCAAATAACAGGTGCTGAAGCTTTTTTTTTTATCTTTACAACATGAGATAATCAAAATAGAGGCATAAAAAGCATAAATAAATTACAGAACATAATTACAGGGACAGCAAAAAGAGCAGTAAATATATTGAGATGTCACATAATGATTTATGCCAACATACTCCAAAACATCAGCCTAGTACTGTACCTTAACAACATAAAGAAACTACAGACAAATTCGTACCCTCTATACTAAGTTGTCTATCCTATCCAAGCAACAGAGAAAAAATTGAGTGAGTAACAGGAACGATGGAGTAACCTGCTTCACATAGTAAATAGGCCAATTCAACACAACATGTCATGCTCCATGCTGCAATCACTATTTCTTATAATTGATTTGAGATTAATACTTCCCTCAAAAATACACTTGTACATATATCTCTTTTAGAGGATGATTTAGAGTCATAGAGCTGTACAGCAGGGAAACAGATCCTTTGTTCCAACTCGTCCATGGCAACTAGATATCCTAAATTGATCTAGTCCCATTTGCCAGAATTTGGCCCATATTCTTCTAAACGCTTCCTATTCATATACCGATCCAGATGCTTTTTTAATATTGTAATTTTACCAGCCTCCACCATTTCCTCTGGCAGCTTATTGCAATCACACACCACCATCTGTGTGAAAACGTTGCCCCTTAGGCCCCTTTTAAATCTTTCCCCTCTCACCTTAAACTTGCGCCCTCTAGTTTTGAACTCCCCTACCCTGGGGAAAAGACCTTGGCTATTCACCCTATCATGTCCCTCATGATTTTATTAACTTTGAAAAGGTCACGCCTCAACCTCCAATTCTCCAGGAAAAATAGCCCCAGCCTATTCAACCTGTCCCTGCAGCTCAAAACCTCCAACCCTATGTAACATCCTTATAAATCTTTTCTGAACATTTTCAAGTTTCACAACATCCTTCCCATAGCAGGGAGACCAGAATTGAACATAGTATTCCAAAAGTGGCCTAAACAATGTCCTGTACAGCCACAACATGACCTCCCAACTCCCTTACTCAATGCACTGACCAATACAGGCAAGGATACCAAATACCTTCTTCGCTATCCTGTCTACCTGCAACTGCATTGTCAAGGACCTATGAAGCTGCACTCCAAGGTCTCTTTGTTCAGCAACATTGCCCAGGACCCTACCATTAAGTGTATAATTCCTGCCCTGATTCGCCTTTCCTAAATGCAGCATCTTACATTTATCTAAATTAAACTCCATTCGCCACCCTCTGATTTCATAGCATCAGTGACATTGTAGGATTGTGGGCTTCCACGTAATTCTTCAATGGAGCACAAGACCCTTCCATAAGGCACACTGACTTCCTTATATACGTATCTTGTCCAAATTAAGAAAACATGGAGGGATACTTGTGGATGATTCTGTTCCCTTATCTTAGTACCTAATCTTCTTGGTGGTGAAGTTCTTAGGGAAGTAAAATTCTGGTAAAATGAACTTGGTGAGTTGCTGCAGTATATCCTGTAGGTCAAGGGTTCCCAAACCTTTTGTTTCAGAGACAACCTTCCCTTCTAATAAGTATTCCACAGATGCCTGTTCAATAACACTGCTTTTTTCTTCAAAAAGATAATAAAATAAGGTAGTAAAACATACATATTTATTATTGATAACAAGATGTAGAGCTGGATGAACACAGCAGGCCAAGCGGCATCAGAGGAGCAGGAAAGCTGACGTTTCAGGTCGAGACCCTTCTTCAGAAATGGGGGAGGGCAAGGGGATTCTGAAATAAATAGGGAGAGAGAGGGAGGCAGATAGAAGATGGATAAAGGAGAAGATAGGTGGAGAGGAGACAGACAGGTCAAAGAGGTGGGGTTGGAGCCAGTAAAGGTGAACGTAGGTGGGGAGTTAGGGAGGGGATAGGTCGGTCCAGGGAGGACAGACAGGTCAAGGAGGCAGGATGAGGCTAGTGGGTAGGAGATGGGGGTGGGGCTTGAGGTGGGAGGAATGGTTAGGGAGGCGGGGATGAGCTGGGCTGGTTTTGGGATGCGGTAGGGGGAGGGGAGATTTTGAAGCTTGTGAAGTCCACATTGATACCATTGGGCTGCAGGGTTCCCAAGGAAAATATGAGATGCTGTTCCTGCAGCCTTCGGGTGGCACCATTGTGGCAATGCAGGAGGCCCAGGATGGACATGTCGTCCAAGGAGTGGGAGGGGGAGTTGAAATGGTTTGCGACTTTATTATTGATATTTTGTTAACTGAATGTGTTGCTGGCATTAACTGGTTACTGTGATTTGGTAAAAACTAGCACCACATCAGCACAAACCAGGATCCTACAGCAAAACAGCAGGTGGTTCATTTAACACATACAATATGCACCAAAACTCCTGGTTCAAATCTAGGACTTAGGCCTTGTTAGGTTCTGTAAAAGTTATTGTGGACAGTCAGCTGTATAAAGAGCAAAAGGTGAAGCCAACCAATTATTTGCCTGCCCATTACCCTATAAAATAGAGATCAAACCACACTGACCCTGTCCCCCTACACTTACCTGAGTTAAAAATGGTGTTCAGGAAAACACAGCCATCTGGCCTACCAAGTCAAGAACCTGCCTTTAACAGTGACTAATAGATCTTAGTCAAGAGAAGAGGGCAAAATCTCCTCTACTCCAACAGAGGTGGCAATAATGTATTTTGTTTTAATTCACTTTCTCATCTTCTGCGTTCTCCAGGGTTGGGAGTCCTCATTTTCACAAGATTTGTTCCATTCACATTCCAGGAGTAATGGATTTTTTGATGGCCAAAGTGCATTATGTTACATTAATTTCACTTGTTTCCATAGTGTTTGTCCCACCTAACACAAATATTGAATCTAATCCCGTCGGAGATGGATTGAATATGTTACGTTTGTTGACTTAATACATTGGTTACACTTTGAGGTCAGACTGTATCAGAGACAGGGAACAATGGCGATATGCAGTACCAGTTGTTTACTTAAGTAAAATATTCAGAGTTTAATTGAGGAAGTCGCTAATATTCTCATTGAAATTCAAGTAGCCCTTGATCTCTTTACAGAATTGCTTATTTCAACAGAACTTCTGGTTGAATTCAGATTGGAAAGTGGCGCCTCAAAAAATCATCGTTATAATCACTCATGCAGCCCCAAGAATCAAAAGGGATGTTTTTCTAATAAGACAAATCAGAAATGCACATCCTCTCAGCAATCATACTTTTCACTATAAATTGTTAAAAGAAACCACAGATTACTATCACATTTTTCCACCATTGATGAGACAAAGAACAAATGTGCACCTACATAGGGTTTTTACTTCCTAGAGATAACTCACAATAGAAAGTACAACACAATTCAACAAGTTTATGTTGACAAAGAACATCTCAAAATACTTCATGGTAAATTAATTATTGCTGATAATTTGACAAATATGGAAGCTAATTTTTATCTTTAGTGGCACTGAGATGAACTTGTTGCCAAAATCAATGACATGGAGAATATAGCAGCGATCATTCTTACATATATGGAAACTACAGGACAGAAACAGGCCATTCCTTCCACTATAATTAAGCCTGAATACCATGTTTCCATATTTTTCCATTTCTTTAAAGATTAAATTCTGGACATAAGGGACAAGTTTACAATCATAGAATCCCTACAGTGTGAAAACAGGCCCTTCGGCCCAACAAGTCCACACCGACCCTCACAGCATCCCACCCAAACCCATCCCCCTGTTACCCACCTAATCTACACATCCCTGAACACTATGGGCAATTTAGCATGGCCAATCCACCTAGCCTGCACATCTTAGGGCTATGGGAGGAAACCCACGCAAACACGGGGAGAATGCGCAAACTCCACACAGTCGCCCGAGGGTGGTCAACCCGGTTCGCTGATGCTGTGAGGCAGCGGTTCTAACCACTGAGCCAGTGCATGAATCACAGAAGGTAGGTCTGCAGGTACAACAAGTAATTAGGAAGGCAAATGGAATTTTGTCCTTCATTGCTAAAGGGATTGAGATTAAAAGCAGAGAGGTTATGTTGCAGCTGTACAAGGTGCTGGTGAGGCCACACCTGGAGTACTGTGTGCAGTTTTGGTCTCCTTACTTGAGAAAGGATGTACTGGCACTGGAGGGGGAGCAAAGGAGGTTCACTGGGTTGATTCTGGAGTTGAGGGGGTTTGTTTATGAGGAGAGACTGAGTAGATTGGGATTATATTCATTGGAATTCAGAAGATTGAGGGGGGATCTTATAGAAACATATAAAATTATGAAGGGAATAGATAAGATAGAAATAGAGAGCATGTTTCCACTGGCAGGTGAAGCTAGGACAAGAGGGCATAGCCTCAAGATTAGAGGGAGCAGATTTAGGACTGTATTGAGAAGGAACTTCTTCACCCAGAGGGTTGTTAATCTATGGAATTCCTTGCCCAGTGAAGTAGTTGACGCTACCTCAGTAAACGTTTTTAAAGATAAGGTAGATTTTTTTTGAACAATAAAGGAATTAAGGGATACGGTGAGAACGCGGGTAAGTGGATCTGAGTCCACGAAAAGATCAGCCATGATCTTATTGAATGGCGGAGCAGGCTCGAAGGGCCGGACGGCCTACTCCTGCTCCTAGTTCTTATGTTCTTAATTCCTCAGAAATGTGCTGTTAATAAAAGTAGAGCATATTAACCTATATTATCCTTCTACAGCCATACACTACATAGGAGAGAAATGAGTACATGGTCAGGAAAATCCTGTCTGACATGCAAGTCAGTTCATTCATCTCTAGGTTTAAAGCAAGAGTCTTTAAGCACTTATTTGACAGATACAAAACACACATATAAATTCATCATAGCAGCACTGTACTCAATTACACATTATACTGGCTTACATCTAATAGCAGCATAATGCACCTCAGCTTAAACATAAATTTCTGTCTTCGTCATAGCTTAAAAGAATGCTCCAGCCCAGACAGAGATAATTTGACCTCTCCTCCAACATTAGTCACCTAACTTAATTGCTTTCATCTACGTGGTTCACATGCATTTTACTACTCTACATTTCAAACAATGATCTAATTTCCTTCGAACACGTGAGCTGTGAGCCCAGGAACACTGGGAGCCACAATCCCTGGTACAGCACGTGGGCCGTGAGCTCTGGTGCAGTGGGTGGGCTGCGAGCCTCAAAGCAGCATATGGGGAAGCAGCCCCAGAGCATTGCACAGACAGTGAGTCCCAGGCAGACACCAGCACAGGGGACGCAGTCCTGGCACTTAGAACAGCTGAGTGCAATGTCAACCCTTTAATGGTATCCTTTTTTAAAATTATTTTTCATCTCTGTAAGTAATGCAATTACTTTTATTCCTCTGCTGTATGCAAGAATTGTACCACGTACTTGTACCTAAGATGTCAACATAAGAAGACGGACATTGTAAAAGCTTTTCACTGTATTCCTACAATGGAATACACATTTAGGGGCAGCACAGTGGCTCAGTGGTTAGCACTACTACCTCACAGCGCCAGGGACCCAGGTTCAATTCTACCCTCAGGTGACTGTCTGTGTGGAGTTTGCACATTCTCCCCATGACTATGTGGGCTCCCTCCAGGTATTCCAGTTTGCTCCCACAGTCCAAAGATGGGCAGGCTTGGTGGATTGGCCATGCTAAATTGCCCATAGTGTTCAGGGATGTGTAAATTTGGTGGGTTGTTGGGGATGGGTCTGGGTGGGATGCTGTGAGGGTCAGTGTGGACTTGTTAGGCCAAAGGGCCTGTTTCCACACTGTAGGGAATCTATGATAACAATAAAAGGATATTCTATTCTATTATGGAAGCTAGTCTAACAAAAATCCATGGCAAATTCAATCTACATTCTATCAACCTGTGCATGAATAATTTCCCTTTAACATTTTTGTGAATATCCAAAATTTATGTCCTTTTGTTATTGTATCACTGACAATTGGATCAATATATTCTTTTCTAACTTATTGTATCTGTCACAGTTTGGGATTATTTAAATATTTTTCTGCAAAATGCTTCGATATAAACAATGTTCTTTCAGCAGAATCTTCCTAAAGAGGAACTTTTCCCAACGAGTCCCATGCTGAATGGTGGATATTTGGGCTGACAGAAAGTAAAAATGTAGCATATGTAGTTGGTTTGCACAGGTTCCAAACCATGACCAATTCATTTGGAATGTTTGGTCATGTAGATAACCTTAATATTGACAAACTCATTTTGTTCTCTAGCTTAGAAACTAAGCTGCTGTGTTAGGTAAAGAAGAAACAATTTGTATTTATAAAAACTTTTACACATCCTCATGCCCCAGTGTGGTGTACAACCAGTAACCATGTGTTTTGCAGTACAGTCACTCATATTATGTTGGTGAACACAGCAAACAATTTGGATAATGATCCCATAAATAGCAAATGAACGAACAACTGTTTAAGCTGACAGACACCCTATTGTAGAAGATATACCCTAGTAGTCATGAATCAAAACATTACAGAATGGTTCCAATGCAATGGTTAAAACTGAAAGAGTCCATGCTAGCTTTCTGCAACAGTAAGTCCATCAGGTGCACTATGCCATCATCTCTGCGTAGCATTGCAATTCTTTTCTGTTCAGGTGTTTTATTTAATTCCTTTTTGAAACCTATCGTTACACACAGTGCATTCTATATACGAACCATGCACTCTTGTGAAATGTTTCTGAATTAAGTCCACAGAGGCCCGTATCCTGCCTCCAAGTTACCCTTTATTTACACGTGGAGATTCCTTGACACTGATCCAGCTCCCTGAGAACTGGCTGTCACGGTGAACAGGATGCCTGACACTCCTGTCTATTTCTTTAGGCTGTTGTTGGACAGTGATAACCAAGCTGATGGAGCCATACACGCAGAAACAATGAGGAACCTGTGCTCTGCCAGCCTGTCCCTGGTCTGTGCTAAACCAACTGACTTGCCTGCACACAGGGAAAATTGGGGAGCTGTGCACTCCTGCTTATATCTGTCAGCCAGGGCTTCCTGACTGGACCAGGTTAACAGCCCCAACCAGGGAACTCATATTCTGTGATGTTCGCCTGGCTGACCTCGTTACAATCACTACAGTTTCCTTGTGTGGTCTTTTGTTCTTAAAGACATTCGCCACAAGTGTGTCCTCTAATTTGCAACACTTCCTCCAATGGGAACAGTATCGCTCTATCTATGAAGGCCTGGTAGCACAATGGGTAGCATCCCTACCTTTGAGTCAGAAATGCTGGGTTCAAGTCCCACTCCAGTCGTTAATGGCTGTGGAAGGCATGGTCATATTGTGGGCAAGCAGGTAAGATACATTGGTAAATAACCATTCTTCAACAGCTGGCAGTCAGTGAAAGTTGCCTGGTCATAGGAATAAGCCATTTGAGCCTGCTCTGCCATTCATTATGATTGTAGCTGATAATCAAACTCAATACCCAAATCCCACCCTTCCCTCATATCCCTTGATCCCTTTAAACACAAGGGCTACATAAATCTCCTACTTGAAAACACAATGTTTTGGCCTCAACCATTTCTCTGGTCGTGAATTCCAGAGGCTCACCACTCTGTGGGTGAACAAATTCCTCCTCATCTTAAAGGTTTTCCAGTTATTCTTAAACTCAGACCCCTGATTCTGGACTCTCCAACATCAGGAATACCTGTCCTGCATCTAAACCTGTCTAGTCCTTTTAGAATTTTATACATTTTATAAAATCTCCTCATTTTTCTAAACTCCAGTGAGTCTAGTCCTAACTGACTTTATCTCTCCTCGTACAATGGTCCTGCCACGCTAGGAATGAATTTGGTAAACCTTTGCTGTGCTTCCTCTATAACAAGAACATCCTTCCTTAGAGAACAAGAGCAAAACTGCACACAATATTCAAGGTGTGGCCTTATTAATGCCCTGTATAATTGCAGCAAGATATCCTCATTCTTGTAGTCAAATCCTCTCACTATGAAGGCCAACATACAGTTTGCCTTCTTTACTGCCTGCTGCATCTGTGCAATGCATTCCGTACATACACCTAGCATCTGCACATGCGATCTCACCAAAATGATGCATTGGTACATATGTGGTGCAAGAGTGATTTGGACCTGTATTTATTTGTCCCTCAATGTAATTGCATGTAATAGTTTTATATTAAACACATGTAGGAACTCAATAGAAATGATGCACCTTGTTCTCCTTAATTTCGGTTATTAGAATGCAGGAATTGTAAGGAGATGAATATAATTCAATATTTCAATTGCTTTCAATTATCACAAAAATGTATTTGTATACTTTTTAGTCTCTGATTACTAATCTGTCATCGAGCACTCTTTAAGATTTTTCCTTATAGAAAGCAAGGTGTTACATGAAAAATTTGAGTAAATTACTATGAGGAAAAGGAAATTGACCTTGTGGCCTCCTGACACAATTGCAAGTTTCACTAGTCCTTCCAGTTTTAAAACAGAGATGATATCAGTACAACGTTTCTGCCATGATAATATTATGCAATAAAAACATTCCGGACATGATTTACTTTCTTTATAAATGTACAAGCGTTAACAAAGCAGTAAATAGGGTCAAAGGGGAAAAATGGTAAACAATCAAAATTACTGGCTCTTTACTTGAATTTACTTGAAAATTAATTAATGGCATAAAATAATGGATAATGGCTATGATTTATAGCCATTATGCGCACACAGTTACAAGGAGATCAAAGGTAGCAACTAAATCGGGTTCAAGAATAGTGATTTTTGAATGGACAGGCAGAATGGGAAGGATAGTGAGGTAGCTTTGTTAGTATGAAATGGAATCAGTATGAAGAAATGATCTAGGGATTGGATGTAGATCAATATGGATGGAGTTAAGAAGTAACAAAGGGAAGAAGACACAGGTGGGATTGGTCCATAAGCCCCCAACAGTAGCTGTTCTGTAGGAAAGAGAATAAATCAGGAGACATTGAGAGAAGGTTAAAAAAAAAGCAGTATACCGTTCATGGGCGACTTTAATCTTCATGTACAAAGATAGCCATGTGGAAGAAATCATACAGTGTTATTGGGACACTTTCCTGGAACAATATGTTGTGGATCAAACCAGGGATCAGGCTTTTTTGGAACTGGTAATGTGTAAATGAGACAGGTTTAACAAATTATCCCAAAGTAAGAGATCTCTTAGGAAACACTAACCATAACATGATAAAATTTAGTACACAGTTTGAGAGGGAGAGATTTAGGTCAGAAATAGCTGCACTAAACTGAAACAAAAGTAATTAGATAGGGATGAGGGCTGAATTAGCTGGAGTGGACTGGAAGAGGGCTATAACAGAAAAGCTTTAAAGTTTTTGAGAAGATTTGTAGCTTGGGTTGTAGATAAGGCTGTCGACTTGCTCACTGAGCCAGTTTGTTTGATTGCAGACATTTCGTCACCCTGCTAGGTAACATCATCAGTGCACCTCTGGTGAAGCGTTGATGTTCTGTCCAATTTGTTATTTATATGCCTTGGTTTGCTGGGTTGATTGGCATCACCTCTGGTTCTGTTTTTCAGTGGTTTTTATATCGTGTCCAGTTCAATGTGTTTGTTGATGGAGTTCCGGTTGGAATACCAGGTCTCCAGGAATTCCCGGGCACGTCTCTGTTTGGTTTGTGCTATTATGGATGTGCTTTCCCAGTCGAAGTCGTGCCCTTCTTTGTCCGTCCATGTGTATTGAGACCAGTGAGAATTGGTCATGTCTTGTGGTGGCTAGTTGGTGTTCATTTATCCTATGTAAATAACAATTGCAATCAAACACACCAGCTTGGTGAGCAAGTCTACAACCTCAACAGGAAAGATTGTTGAGGAACAAAGGCAGATGATTAAAAAGATTGCTCATGGCTCATAGCAAATATATACCCAAGTCCAGGAAGGGGAAAGAAGTATGCATTCATGAATGGTCACATAGTCATACACACAAAGTGGAGATTGTTTGGGACTTGTGTAGGGGCAAACACCTAATTCAAGGCATTCAGGTTAACTTTGATCTCTGCTTTCCTCACTGAACTGCTCTCAAAACATTTTTTTTTTCCCTTTCCTACATCAAGGAGCAGTATAAGGGTCCAGAGCTACGGTGTAGGGGGCCTGCTCAGGTAATGGACCCTGTTTAGCCTGGAAGATTTGGAATGACAACTGTGGGGCCAATTGTGGGACCCAGACATGCTGAAAATATCGAGTGTAACCTGCAATGTAACCTGTATGCCTTTAAGTCTTTTGATCTGCACATCCTTTTCGTGCTGTGATCTGCCTGTACTGCTCGTAAACAAAGCTTTTCACTGTATTTTGGTACACATGACAACAAAATCAATCAATCAATCAAAAATGTCCTGCCCAGATACAAGCCCACCCTCCTCGGTTGCATCTTCCACAGGATTGATTATCATAGGCAGGATGAAGGTGAAGAACCCTAGTACCTCTGGAATCTCCTGAAATGAGACCTTTTGGGATCTGTGTATAGATCCTCTTCTTTCTGGGTGCCCACTGGCAGCACTTTGTCTCCTCAAGAGGAAGGGGCACCTGGAGTGAGGTCAATATTCTTCATTCCCCCCTCTTTGCCTCGATGCTGAGGACTGATGGGTAATGCCATGGTGTGCAGGTCTGAATGCATTTCCAGCAGTCACTCAGCACTGGATCTCCATGGTAACTGCCAATATGTCCATGGAGGCAGCCAGGCACGCCCATGTCAAAGACAGCACAGTACTGATGATATTGATGAACTCCTCCAACCTTAGATTTAATTTACCAAGTGTCTCCAACACCTGCCCTGCTTCTCCTGTGACTATGAATTCGCACAAAGCCCTTAATGAGCTGACACCATTGGGTCATGTTCTGCCTGTGTCTAAACAGCTCCCCTTGGTCTCAGCCATTTTCCCTGGGACATTTCTTCCTCTCACACAGTGCAGAGTCATGGTATTCAATGTGCTTCAGAGTCTATTCTAGAAATTTCACCGAGATGACAGTCTCTGAGCTGGTAGAGGGTCCATGAGAAAGCCTTGCTGGGTGTACCCTCTGAGGGATCTGAATCATAAAATCTCTACAGTGCAGATAGAGGCCATTTGGCACCAACCCTCCAAAGAGCATTGCCCCAGATCAACCCATGTCCCCATAACTTTTCCCATGGTTAATCCATCTAGCATACACATCCCTGGACTCTACAGGGCAATTTAGACCAGAACATCCAGCAGAAACCCATGCAGACACAGGGAGAATGTTCAAACTCCACACAGACAGTCGCCAGAGGCTGAAATCGAACCTGGGTGCCTGGTGCTGGGAGGAAGAAGTGTTAACTACTGTGCCACCATGACACCTCACTGCAAGATCTTCATCAGAGATGAAGGGGAAACTGAATCACTGGCCTCTTTGGGGCAGAGGTTCTGTGGCTGCCACAGATGGTACAGAAGAGAAGTGAGGCCATTCATTGTGTAATAGGGGTAGAATCTTGAACATCCTAAGATGAAGTTAACATTAGTGGGAATGGGAGAACAGTGTAGCTCAGCACAATGAAGCTCACTGGGTTGCCTCAATATTGAGGTCCAGCATTCCCACATCAGCTGCCTTGATCCTGTCCAGATAGATTGGATGTGCACATTGGCACTATCTGGAATCCCCAATGCAGCTGACTCAAATGGGAATTGCTCAGGAAATTGAATTTTCCATTGGGCAATTCTGCTGCACCTGGAGCACTTTGAAAGAATCCATTAAAGTTAGAGTATGCAGAGGATTTCACCTCACTTATACAAATATTTAATCGAGAAATGCTAAAGGATTAAAAACCTCTCCTAACTGCAGCGTAACTAATAAATTTATCACCATTGATTCCCCGCCCCCACCTTTTACCCCATCAAAATGCCCTTCCTCAATCTGACCATGCCAAACCCAATCCTTGGACCCAACCCTGACTCCAGCCTGAACCCACTTTCCTAGTCCAACTTTACCCCCACTGTTGGCCTGATCACTTCCCTATAACCCAATACAGCCCCCCAAATGCTCCACTCCTCAAGTCCTGAACCCTCCTCTACTCCCCCAGTGCCATTGAAACTTCTGATGGGCAATTAGACCACATCTGGAATCCTTTACAAAGGTCTCCACCTCGAAGGAAATGTTAAAGGAATTAAAACTTTCCTTAATGGCTGGCCAACTAAAGAAACTGACCCTTCTTCACAACCCAGGTTGGACCTCTCCCTACTCAATCAATCAATCATACTGAACTTGAACTCAGCAGATAAGTGACGCTCTCCCTGCTGCAGAAACTCAACCTGCTCCCACCACTTTCAGGTCTGACACAATTACACACAGCCTACCCCAAACCACTTCCAGACCCTACCCATTTCCCCCACCTCCTATCATCCTCCTGCTCTTAACCCACTTGATTTTGCACAAACCGCAGTGTGGATCTGACACAACCCAGGACGTGCTCTTCTCACCAAACTTTCACCTCCCCCCACCACCCCTACCACAACCCAACCCAACGATCCCCCACCTAGATACAGCCGGAAAGCTCTCCCTGAATCATCTATCATTTCACCAGCCCAATGTGACCAGCACCCACCCACCCTGCCCCCTTACCCACTAACCTAACCCCTCTCTTTTACCCACATTACTAACACACTCATTCACTAACGCACCAAAAAGCTGTTTAAATTTCCCACAGCTGTTCATTGTGTTAGCAAATGGATGGAGCGGAGTAGGGCACTTCAGCTGGAGCTTGTCCGTTCCATTGGTTCCTTTTCATTTTTTCTCTCTCTCTCTCATTTTTCTCTCTCTTTTTTCTCTTCTGTCTTTTTCCTCTTCTGCCAGCAATCTGGAATGGTGTGGGAGTGGCCAGTGGCCATAAGTGGAGCGGGGACACAGCCAGAGGCCTGGAGCGGAGTGGGAATGGCGGCCAGCGAGCCCACAGCAAAGATGGCTACTGGTTGGGAACTAGTGGAGCCTGGGCAGACCACATGGAAGCCTTTATAGAAAAGCTGTGATGTCTATCTTTATACTGTGCATATCTGTAAGGTGTTACAGAGATAGTAGCGTCAGCTTTCCTGCTCCTCTGATGCTGCTTGGCCTGCTGTGTTCATCCAGCTCTACACCTTGTTGTATCTGTAAGGTAGTGTTTTTATTTACTTTTCTCTTTTTCTAAGATTTGTACCTTGATAATTTGTATCTAAGATGGCATCGTGGACTAGTGACATTACTTTTCACTCTACTCCAGTTGTTTTGTAACTTGATTAAACATGACAATAAACCTAATTCTAAATGAATTGTCTTACCAGAATACGGCTGCAAACAAAGGGGGCATGGCTTTGCAGCCCCTGGTTATCCTACAATACAAGGATTCTTTTGGGTTAAAGATACACTGCAGCCTTGGATGTTGGCCCCAGAATTGCATAAGGATGGACACAGGTTAATAAAAGTGCAAGTGCAGCAAATTGTGGGCAATTGTAGCTCTCAGAAGGCTTGTGCCATTATATCAAAGGAAAACTCCAAGTGTTATCTGGATACACATAATAACAGGAGGATAAATAAAATACATTCACACAACAAAAGGTCAAACAGAAGGAATATTCTGTGAGGTCCAAAACACTGAATATGATTGAAAGCGTAACTAGAACACTGAACATGGTACTGTGGGTTAAAGGTAGCAGGGGACCTAAGGAACATTAATATAAACATGTTTGCTTAAATTTATGCAATTCTAACAGAATGTAGAACTGTTTTTGTGCTTTAACCTTTCTGGGTAGAAAATAGACCATGTTTAATGGTGTACATTTAAAGCAAAAGGCTCCTTGCATTTTCATAATTACTGTATTTCACAGCCTCAGTTGAGTAAGAGCCAACAACTCACTCTATGCCTCTGACATGCACCGGTGCACACATGTATATCGCACAAACTGCTGCCCAAACTGAAAAGAAGTCATTACTCTTCTGAATATATTAGTCCTCAGTATCCTGATGCACAGACCCATATTTCACACACAACTGTGCTATCTTAATAGCAATCACATTTGGACAAACATTCTCAGTGTTTAATTACAATGCCACACTTCTGCTTAGAATTAAGGAAATCTACCACCCTGTTTTTGTGTATTGGCCCAGAGCAATTTTTTTCATTGTTTATGCTGGCCAGCATTTATTGCCATTCTTAATTGGCATTCGAACTGATTGGCTTGCTAGGTCCATTTTAGAGGGCTATTAAGGGTTAACAATATAGTTGTTGGTCTGGAATCACTTGTAAGCTAGACTAGATAAAGACAACAGATTTTGTTCCCTGAAGGACATGAGTGATCTAGTTGCTTTTTACAATAACTGATTATGGTTATATGGCTACTATTGGGCTAGCATTTAATTCCAGATTTTCATTGATTGAAATTTTACCACATGCATGGTGGAATTTGAACAGGTGTTCCCAGGGCAAGGACGTTGATGTTACATGATATTCTATCATCATGTTGATATTCTGGTATTCCAAATTATCGAGTATATGAAAATTATTGACAGGAAGTCACTCTCTGGTCCATCATGTTCTTGGCATACTTTTAAACATTATGGTAGTGACACTTTGTAGTCACCCTGACTCGTTTACTTGCCTCAGAGAGGCAATAAAACACATTTAAACCTAATGCAATAAGGGGAAATAACTCCAAAAAATGTTCTCCAGTTCCTGTAGGCAATCATATCAAAAGTTGTCCAAGAGATTACATTCATCCTAATTCATATTATAGGAATTTATCGCTTGCATGCAATGATTTTGGCCACAGTCAAAATCTCATTTGAAGAAACACAGTGAAACCACATTCACTAGTCTTGCTCACAAGCTGTTTCATATGTCTATTATTCCCCAGAAAAAGAACCACTAATTCAGTCTAGTTCTGCCTTTAGCTAATCTGTAAGAGTAAATCCTGATCCTCTGTCAATAAAAACAAAATTTACGGTCTTCATGGCAGTATGTGTCAATAGCCCTGCTAAGCTGTCAGTGGTGTTTGGAGCTCAGGCAAGCATTCATGACGTGATTTCAAAGAACAACTTCTTTGACAAAGCCTCCAGAGCTGAACATATTAACACCTGTTTGAAATACTGAGACAGGCCATCTGCTCTACTGTTTCAAAACCAGAGACTTTGTTCCCAATGCAGAATGTAGGGGGTAAAGCCATTAAACATGGCTACGATGATCCGTTAGTGAATGTTCAGTTGCAGCTATAACATCATGCCATAGTCAAATGCAGCCGGTAGGTTAAAGGCTGCATAACTCTTGATGCACTTTCTACATTTAGGCACTTTTAAACACTGCAAACCATAAGTTGTCATTGTTATTTCTTAGCGCCATTAACTCTAAAAAGTTGATCAACTCTAATGTCAATGGTTTGTTATAAAGTATAGTCAAGCTGATTTTACATAATTAAAAATAGCTTTCTACCAGAATCTAGACATCTGCCAGACAATTGAAAGAAAAATGCTGAAATCAGGTACATTTTGCAGTGTATAAAGGTCAGTCCCCTAATGGAGATGGGAATTAGGAAAATGACCAACATAGGGAAAATGTACCGTACAAAATTTCAAACTCGGTCAGCACAGTGAGGATTGCTCTCACGTGCTCATCCGTATGTAAGTTCATTTCTTTGTTCCTAGTGACTTTATTTATTTATAGTACATGGCATTTTGCTGCTGGATTTAAGTTTAAAGCCACACTATAATTTTCCATCTAGTTGAGGCATTAGCCACATGCACAGAATTTCAAAAGGCTGAACAGGCTGCTAGACTGAAAAGTTTAAAACCTTTTGAAACAGTGGACTAGACGACCATGAGTGCCACTGCTTTATAAAGGTTGAATAGATAGCTGGACTGTGAATCAATGTAGACATTAAAATGCATGGACCAGATGATGCACCTTAATACTGAGTAAAGCAGAAGAGCACTTTATCTGCTGTGTAATGTACTATAATGCATTTGAACACTTTCACAATGCTAATAAATTTAATGGCACTTATCTTGTAAGAGCAAAGTTATATCTTCAAACTGTACATTAAAAACATGCTGAAAGTATCATATAACATCTAACCATTGCATGAGAGGTCGCCAACTACTGATCAAAAGCTTCCTGATTCAACAAAATGCTTCACCCAAGATTTACAAAAGGCTTCAACATGATATGGTTCACACAGGCTTCAGAAAGCTATCTGCTTCACTGAAAAAGTCAAGACCCAGGAAATGCAGAATTAAAATAAAGCAACATAGAACTTCCAACATTAATTCTCTTGTTTATTAGGGCACAACCTGCCAGGTTTGCACGTGCTGTTCAGAATAGTGATTGATAAGAATTAGATCTGACACAGAGTTGATGCATATTAACATGGCAATATCTGACCCATGGTATCAGAGAGTCATTACAGCACAGAGGGCCATATGGCTCATCAAGTCAATGGTAACTATCTGTTGAGTAATTTAATCACTCCTATTTAGCTGCTCCTTCCCATGGGCCTTCAATCATATTTCCCTTATGTGCCTATATAATTTACTTCTGTAATCATTCATTGTTTCTGCCCCCATCACCCACTAAATAATACATTCTAGATCATTACTGCACAAAAAAATCTCTTCCTCACATCACCCCCTCCATCATCCCAACCATAAATGTATATCCATTAGCCCTTGTACCATCAGCCAATGGGATAATTTTTGTCCACTTTATCTAAACCTGTCATAATCTTGTACACTGCTATTAAATCTCAATCTGTTTTGTTCCCAAGAACAACACCTGCTTCTCCAACAAACCCTGGAGATAAAATGCTTTCTCCTTAAAATGATTCTGGTTAATATTCTCAGCACCTCTCTTGCATCTCTATAAGGTGTGGCGAACAAAATTGGATTCAATGCTCCAGTTGTCACTTACTCAGAGCTTCATGCAGATTCAACAAATAGTTCTTAAACATCACAAAGAAGCTGAGGGCAGAATGCCATTTTCACGAAACCAACAGCAGAGTGGCATAAATAACCAGTGCTGCTGCCTCATTACAAGTTGCTTGGTGAATGGAGCCTAATATAAGCATCCATGCTAAACTCACAATTATCTTTGCAGTAATTTCTGTTCCAATATTTACCCATTATGTCGTTATCATGTATAAGGGACTATTTATGCATACTGTATATATACCAATGTTAAATGAATTGGAAAAAAAAATAAGTGCAATCTGTGGTATAGGTTTTAAATAAATGCTTGCTCTTATTGCATTTCCTGGGTTGTGCGGTCACCACATGTGGATACCTTCAGCTTTCAGAGTTGATTGTCAAACCAATTTGTTTTTACCTCATCAATTTCTGTTTATTTGCTCCTTCTGCCTAAAGGTGTTCTCAAAATTTATCTCATCCCCTTTCCCCTCAGTTACCTATTTTCCCACCAAATATATAAATGTACGAACAAGGAGCATGAGCAGGGCATCCATCCCTCCAAGCCTGAGACAGCCATTCAGTAAGATCACAATTGTTCTGATTGTAACCACAAAACCACATTCCCACCTATCCCTAATAAACTTTCATCCCCTTATTTAACAAAAAGCCATCCATCTCTGTTTAATATATTAAAAGATTTTGTTTTCACTGCCCTTAAGAGTGCTTCAAACAATCCAGGCCCTTTATGAGGAGAGACTTCATCTCATCTCTACTAAAATGGACAACTCCTTATTTTTAAATAGGGATCCCTAGTTTCGATTATACCATAACAGGAAACATTCTCTCCACACCTATTCTCTCAAGATCCCTCACAATGTTGTACGCTTCAATCAAGTTACCTCTTACTGTTTTATAGTCTAGTGGATACAAGCCGAGCTTGAACAACCTTTTTGCATATGACAACCCATTGCATTTATTAATCAGGCTACTCTTCTCTGAAACAACTCCCAATGTATTTATAACATTTCTTAAATAAGGTGTCCAATACTGTACACAGTATATAATTGAATCATAACAGCACCTTTATTTTCAATTTCTCTTGTAATGAATGATAACATTCTATGAGCTTTCCTTATAAATTGCTGCAACATTAGCTACTGTGATGTATGCTCTAAGATACCCGGATCTTCTGCATTTCAGAGCTCTTCAATCCCTCACCATTTAGAAAATATGCTTCTTTCCTATTCTTCCCACCAAGTTCACATTTCCCGCACTATCCTCCACTTGCCTAATCACTTAATCTATGTACATAGTTTTGTGAACTATATCAACACCATGATGTTTTTAAAAGAACATCAATAGATTGAATGAACATAATTTCTCTTTCACACACCCAAGTTGACTCTGCCTGATTACCATGAACATATCCAAGTGTCACATTTTAATTTGTTTAATAGTACCTTTGAAAATTTCCCCTATGATATTGATGAAGGCCTCTACCTTCCTGCATTCTGTCTCCTTTTTTGAATAAAGGAAATCACATTTGTTATTTTCCAAGCTAATTGAACCTTCCCCAAATCAGAGTTTTGGAAAACTGAAATCAACAATCTCATTTGCCACAGCTTTTAAAACTCTAGAACAATACCCACTGGCTGAATAAAGGCAAGCGGACCTGGCCGAATGGCAGCTTGGAGCTTTGACAATTTACTTATTACCACTGCCACTTCTCTGATGACTTAATTTTCCTGAATTCCTGTTCAGAATATTCTATATCCAATATTTGGTTCAGATTTCTCTGTTTTATCCACACAATCTCTTTTGCAATGGAGTTAAATTTAACCCTTTTCTGTTGAATCCTTATTACACCTGATAATTGTGGAAAATGAGCCTAAAGTCTGGAATTTTATTTCATATGTTCCCTTTATCAGACAATAAGTAGTTTACCACATTGTGGTGTCAAGAATATTGGTGTCATAGCTCCATAATTACAGTGAGAGTTGAGTTTGATGAAATAGTTGTACCTTGCGTTTAACCAAAGAGTTTCCTCTTATTAAGTAAGTTATTAAGCACAAAGTCTAAGTTGGTGACAGGTAAAACTAAGTCTCAGAAAAGAAATGACAGCGATGATATGAACAAAATCATTTCTCAGCTTTGAATTAAAGAAATTATGTTGCTTCAGTCCAGTGAAGATTATTCTGAACCAATCATTAGCGCATGCAGTCTAACCATACAGTGGGTCAGATTATGTGCCAGAATCGTGGGTCAGTCCAACTGCTGGAAAACTGGCAGGAATGGTTCTGAGGAAAAGGTCCGATGCAAGTAACTTTTACCTGATTAGCGTCTGGAGGGTGGAAATTCCAGTCCTGAGAGTTGCTGGGAAAACAGAGGTTGGCAGCTCTACGTTGTCACCAGGGGTGATGGCTTGTGCCAGTATGCACCAAGGTGCTGACACGAGATGGGTCCGAGGACACAAGTGTGTGAGGGCAGGACGGGGCTCACGGTGGGGGGAGGGGGTGCAGGGACGGGGTTGCTTGTGAGGGAGGGTTGAGCAGGGTTGGAGGAAAGGGCAGAAGGACAGCTTTCAGTCCTACCACCTCCTACCTAATGCCTGAACACTCATTCGGTCGCAGAGTGTCTGTCAATCAGCGACACCCCATGTAATTGAAGGAAAAGCCAACAAGAAGGTTCACGAAACTTGTGCAAGAATCCTTGATCCATCAGTAAATTCCATGGGGCTCTGGGTTCACTGGTTTTAAGTGGCTCCCTTGTTGGCTGCTGCATTATTTAAGTAACATAAAAAGAAACAACACGGTAGTACTTTTCTTTTTCTCCAGAGTAGTCTGCAGGAGGTTGGATGCAACCCATGAATCATCCATTGATCATCTGGGCAATGTGACTTTGTGAATTCGAGGATCAGGTCAGCTTTATATCCAGCCATGAGTCTGCTTCCACAAGCTGATTTCAGGACAGCTTGGTCACTCCAGGTAGAAGGGAAACTCTTGTGGGCTGGGCAGTTAAGGGTGGCAGAGACAATCAGTCATGGGGAGCTGCAAGGCAACACTCCACACCAGATTTGTGGAGGCTGGTGGATTGTAACTGATCTTCCCAGTCACCGACTACAGAGAGAAACTCACTTTCAGAATCATCTTTGGGCAGATCACCCAACTGACACGGATATGCATTCTGCCCAGTTCAGCTCAAAAGTAGCAAGCACATGTGTCCTGTTAGCCTTAGGACCTGATTTGTTTTTCAACTGGGCCTTCCACCTGACTCAGGGACCCACTCAGCATTCCAGAAGCAGACCTGGGAAATGCTGGCACATCCACGGTGCAATGGTGCAGTGGACCATTGGTCACAATTTCAAGGTATGGCATTGTTGATAATCTCTGCCACGTCAGCAAAATTCACAATTTTTAAAGTTTAGGAATAAACCTACAGCACTGGCAATTAAAACAAAACTACAATGCAGTGAACAAAGGTTAAGCATAAATCTCGGCTCTATTGTTGTATGACTGCAGTTTACTCATGACCAAGGTCACTACAACCAACTGAAGGTTTTGTCCCTTATTTGTTGACTGACTTGGTTCACAGCTGATTTAAAAACCATTACCCTTAAAGATGGCGGACAAAATACATAATCGTTGATAATGTGTGAATGTGTCTTTGCGCTGTAACAGTTGGTAATAAACACAGCATGCTTATGAATATGTAGTTTAGGGAAAAAAAATTTGATCCAGAAACTCTGTTAGATTGTTACTAACAGGAATTTAACAAACACTAAACAAATAAATATTTCTCAACTTAACAGTATGATCTAAATATGCATAATTAAGAATGTAGCTTGTGTTGATGCTTCAATGTTTGATGTGTTGTTAATAATGCCCTCTTTCAGAACTACACAATTATAAACTAAACACATAGTGCAGTAATTTGATAAATGTGAATGGAATAATACAGCGAGTAAATATACATTTATATGAGGCATGTCTTGTTTCATTGTATTGCATCTATTAACAGCTCACAGCAAATACTAATTGGTTGAAGCCACTATATACTATTTTTTATATATAGTGGACTACATTTGTGTACTTTTGTACTGGCTTGTTCAAAACGGCACCATGTGAACCCTTCACCCCAACCCTGGCTTGGGGACGAGGAGAGTGAGAGTCAAGCCATCAGGACTGGGCTGTCATTTTGGAATGGGGAGGTAGGGGTACTCAATGGGAACTGAACCTCTGCATCAGGCCGTGGAATGAGAATCAAGCTGGTGCAGAGGTTTGTTCATTTCTCCAGGCTGTGAGCAATGGGGAGAATTTTGGCAGCCCACACAACAAAATGTTACCAATGATGGGATCATCTTTGGACATGCTTCCCACCACAAAGAAGTGAATTTAAATATTCAAATGTTTTAATAGGGGCCATTTCGCCAAGGTGTTGCCCATTTGGCAATGGCAGATAAACACTCTACTGGATGGGAGGCAGCCTTCCAGTGGCAGCTTAGGGATGATTTCTGAGACTTGCAACTCAGCGACAATGAGGGTGGGGGAGGGAGACAAGGAATTCATGAGGAAAAGCACTTGTAGCAACAGCACAGTCTGGGATAGGGGAGTGTCAGACTGGGCAGGAGGAAGCATATATCGGAATGTTCACACTGCTTCTAGGCAGCCATAATCACCAAACCTAGGCTGGGTGGCATGTGCATTATGTCTGAGTGACTGAATGAGTGAGTGAACGAGTGAGTCAGTGACTGAGTGAATGAGTGCATGAGTGAGTATGGCCAACTGTGTGAGTGAGTGTGAGAATTGCTGACTGCATGACTGAGTGAAAGAGTGAGTGAACGAATGAATCAGTGAGTGAATGTGCGAGTGAGTGAGTGAGAGTGTGGGTGTCTGGATGGGTAAGTGAGTGAGGGTGTAGGTGTCTGGATGGGAAGTGAGTGAGGGTGT
>NC_063333.1:84713829-84738344 GCF_021869965.1 Rhincodon typus
AAGTGAGTGAGGGTGTGGGTGTCTGGATGGGAAGTGAGTGAGGGTGTAGGTGTCTGGATGGGAAGTGAGTGAGGGTGTAGGTGTCTGGATGAGTAAGTGAGTTGAGGGATGGCTGTGGGGACATGTGATACTGATCCCAGCACACATCTGCCCTCTCCTGCTTCCTGCACAAAAATCTATCTACAAACCAGGCTGCGAGAGGAGGAAATCCCAGGCTGAATGACATCCAGTTTCCAAGGCCCACTTCGGTGTGCATTTCCACAAGCCCAGCTCAGAGTGTTGCCACCAAGGGCACACTAAGGTCAATGTCAGTTAAACCCAACTCCTTGACTTTACCCCTACCCACTTACATTCCTGACTAGAGCCTAAGCCTAGTCTTGTTCCTGCCTGTTAACTCCACTTCTTATTGAAACATGCTTCATTCGTTAGCTTTTTTTAAAAGTCAGAGAAATTAAAATGGAAGTGCACCCAACCTGAAGGCTGATATTGTACCCCATGTCTCCAGAGCGTTAGCCTGGATTCCTGGTTTACTAATCCAGTGATGTTACCACGACACCAGTACCTCCCTTCTGCTCTGCTGCTTGGCACTTTCTAACAGTCATTATTATTTATTAGCAGTTTATTATTTTGGAATTGTATTCATTCCTGACATTGATATTTACTGTTATGGTAAAACCTATCTTCTGGAAATTTTCTCACCGTCTCCCCTAGTGAGAGAAGAGTTCCCTTGCCCACCAGGTGAAAAAGTTGGACTGCTTTAGTGCAGTGCACAAGCATGAAACTTTTACACCATTTACTTTATCACAGTTACAATAAATAAGTAGATGCCTTTGAGTATAAAGACAGACAAAGGGGCATTTCACAGCCTAACAGCTAAAGTGTAATGAAATTTTTCCTGCATAACTAGATGTGCTGTTATAAACACGTAAACCTATCAATAGGTTATTTCATATTGAGCAGAGTAAATGTATTGCGTGTTTAAGCTGATTGGTTCAGTAAAAACTATTTTGTGAGTTGCAGCTGGTGCTCATTGCAGCAGTTCAAATCAATATATAATTAAAAAGCAGCGACTATTTGTCTCCCAGATGTTGCATAAATCCATGTATTCTGACTCAGAAACAGTGATGTTATAATGGGCAACAAAGAGATGGCAAACCAATTGGCAGAGTCTAGTGAGAGGAAGGAACGGAAGAGTATCAATATTAGTAGGGAAATAGTATTGGGGAAATTGACATGATTAAAGATATGAATTTAGATAAATGTGAGGTATTGCATTTTCGAAAGGCAAATCAGTGAGGGACTTATACACTTAATCATGGTATCTTGGGGTGAGTTGCCGAACGAAGACTTCTTGGGGTGCAGGTTCGTAATTCCCTGAAGGTGGAGTCACAGGTAGACAGGGTAGTGAAGAAGGCATTTAGTACGCTAGCCTTTATTGAGCAATGCATCGAGTATAGGATTTGGAATTTCATATTGCGGCTGTACAGGAAATTGGTTAGGCCACTTTTGGAATACTGCGTTCAATGCTGGTCTCTCTTCTCTAGCAATGTTGTGATTAAACTTGAAAAGCTGCAGGAAGGATTTACGAAGATGTTGTCAGGGTTGGAGGGTTGGAGCTATTGGGAGAGGCTGAATAGGCTGGGGCAATTTTCCCTGGAGCATTGGAGAGGTGACCTTGTAGAGGTTTTTAAAATCATGAATGGTATGGATAGGGTAAATAGACAAGGTCTTTTCCCAGGGGTGGGGTGTCCAAAACTAGAGGGCATAGGTTTAAGTTGAGAGGGGAAAGCTATAAAAGGGACCTAAGGGACAAACTTTTTACCCAGAGGGTGTTGCGTGTATGGAATGAGCTGCCAGAGGAAGTGGTGGAGAGTTGGACAATTATAACATTGAAAAGGCATCTGGATGGGTACATGAATAGGAAGTGTATAGAGGGATATGGGTCAAATGCTGAAAAATGGGACTAGATTAATTTAGGATATCTGGTCTGCATGGACATGTTGAACTGAATGGTCTGTTTTTGTGTTGTACAACTCTATGACTCTATAACTCTAAAATCAGATAATTACCCTGGCCTGATCATCTACATCCCAGAGTACTTAAGGAAGTGGCCCTAGAAGCATTGAATATGTTGGAGGTTATTGATTTATTGATTTATTGAATAAAGTCACACATAAGAAATTGGCATGTTAACGTTAAATTAAATTAATGTATTGATATGGATAGGGAACTAGTTGGCAGGTTGGAAGCAAAGAGTAGGAATAAACAGGTCTTCTTGCTCATGGGGTACCACAGGGATCAGTGCTTGAACACCATTGACAATATAGCTTAATGATTTAGATGATGGAACTACATATAACATCTCTTTTTAATAAAAGGTTTTAAGATGATACAAAGCGGGTGGGAGGGTGCAGGGATGGTTCAGTGTGATTTGGACAGGTTGTTTGAGTGGATAACTGTATGGGAGATGAAGTATAATGAGAATAAATGCGAGGTTATCCACTTTGGTAACAAAAACAGGAAGGCAGATTATTACCTGTTTGGCAACAGATTGGGAAGGGGGGAGCTGCAATGTGACCTGGGTGTTCTGGTACACCAGTTGCTGAAAACAAGCATGCAAGTGCAGCAGGTAGTGAAGAAGACAAATCATAGAATCCCTACAATTTGGAAGCAGACCATTCAGCCTATTAACTCCATGCCAACTCTCCAAAGAGTATACCACCCAGATCCACACCTCCCCCATACTATCCCTGCAACCCTGCATTTCCCATGGCCAATCCACCTAGCCTGCACACTTTTGGGCTGTGGGAGAAAACTGGAGTACCTGAAGGAAATCCACGTAGACACTATGGTCTTCATAGTGAGAGGATTTGAGTACAGAAGCAGGGATGTCTTGGTGAAAAGGTACAGTGCCTTCGTGAGACCACACCTGGAGTATTGTGTGCAATTTTGATCTCCTTATCAGAGGAAGGATGTTCTGGCTATGGAGGGAGTGCAACAAGAGTTTAGCAGTCTGATTCCTGTGATGGCAAGATTGACATATGAAGAGAGACTGGTCCTGTTAACACCATATTCACTGGAGTTTAGAAAAATGGGGGCATTGGGGGGGTGGGGTGGTCTCATGGAAATCTATAAATTTTCAACAGGACTAGACAGGTAAACAGAGGGAGGATGTTCCTGATGACAGGGGAATCTAGAACTAGGGATCACAGTCTAAAGATACTGGATAGGTCATTTCAGACTGAGTTAAAGAGAAATTTCTTCACCCAGAGAGAGTGAGCGTGTAGAATTCTCTGTGACAGAATCAGTTAATGCCAAAATATTGAATGTTTTCAAAGAAGAGTCAGATATAGTTCTTAGGGCTAAAAGGATTAAAGGGTATGGGGAGAAAGCAGGAAAAGGTACTGAGTTAGACGATCAGACGTGATCATTCTGTATGGCAGACAGGCTTGAAGGGCTATATAACTTGCTCTTATCTTTCTATTTTTATATCACAATCAAAAATTGACAATATTTTGTTGACTTTGGTATTTTAACATAATTCGTTGACTTCCTCCAAACAACAAGCAAGACCACTTTTTTAACATTAGCAAAATATTATTGTATTATGAATACATGAACAACATTATTTTTCACCTGAAAATATTGCTCTAAAATATTAATCATAGTTTTCTTGAACTGTACATGTTGAGATATTCAAAAGATATTCATTATTCAAAGAACTTTTACTTCTAAATTTCTGCTCATATAAACTGAAGCCAAGAAATCAAAATTTCATTTGTTTTACTTTCACTAGAATTCAGTTCATTAATGCTCCAGATCTTCAACAAAACAGACAATACAGCTTGTATTAGAATTAATATCTGCTTGAATCAAATCAGCTGAATGAACATTCAAAAAGAATAAAATCTCTTGTTTTTTTTTCTGCTATAAACATGCGTTGACTAAATGTTGTGCAATGCAATGTAAAAGTTTACTGATATTGTATGTGATGTTGATATTCATTCAAATTAGAACTGAAGTTGTGAATCAGCACAATGGCCATTTTGAATAAATTATAAAAATTAAATGCTTATACAACTTTAAGCCAATAGTAAAATGTCAAGTCATCCTTCAGACAAACCAATAAAACTTGGTATAAAGCACACAGTGTTTTGAAAAGGTGCCAAGTTTTCAATATAATTTGATGTCTCTAACCAAGCAAGTGGTCAAACCTGTCAACCCTAACTACATTACTGGGATTTATTTTTACAAGAACAAGGGTGTAGCCACTTTAAAGAAACAATCTAATACAGTCACTGTAATTTCATTTCCCAATATCCGCTTTCTTGGCTTTGATCTAATTTTTAGGTATGTAGGTATATTGTAAGGTTCCACTGGTAGAATTTATTTGAGATTGCACAACTTACTCTTTAAGAAATGAAAACTTTACCTTTCTAATTAAAGGAAGTACAAACATGCAGATGAAATCATCTTCAGGGATTTGAGATCTGTTTCATATATCTGGCTGAAACCAAAATCTGCCTTGGATAAATGTGTGTTTTTGGGTTAACTTAGTGAATGAGATAAAAGAAAATAGTTTTATATTCTGAAGCAAAAAGAATGAGGCTAACAGCACAGCAAAACTTTCAAATGAACAACTTTATAATTTTAGACTATTGTTCCGATATCTTAACTGTACTTGAAATGAGCAAAGCTAGTGATCAATGGTTTACAATGAATGGGTGGAGAACGTTACAGCTTATATTCAGCGATTAAAATGTAGCTAATCACCTCAAAGTCACAGCAGCATCCAAGAATGCATTAGCTGCAACTTACATAACCAACGGAAACTTCCCAAGAAAGAAAAACAATTATTTGCGTTTGTAATACTCATGCACACACCAGATAACACTATGCCAGGTATCAAGGCAACAGTTACAATGTAATATGGCTTCAAAGCACTTAGAATATATCAATTTTATTTTTTCATCTTTATTGAGGTGATAAACAGATTGTATTTTAACCAAAAGGGATTATTGGGATTAGATGAGGGATTGGAAATTGGAAATATTTCTAAATCAAAGTAATCTCTGGGGAAGCAGCACAAAAGACTAGTCACAACTATTTTGTTGAAATTGGATGACATTGAATTCTATTAAAATGACTCCTGACACTGCCTCTGGATGTTACTAAGACATCCATTATTCACAAGAGTGTAACTATTGTCAGCAAAAGTGAAGAAACCACATCAACTTCCTACAGATATAAGAATGTACAGCTCTTAAATTGAAGATTAGTAATCAACCTCCTCCATGTTTCAAAGTGTCAAACTCCTTTCGCTGGATGAAAACATTAATAAGTACAAAATTGAATACACAACTGAAAAATCTGTGACTGTTTCAGCATATAGCCATTGTAATTTTATTGAGATTCTGTTAGAGTGATGAGAAATTAGGCCAGAACGTAAATATCCCGAGTTGGGGTCTTGCAATAGTTTGTCCAATATCTTGTTGCAGACAGACCTGCAACCAACTCAAAACATGATGCTCATTTTTTGATGAAGGAAGTAGGTGTGGGATTCCTCTGTTTCAGGGGATGCTCATTTATGAGCTGGGTTTTGGTCAGTAGAAGTCCAAATGGTCTCGTCAGGTGTACCTCCACACACTCAGAGATAGTAAGAACTGCCGATGCTGGAGTCAGAGATAACACAGTGTCGAACTGGATGAACACAGCAGGCCAGGCAGCATCAGAGGAGCAGGAAAGCTGACGTTTCGGGTCAGGACCCTTCTTCAGAAATGGGGGAGGGGGAAGGGAGCTCTGAAATAAATAGAGAGAGGAGGGGTGGGGCTGGGGAAGGTAGGTGGGATGGTGATAGGTCAGTGCAGGTAGGCAGTGGTGGGGATTCGTCAGTGAGGTGGGAGAAGACGGACAGGTCAAGGAGGCGGGGATGAGAGGGAGAGTTGGTCATGGGATGAGGCCGGGGGTGGGGAGATTTTGAAGCTAGTAGTGTCCACATTGAGACCATTGGGTTGGAGGCTCCCAAGGCGGAATATGAGGTACTGCCCCTCCAGTTTCCGGGTGGCGTCATTGTGATACGGGAGGAGCCCAGGATGGACATGTCGTCCAGGGAGTGGGAGGGTGAGTTGAAATGGTTTGCGACAAGTGACAACACCTTCCAGTCGCAAACCATTTCAGTGCTCTACAAACTGACTCCAAGCCTCCGCTTGGTCTCACCGATGTAGAAGAGGCCACATCGGGAACAGCGGATGCAATAGACCACATTAGCGGATGTGCAGGTGAACATCTGTCTGATGTGGAAGGTTTTTTTGGGGCCTGGGATGGACGTGAGGGAGGAGGTGTAGGGGAAGGTGTAACACTTCCTGCGGTTGCAGAGAAAGGTGCCAGAGGTGGTGGGGCTGGTGGGGAGTGTGGAGAGGACGAGGTAGTCCTCGTATTGAGACCATTGGGTTGGAGGCTCCCAAGGCGGAATATGAGGTGCTGCTCCTCCAGTTTCCAGATGTCCTCGTATTTCAAGGACAGCAACTTGCCCCCTTCAGTGGTCGAAAACTCTCTCGACCGCATCTCCTGCATTTCCCGCACCTCTGCCCTCACACCCGCTCCCCGCAATAAAAACAAAGACAGAATCCCCCTTGTCTTCATGTATCACCTCACTAACCTCCAGGTTCAACACATCATTCTCCGCCGCTTCCGCCACCTACAATCCGATCCCACGACCAAGGATATACTTCCCTCCCTAACCCTATCTGCCTTCCGTAGGGACCGCGCTCTCCGCGACTCCCTCATCCGCTCCACACTCCCCACTAGCCCCGGCACCTTTCCCTGCAACCGCAGAAAGTGCTACACCTGCCCCTATACCTCCCTGGTCGCCTCCATCCAAGGACCCAAAAAAACCTTCCACATCAGACAGATGTTCACCTGCACATCCGCCAGTGTGGTCTATTGTATCCACTGCTCCCGACGTGGCCTCCTCTACATTGGTGAGACCAAGCGGAGGCTCAGAGTCCGCTTTGTAGAGCACCTGCGCTCGGTTCACAACAAACAACAGCACCTTCCAGTCGCGAACCACTTCAACTCCCCCTCCCACTCCCTGGGCGACATGTCCATCCTGGGCCTCCTCCAGTGTCACAATGATGCCACCCGGAAACTGGAGGAACAGCACCTATATTCCGCCTTGGGAGCCTACAACCCAATGGTCTCAATGTGGACTATACTAGCTTCAAAATCTCCCCACCCCTGGCCTCATCCCATGACCAACCCTCCCTCTCATCCCCACCTCCTTGACCTGTCCGTCTTCTCTCCCATCTATCTGCTCCTCCCACCTCACTGACCAATCCCCACCACTACCTACCTGCACTCACCTATCACCATCCCACCTACCTTCCCCAGCCCCATCCCCCTCTCTATTTATTTCAGAGCTCCCTTCCCCCTCCCCATTTCTGAAGAAGGGTCCCAACCCGAAACGTCAGCTTTCCTGCTCCTCTGATGCTGCCTGGCCTGCTGTGATCTTCCAGCTCCACACTGTGTTACCTCCACACACTGACAGTTACAAAATGTTCTGAAGGTATAGTTGAGGGACGTGGTCCAATCAAAGGGGAAATAAAAGTTTTTTTTCTGTTTCTAGATTCAAAGCACTCACCATGTATGAAGCTGTAGATTGTTTCTTTGGAATCAAATGAGCTATGTGGCTGCCTTTGTTTGTCAGCCTTTCTGGCACCCTTGTAATGATACACTGAATACTGGCAAACAAACCATAGCACCCCCATCAGACCCCAGAATGTGATTGTGGTCAATGACTTGGTTCCAAATAGGTCAACTGCTTGTCAAGTCATACCTATTCATAGATTTTCAGTACCAAATTCCTTGTTATGTCACAAACCATTTGCTTTATAAATTTCATTATCTCTGCCTTGTTGTTTCTTTCCCTAAATTTAATGATGAATTCTAAACTCTCTCATCCATTTATGGTAACAGAAATATCATGATATTCATATGATCACTTAATGACAATGTGACAATTTAGCTCAGCTCTTGCACAGAGTAATGCAACTATATAAACAATAATAAACAAGAAAAGACCAGCCATGATTTCCAGCATCCATCAGTTCTCACAGCCATGTGTTCTCCAGGAAACAACACCTAAAGCCAGAGGAGTCATTTTAACACGAGCATGTTAAGCTCCATGGTGGTGGGCAGGCTCCTTTAAAGTACAAGTCTTTATAGATAATACAGTTAAGAACCTTTCCCGTTAGTTACCAGAGCAGGAAGAGGTCATATCATTTCTTAAACCATAGAAACGCTAACCATGCCTTTGTATGTCAGAATATGTTCATGTTTAGCAAAAGGAAGACTGGATTGCATGGTCTTCTGTGATAAAGGTTGCTCTCTTCACTTTGGTTCATTATCGACTTGGAACAAGCAGGAAGAGCAAATTTAGCGAATTTATGTAATATCTACCACGAAGGTTAAGTTGTCCAAAGACATTTCAAGAAGCACAATAAAGATCGAATACTAATCCAAAAAAGTGGGTATTAACTAGGTCCTTCAAGGAGGACAGGGAGTTAGAGTGGGGAGGATTTAGGTTGGTGATGCAGAGAAGACCAGAGTCAGAAAACCAGAGAGTTCTGAAAAAGGCATTGTACATTTATGGATCTTAAAGAGATGGAAAATATAAGTTGGAACCAGAAAACATTGTTGAGCACTGAACAGGGTTTTGGCTAAGTGGTACTTTTTTTTAGGATAGAATCAAGGCAGAAGGCTTTCAGATGAGAAGAAAATTGTGAAAGAAAATTGCGTTCAATATGAAAGAGCAAAATAAAAACAACACAATATGAAGCATTACTCTGACCACTTTTATTTTTAATATAAGAACATGATCTGGACACAGATAAAGTTGGCTCTTACTTCAAAATTGCAAAGAGAGTAGAAACAGGTAGGGCAAGGGACAGGTGAGTGGTAAATCCATTTTAGAGATCATATATATTTGCAATGTATACCAAGATCAGAAATATACCTCAAATGGTACATTTCCAAATGTAGTGCAGGAGCATAGGGATCTTGATGCACAGTTAAAATTTATGAAGATAGCTGTAAAAGGTCACATTTTGTTGAAATTTTTCATCTTGCATGCATCAGGACAATTCACAAGAATATGAATTCACAGGGAAAATCAACATTTATGCTGCATGAGATGAGGGTGCTGATTGGTTGGGAAGTGAACTTTGATTTGGAGAGAGTTTATCATGGAGAATGCACCCATTAATGTAGATTAACAATTAACTGCCTGGGTTTATTTAAATTTCAAATCGGAAAGGTTGACTCTGATTGGTCAGGGCATTGTCCTAAAAAATGAAGCAATGAATGGATGTCACCTACTTTGTTGAGTTAGATAAAATCTTTACAAAGCAGGTGGACAAATTAAAAACAAAGACAAATGAAATATTAGGGTTATATTGAGGGGTCACAATCACAAAACATATCCTAAGAGGCTAGCTTAAAGGTATTTTTAAAGCAAAGATATCAGAGTGTGAAATGTTGCATCAGGAATGAACTGCATATGCAAGTGGGCATAATAGATCATTCAAGCAGTGGAAGCATGCACATTTTACAAGCATGTTGTAGTCTGCTATGGATAGTGATTGTAGAATCTTCAACTTTCTACCCATATATGGATGACCAGTAATCACTCCTGTTCTTACCTCTTGCCATTGGTATGTACTGGAATGATTTGTAGCTTCATAATCAATTATTTTGTCAAAGTATGAATGCACCTTGCTTGGCAGTTAAGTCCTGGGTGGGACTTGAAGACAGAAATTCAGGCTCGATGATGGTACACACTGTGCCACAAGACCTTCATCAGTAACAATAGCCTTTGCTAAATAGACTACAGTACTATAAAGGGTAATTACTTGAAGTATATAAAAGCAGGTAGGCAAAACAGGATAACCAGAGTGTAAAACCCAATCCTTCAATGGTCCCAAATTCAACACAAACAAGAACTTATTCTCATTGACTACAATGTCTGTTTCACCAAGAAGATGTACTACTTAGTGTTTGAAGTGAGTGAAGTGTTTGATGAATGCTTATTGTTGACTTTACAAGCTATTAAGTGAAAATAGAATTGTACTTAATTTTAGAAACATTTCATTTTGAAACAATATGTTGCATTTGTCATATGAATTCGATTTTCATTAATACAATGTATTGGAATCCACAAATGTTGCAGAGGCAACATTGGGGTGTTGCCACAACACATACAAATCAGATCTAAAGTTATGAATCAGCACAGTAGTCAATTGTCATATAATTTAAAAAAACTACCATGCTGTGCAAAACTTTCAACCAATAGTAGAGAGACCAGTCAGCTTTCAGAGAAATCAACAGATACTGATTTGAATTACTCAATGGTTTGAAAAGATGTCACATTTTCTAAATAGTTCGCTATATCTATCTAATATTGCAAAATTGCACCTAAGAAACTTTATTGTGAACGTTCTGAGCTCAACAAGTTCTAAAAGGATCATTTTTACTTACAGAAGAAAAGATAAATAATCTAAGTCTATTCTTCCTGCTTTCCCAAGTAGGGGAGGGCGAGGAAGGGATGGTGACCAATGGGGTAGCAATGATCGGGTATATATTTGGGAGCACAACACCTCTCGAATCGCAGCTCAGTCTTAGCAGCACGCAGCTCGGATTCATTGTTACCTGGCGCAGGTAAGTAAAGGATGTAATATTTGATTCTCACCGAGGAAGTGAAATCACTTTTGGCAATCTGAAACAGTTCCTAAAACTCGCTCGCTCTCTCTCTCTCTCTGGGCAATTACTCGGTCGTGCGTACATAGGTAACATTTAGCTCATTCTGTGTTTCCAGTAATCGGAATCCCCCACCAAGAATGGCTGCACTTTCGCTGTCCCTGCTAGTGTTGCTGGCGGCTGTCTCAAGTTCTCTGGCCAGAGGTCCATCCCAGAAGACTGTCAGCCCTCAGTCAAAAAGCGAGAGTGCAGGCGAGAAGAAATGCCCTCCCAGTTTATCCAGAGGTAAGCAATCGCTACAAGCGAGTAGGGTGGGGCTTTACGAGTGTGCTTTCGACCTGCTCAGTTTGCTTAACTTTGTGCATTTTTGTTCCATTTTAGGATGGGGCGACGAAATTAATTGGGTTCAGACCTACGAGGAAGGACTATACAAATCAAGAAAGAGGTAACCTCTAACTGAAAGCGCTCTCTAGTGTCTCGGTCTGCGCCTGTGCACCTTCACTCTTTCGGATGTTTGGATATTCCTATAGGAAACTCGCGTATATACAATTAACATTAGCTGGTAGATGTGGAACAACTTCCGAAATGACTGATCAAGTGTCAAACTGCAGTGCCCGAGGAGAAGTGAAACTGCAAGCTTGGGGTGGTTAATGAAAACAGCAGTGTACTCAGAAGGGGTTATTAGAAGAAAACGTGTTTAAAAAGCAGTGAGGTGAGGCGACAGGACGTAAGAGGAAAAAAAAACGTGTTATATATCGAGGAAAGCAAAGGGCTATTCAAGAAGTACGCACATATTCCAACAGCCCACTATTTGTAGAGATTATTACTAAGGCAGGAAACATTGTCTCGTCCCCGCCTCTCTAACACACCACCATTGACAAAAAGGCGGGTGATGGTAAAAAGGAAATACAGAAACAGAACCTAATCCGAGAGATACCGGAAGGTCAAGTAAAACGTGAAGGATAGTAAAGTGTACTTTGCTTTGATTTTGTTTCTAAGTGTTGGAAATCTCTGTGCCACAAAGATGAATAGATATGCATTAGTCCCCAAAACAGAACTCCTGGGTGATTGTGTATGTTTATGCTAGGTACTAGTTTGTTAAATTGAATGAATTGATATCTCTTAAATTTAATCTCTCCTGAGCCCCAGTTTTTTTGTCTGTTAATATAAATGGCTCCAAATCCCTAAAATATAAGAAGTACATTTAGTCCCTTCAAGTTTGTTGGGTCATTGAATAAGATCATGGCTGACTTTCCCACAACTTGGCTTTCCCTCACTAACCCAATATACCTTGATTCCCGGCGTACTTAAAACAGGAAGTGAACAATTTGGGACATTCATCAAACACGCACTGATCTGAGATTATAATCGACCTGGAATATCAGACCCTTGCTCTCCTCAGTCAGCGACAGCTACTCGTGAATGCTGTGGCTCGTTCTCTTGCAGTGTTGAGGGATGAATGAATGCAATTTGTCAATTTTCTCATGGAAGGGAAGGGTGTATACTGTGGGAAGGCTCCCAGAAATAGGTGCACTTAATCTGCATCTTCAATTTTAAAAAAAATTCTACTGAAGTGAGAACTGAATTTCCAAAGTATGGAATCAGAATGTGAGGATTGTTACATTTGATATTTCTAATTGTTTGTTTTTTACTTTGGTAAATGAAAGATTTCAGTTAATCAAATGTGGGTTTTTTTGGTGCACATGATTGTTAAAATCCAAAATACCTATCTCAGGCCATTATGCCTAAGGCCTCATGGGCTGAGCTCATGATGTCTACTCATTTCACAAGCTAGTTCAAGTTGGGTGCAATAGGTAACGCCTTATTAATGGCACAGAGACAAATGGACTCTGTTTGCCTATGCTTCTTGCCACACTAAACCCATTAGGAGTCTGTGTACAAACGGTGCACTCAGATCATCATGGCTTTGATTTCAGAAATAAAAGAACCCTCCCTCTACTCCAGAGGAGCCATACTAAACAATAAGTATTTATTCCTGGCTGACACCCTCCTTCTTATAGGGCCAATCTTTCATGCTGTCACTCATGAGTGTTTCAACAGCTCAAATCCTGAAAGAGGTTTTGAGTCATTGCTATCAATGACATCAAAAATAGGTGGTACCACAGACTGCCAACAGTCTGTATGTTTACAGTGTTTGACAATCCACCTTTGGCCCTGGAGCATACCTGTTGCATCATTAATGAAGTGTCTGGAGCACCACAGATACTTGAGTGAGATGAACTCTCTCTTTATCTTACAAAGTCAACTTATTTGAGCACAGGCAGGCAAAACCTGATGAGCAGCAATTCTCGACAAGGATAGCATTCATCCAAGTAGTTTCTAGATGCTGTCAGCATGTAGGACATGCTGGTGTTTGAATAACAAATGAATCTTGAGCAAAATGTTGGACTACAGCAATCAGTTGAGGATCTTGCCATATTGTTACATCTGAATTCTCTTTGCTGTGCACCACCAGTCTGTCCTTTAGCTCATTCAGTTACAAATATGCACACCGTAAGGGAATGTTGCTTGTTCTTGCTCTGACACATTCCTGAGGGTTGCAGAGCAAAAAATATTGAATTCCTTTTGTGTTAAAGTACAATGGTGGGAATCTATTTTTCCCTTTAATAAACCTGGCCTTTTAGGACAGAAACAAAATAGTATGCGCTCTAATGGGGAGAGAACCACTGGGGAGCAAAGCATGGTTTTTTGATAGACTTTTCCAAACCCATAGTAAGATCTGAAGTACTGTTGGATTCTACCAATATTATTTGTCTGAGGTTGACCCTATGTCAGACTTTGACTAATTAGTCAGGTACCAATCCTGTCCAGTGCAGGTAATCATCAAGGAGGAAGGCCATAAGGCACATTGTGATTCATCCATTCAGATAAATCTGAAGGCCTCCCAACTGTATCACTGATTTGTTTCTTAAACAACTCCAGGGCATCAGCCCCCACTAATTTGGATGTTCTTGATTGCTCTTTATGTGCATAAGAATTTCATGATGTCAGTCATACAATTGACTTGTTTGAATCTGTGTCCCTCTGCTCAAGTCACTGTTCAAATTAATACAATACTTGACTTTTTTTCCTTTTGTTTAAAGCAATAAGCATAGAAGCAATCACTTTTTTCCTGTTTTAATATAATCAGTAATAATTCTATAGATCCACCATGTATCTTTTCCATGCATTTCATCCAGTGGTTGAAGGTCTTAGTGAACAGAATTTCACATGCTGCTTGGGATGTGATTTTTACCAAAGCACAAAGCCTAACAATTACCTCGTTACTTGGATAATAAGATATTGGAGCAGAATTAGGCTATTTAGTACAATGAGACTTTTTTGACATTCGATCAAGCTTGACATTAGTCAACCCCATTCTCTGACCTTCTCCCCATAACCATTGATCCCCTTGCCATTCAAGAACCTATCTCTCTCTGCCTTAAATACACTCAATAATTTGGTCTCCACAACTCTTTGACAATGAGTTCCATATATCCATCACCCACTGGCTGAAGAAATTCCTCCTCATCTCTGTTCTAAAGGGTCATCCCTCCAAACTTATTCTACGGTTTATGTTAATCATTCAGCCTTCCATTGAGCTTTGTTTACTTATTTTCCTGTGTTGAATAATATTTAACATCAAGTCTAAGTCTCCTTCAGGTACATCTTTAGCTATTTCAATTTATGCAGCTTAAAGATCATCTCTTTCCTATATGTAGTTCTTGCAACATGCAATGTTATGTCATAAATTTTTCTGACCACTTAAATATTCATCTGATCTGTTCTGTAATTTCCAAATTGTCAATTCTGTTACTTCTATTTAATTATTTTCAAACTTAATCTTTCTTTGCATGGAGTTTCTAAATAATTCTTATTTAGGTAAGTCATGTACTGGAGCAACATTAAGCATTCCGTAATATTTTATCCCCAGGCAAGTGTCTTATCCATTTTTGAAGGCTTGTCCTTAAATAGCACAACATTTGAGTACAACTAGTCTTTCATGTGGAACTTCAGCAAAAACTTTCTTTTTCTGGAAGTCAGGCTGACATACAGCTCTTCACAGTCAATGTGGTTTGCCATTAATCAAAGCATCCTGCTAAAGATATAAATCCAACCTGTCTTCTCTCTAGTCACCATAAGTGAAAATGTTTAAGTTCCAGTCCAATTCTTAATGGTCCATATGCTGACTGATAAACTAAATGGCCTACAATGTAATTGCAAATTGCTAGCTGCTTTCCAAAAATCATTTGAATGGGAAATAAGATTAGTGCATCTGAACACAAGAATTTGAAGTTAAATAGGAAAACAACTTGAGAAACCTCTTCAATGCTGACCATGCGTTGTATGAATTCCAGTCCTTCACCCAAATTTATTTTCTTTAAAAGTGTGTTTTTCATAGGATTTAAATGAAATATTAATTATGGTATTCCATGTTTTATTTACTGATCTGGCATTCTTATTTCATTTCAGTAACCGACCTTTGATGATTATCCACCACTTGGACGATTGCCAATTCAGTCAAGGTAAGTGATCACTTCAAAAAACCAGGTTAATTTCCTAGATTGTATTTCATCATGCTTTGGAGTGAAATAGCTGCCAATAATGCTCAGATTTAGTATGGAATATTTACAATCACTTAACCAAAAATGATCAGTAGTATTGCACAACTTTCAAATATTTTCCATAACTCTTAACAGCCTTGAAGCAGGCATTTGCTCAGAATAAGGAGATTCAGAAAATGGCAAAAGAAGACTTCATTATGCTTAATCTTGTGGTAAGTGAGAAAAATAGACATTGAATGCTTGCGTTTTAGGTTCTGGCTGTTTGGAGCTCAGCATTCTGATGTCATTCTTCGGTACTTTGCATCTGAGTCCACCAAGAAAGTCTGTTTTAACTTCATCATCCTGAACTATTTTAGCACCATAAAGTATATGTTGCTCTTTTCTCCACTGTACAGTACTTCACATCCATCACTATCTAGCCTGCTACACTTCTTTCTTTTGATTCCACGGCTTTGCAGTGATGAGCCCTCAGATGCCTTAGTCTATATACTTAATAACCCTCCCTCTCTCTACAGCATTGTGCTTTTAGTTATCTTTCAAATAATTTCTTATCCACTCAAGTTCTGTCCCTGAATATTCATTCCTTTGATCTTAATTAGTACTGTTTTTATTAAAAAATCGACCTTTACAAACACTTTTTTTTTAGAAGTTTACACACATGGTACTGTAGGGATTAATGCAATAGGCCTCTTGTCTCTTTTCAGAAAGATTGTTGGTCAAGTAGAATTCTGCCCAATTAGTTGCTTAATTGCTGTTTTCTAATTTGTCATTTTACTGAATTTTCAAGAGCTCTCTAATGACTGATTTCAATTAAAATTAGATATTTAATTCACTATCCATTTTTACCAACACATTTAAAATGCGTATTATTAGCTATTTACAAGAAATTCCTCGGTGACCATCAATTGACTTGTTAATGATTCTCAATTCCCCTCACACTCTATGGAAACTACTATCTAATCCTGGAGACTTTAGTTTTCTCAAAATACTTAAGTTCACATGGGACTTAAAGAAATTGCTGGTCTTACTAAGACAGTCTCTAAGGAGGACATGTTTCTCATTCTCCCACTCCCCCATGATTCACTTAACAATATCAGTTTGCTATATTATAGTAGATGATAGCAATTGAGTACAAGAAATAAAGTATTGTACAGTGTGAGCAAATGTATGCTTCTTAGCTTGGTGCATTTGTATGTAAGTAGTTTGCATGTAACAAACTTTGTGGGAAAGTCTTCAGATGTAGATCATGGCATATGAGTTAAACAGATGTATTAGACAATCCCAGTTCCTTGGAGTCAAAAATCATGTATTTGCAAAATAATCAGCATAAGACCATGAAATGTGACGCTTGCTTTAGTAATCAGTCTCCATTCAGCACCCCTGTTAAAACCTGCTTAGCTTCCCTTCTAATCTTAATTCGGTATATGGGATCAAGCAGATAGAGGCTGTCATGTGAAGAAGATGCACAGTGTTTTAAGATGGGAGCAAATTACTGCAGATGTTGGAATCTGTACTGTGGGTCAGGCAACATCTGTGGAGAGAGCAAGCTAACATTTTGAGACTAGATGACTTTTACCAGAGCTGACGTGAAATGTGGAGAGGCAGCAATTATGCAATAGTTGGGGGAAGGTCGAGTCCTGGGAAGAAAGGATGTTGATAGTTCAGATTAAGTGATTTGAAATGTAAGAATGGCAGTACAATGGTGTCTAACTGTCAGACTTGAAAGAACAGACAGTTCCACGGGGTTGGTGGGGAGGGGAGAGAGGACATTATAACAGAATGTACCAGGTAAAGCTGAAGGAATGGGAGTTGTTTCATGTCTTGAAGGTGTTAATCTCAGTATTAAATCCAGAAGATTGTAAAGTGCCTAGTCTGAAGATGAGATGTTGTTCCTCCAGTTTGTGCTGTGATTCACTGGAGCACTGCAGCATGCCGAGGACAGACATGTGGGCTAGCGAGCAAGATGCTGTGTTAAAAATGACTGGCTGCAGGAAGTTAGGAGTCATGCTTACACACAGACCAAAGGTGTTCTGCAAAGCAGTCACCCAGTCTGCGCTTGGTTTCCCCAATGTGGAGTAGGCCACAAAGGGGGCAGCAAATACAATACACAAGATTGGAGGAGGTAGAAGTGATATGCTGCTTCACCAGGAAAGACTGTTTAGGTCCTTGGGTGGCAAGCAGGGAGATGGTGAAGGGGCGGGTGTTGCACCTTCTGCACGAGAAGGTGTTGTGGGAAGGGGGAACCTGGTGTTGGTGGTCAGGGAATGATCTCTGAAATGCAGATGGGCTGTGAGGGAAAGATGTGTTTGGTGTTGGCATTCTGCTGGAGTTCTCTGAAATGGCAGAGAATGACCCTTTGAATGTGGAGGCTGGTGGGGTGAGAAGTGAGGACAAAGGTGACCCAATCCAACTGAATGATGGGAAGGGGCAAAGGTGGAAGCACAAGTAATAAGTCAGATGTAGTTGAAGGCCCTGCTAACAACCATGTGCAGGAATCCACGGTTATGGAATGTATGCTGACACAAAGCAGGGACTGTCATCGTCTGGCATGATGAGTTAAGAGGAAAGGATCCTCCAGTAAGAAGAATGAATGAAACAAAAACTGTGTTCCAGTTAAAAGACATAACTGATAACTCATCAAATAAAAGCTGCAGTGAGGGAAGTTGATGTTAGTGGAAAACCTAGTGTGAGAATGAGAATTTGTCCCAAAAACACAAGCATCATCAGGACATGGACCAAGCCAGTGGCTTATCTTGCCCAATGGATCTCTGCAAAGCACTGAAATGCTTACATCATCAGAAATACACTGTGTATATATGGACTCAAGTGGGCCTAATCAAACAGAATCTGACAAAGATTTCAGTCCAATAGTCAATTTAATGCAGCTACTTTATGGAAGAAATAGTTTAGCGTTGTGACAGAAAACTGAAACTGCTCAGACTACCAAAAGCCCTCCAGTGCCAAAATTCTCCATTTCTAGCACTTTTGCCTCTTAGGCAGCAAAGTCACACAGCCATTAAGTCATAAGTCAATAACTGCTTATGAATTTTGATGTCCAATAACCAAACTATGGAGTAGAAAGCTTAAAGCTTAGTGAGAAGTACAAGCCAAAAGACACTATCCTAGTGATTATTCCATCAGCCATGCAGGAAACTAAGTTGAAGTGCATGAAAGCTTTTCACGTAGAACATAGAACATTACAGCGCAGTACAGGCCCTTCGGTCCTCGATGTTGCGCCGACCTGTGAAACCAATCTGAAGCCCATCTAACCTAAACTATTCCATTATCATCCATATGTTTATCCAATGACCATTTAAATGCCCTTAAAGTTGGCAAGTCTACTACTTTTGCAGGCAGGGCATTCCACACCCTTACTACTCTCTGAGTAAAGAACCTACCTCTGATGTCTGTCCTATATCCATCACCCCTCCATTTAAAGCGATGTCCCCTCGTGCTAGCCACCACCATCCGAGGAAAAAGGCTCCCACTGTCCACCCTATCTAATCCTCTGATCGTCCTGTATGTCTCTGTCTCCTCTTAACCTTCTTCTCTGTAACGAAAACAGCCACAAGTCCCTCAGCCTTTCCTCATAAGACCTTCCCCTCCATACCAGGCAACATCCTGGTAAATCTCCTCTGCACCCTTTCCAATGCTTCCACATCATTCCTATAATGCAGTGACCAGAACTGTACGCAATACTCCAAGTGCGGCCGCACCAGAGTTTTGTACAGCTGCAACATGACCTCATGGCTCTGAAACTCAATCCCTCTACCAATAAAACCTAACACTCCGTACACCTTCTTAACAACCCTATTAACCTGGATGGCAACTTTCAGGGATCTATGCATATGGACACCACGACATCTCTGCTCATCCACACTACCAAGAATCTTACCATTAGCCCAGTACTCTGTATTCCTGTTACTCCTTCCAAAATGAATCACCTCACACTTTTCCGCATTAAACTCCATTTGCCACCTCAGCCCAGCTCTGCAGCTTAGCTATGTCCCTCTGTAACCTGCAACATCCTTCTGCACTATCCACAACTCCACCGACTTTGGTGTCATCCGCAAATTTACTAACCCATCCTTCTACGCCCTCATCCAGGTCATTTATAAAAATGATAAACAGCAGTGGCCCCAAAACAGATCCTTGAGGTACACCACTAGTAACTGAACCCCAGGATGAACATTTCCCATCAACCACCACCCTCTGTCGTCTTACAGCTAGCCAATTTCTGATCCAAACCGCTAAATCACCCTCAATCCCATGCCTCCGTATTTTCTGCAATAGCCTACCGTGGGGAACCTTATCGAACGCTTTACTGAAATCCATATACACCACATCAACCGCTTTACCCTCATCCACCTGTTTGGTCACCTTCTCAAAGAACTCAATAAGGTTTGTGAGGCACAACCTACCCTTCACAAAACCACGTTGACTATCCCTAATCAAATTATTCCTTTCTAGATGATTATAAATCCTATCTCTTATAATCCTTTCCAACATTTTACCCACAACCCACTGGTCTATAATTACCAGGGTTGTCTCTACTCCCCTTCTTGAACAAGAGGACAACGTTTGCTATCCTCCAGTCTTCTGGCACTGTTCCTGTAGACAATGACGACATAAAGATCAAAGCCAAAGGCTCTGCAATCTCCTCTCTAGCTTCCCAGAGAATCTTAGGATAAATCCCATCCTGCCCAGGAGACTTATCTATTTTCACACCTTCCAGAATTGCTAACACCTCCTTATGAACCTCAATCCCATCTCGTCTAATAGCCTGTATCTCAGTATTCTCCTTGACAACATTGTCTTTTTCTGGTGTGAATACTGACGAAAAATATGCATTAAGCGCCTCTCCTATCTCTTCAGACTCCACGCACAACTTCCCACTAGTGTCCTTGACTGGCTCTAATCTTACTCTAGTCATTCTTTTATTCCTGACATACCTATAGAAAGCTTTAGGGTTTTCCTTGATCCCACCTGCTAAAGACTTCTCATGTCCCCTCCTGGCTCTTCTTAGCTCTCCCTTTAGGTCCTTCCTGGCTAACTTGCAACTCTCAAGCGCCCTAACTGAGCCTTCACACCTCACCTCTACATAAGCCGCCTCCTTCCACTTGACAAGAGATTCAACTTCTTCAGTAAACCACGGTTCCCTCGCTGGACCACTTCCTCCCTGCCTGACAGGTACATACTTCTCAAGGACACGCAGTAGCTGTTCCTTGAACAAGCTCCACATTTCAATTGTGCCCAGCCCCTGCAGTTTCCTTCTCCATCCTATGCATCCTAAATCTTGCCTAATTGCCTTCCCCCAGCTATAACTCTTGCCCTGCAGTATATACCTATCCCTTTCCATCGCTAAAGTAAACATAACCAAATTATGATCACTAGCACCAAAGTGCTCACCTACCTCCAAATCTAACACCTGGCCTGTTTCATTACCCAGTACCAAATCCAATGTGGCCTCACCTCTTGTTGGCCTATCGACATACTGTGTCAGGAAACCCTCCTGCACACATTGGACAGAAACTGACCCATCTAAAGTACTCTAACTATAGTGTTTCCAGTCAATATTTGGAAAGTTAAAGTCCCCCATAACAACTACCCTGTTACTTTTGCTCCTATCCAGAATCATCTTTGCAATCTTTTCCTCTACATCTCTGGAACTTTTCGGAGGCCTATAGAAAACTCCCAACAGGGTGACCTCTCCTTTCCTGTTTCTAACCTCAGCCCATACTACCTCAGTGGACGAGTCCTCATCAAACGTCTTTTCTGCCACCGTAATACTGTCCTTGACTAACAATGCCACACCTCCCCCTCTTTTACCACCTTCCCTGATCTTACTGAAACATCTAAACCTTGGAACCTGCAACAACCATTCCTGTCCCTGCTCTAGCCATGTCTCCGAAATGGCCACAACATCGAAGTCCCAGGTACCAACCTGTGCTGCAAGTTCACCCACCTTATTCCAGATGCTCCTGGCATTGAAGTAGACACACTTCAAACCATCTTCCTGCCTGCCGGTACACTCCTGCGACCTTGAAACCTTATTCATGGCCTCACTACTCTCAACCTCCTGTACACTGGAGCTACAATTCGGGTTCCCATCCCCCTGCTGAATTAGTTTAAACCCTTTTGAAGAGCATTAGCAAGTTTCCCCCAGGATATTGGTACCCCTCTGGTTCAGATGTAGACCATCCCGTTTGTAGAGGTCCCACCTACCCCAGAATGAGCCCCAATTATCCAGGTATCTGAATCCCTCCGTCCTGCACCATCCCTGTAGCCACGTGTTCAACTGCTCTCTCTCCCTATTCCTCACCTCGCTAGCACGTGGCACGGGTAACAAACCAGAGATAACAACTCTGTTTGTTCTAGCTCTAAGCTTCCACCCTAGCTCCTTGAATTTCTGCCTTACATCCCCATCCCTTTTCCTACCTATGTCATTGGTGCCTAAGTAGAATCTCTACAGTGTAGAAACAGGCCCTTTGGCCCAACAAGTCCACACTGACACTCGGAGGATCCCACCCAGACCCATCCCCTTAATCTACATATCCCTGAAAACTATAGCCAATTTAGCATGGCCAATCCACCTAACCTGCACATTTTTTTGGATTGTGGGAGGAAACCGGACCACCCGGAGGAAACCTACACAGACATGGGGAGAATGTGCAAACTCCACAGTCACCCAAGGGTGGAATTGAACCCGGGTCCCTGGCGCTGAGAGGCAGCAGTGCTCACCACTGAGCCACCATGCCACCTGTTCACAATGAATATCAAGTTCCTTGCAGGAGATTTTTGTATATGACAGTAGCAAGATGAATAAAAATGGAGCCAATTTGCACATTATTAATGTCTGTTTAAAGAATGCCATGTGTGGGACATGTTCAGCTCCCATAAACTGAGATCAAGAGATACCTGCAAAACAAATAACACCCAGTTATACCAGGAGATCTAATGTCTGTCATTCAACCTGTGATAGGGAGTTAGCACTGGGGTTGGAGCATGGCTCAACAACTCATTCAAGGATCATCTTAATTATCAAAAGTCCTAATGATAAACCTTTCTGACACTTCCTTTAGAAACCAAAACCTCATTCTCATCTTGATAAGAAAAGGTGCAAGATGTTTGGGCAATTTCAAAATTCCCCTTGTCTGATTCAGTGTAATACTGCTCCACATATACTTTTTAGCAAATGCCTGTGGGAATGGTGCAAGATGTGAAGGCAAACAAAGTAAAGTCAAGAGCCAGCCATTATTTTAATAGAATGGTCTTGTTCTCTAAATATTGACTAGTTCATACGTTATAGCACCATATTCTAACAGTAGTAACTGCATGTCAGAATCTTCAGGACACTCTCTGGAATCTTAGACTATAGTATATCAAATGTGACTTTCATGTGAGAGTGGCATTTTCAGTTAGGATATTTTCTAAATGAAAGAAAACAATGGATGCTACTTAATTGTGCTGTATTTTTTTTTTCCCATTTTACACCAGCACCTTGGTGAAAGAGCAGGTTCATGTTAAGCATATACATGTTCACTTCTGGTTTATTTTTAACTATGCATCTTTTTAGCATTGTTTGAGTTTACTGATTGGCATTGCTAAATGCAATGGTAGCTTTTTTGCTAGCACTGCAACTAAATAATTTTCTTCATTATAGTTTGAGACAAATGACAGCAATTTGACACCTGACGGACAGTATGTTCCGAGGATAATGTTTGTCGGTAAGAATTTCAATATCTGTATCTTTGAAGAATATAATTATTTGGTTAGTATTCCAGATATTTAGTTTGTGTAGTTGTGTATTGAGTGCCTTTTTGTTTTCTTTCAATACAGATCCTTCCTTAACAGTGAGGGCAGATATCAAAGGGAATTACAGTAACCGTAAATATGCCTATGAACCTAAAGACATTGACCTCTGTAAGTCTAAGTTGCTTTGTTTTATCAAACAATCTCCAGCACATACTGGATATACTATTGCAAATGTACCCTCAGGCAACAGATGTGGAGGGAGGATCAAGAATTCACAAATCGGGTCAATTACTTTGCATCAAACTAGGAAAAACTAAAAATGCAATCAGTTTTGAGCAACTGAAGGTGTGAGGTATTGAAAAGGACAAGAGGGAAAGTCTTTGAGGTGAAAGGTGTAGATGACAGACTAAAACACCAAGAATGTTGGTTGAGCAAGGGCAGAAAAAGGCAATACGACAAGTAAAGAAACTGAAAATGTGTGGAGAGGAGATTTGAATGACAGGTGATGAACAGCCACAATTTGAAGTCAAAAACAAGAGTAAAACTGAAACCTGCAAAGAAAATGGGTATCCATTCTTGTGGCACACCATCCTTCAGTCAAAGCGAAGAAACTCTATTATTTAAATTTTCCACTCTGCACTCACACTGACACCTCTCCTCAAACTTCTCTCTTCTTCTACCATAAGACGTAGGAGCAGAAATTAGGCCATTCACCCCATCAAGTTTGCTGCACGATTCAATCACAGCTGATAAGTTCCTTAAACCTGTTCTCCCACTTTCTCCCTGTAATCTTTGGCTCTCGTGCTCTCATGCTCTCCTTCAGAACTCTGGGGTGTGGTCTATCTGCTCCAGGTGGTTTAGCCACCCGAGGTGATGGCCACCATACTCACCTCTGCCCCCAACTTCTGAATTTTTGGGATATTACTCATGTCTTCCACTGAAGACTGACGCAAAGAACTTATTTGGTTCCTCAGCCTTTTCTTTGTAATAGTACTGCTGCTCCAGCATCATTTTCCAGTGGTCCAATGTCCACTTTTGCCTAGCCTTCCACAAGCTATATTGACCATTACCTCTGCCTCCATTTTTTGCCAGTAGCAGCAAGATCAGACCTATCTATCCCATGGAATTAAAATCTGGCCCTGATCTTGCCTCTCCAAACTATTTCAACTGGAGTGGTAATGCTTCCATTTACAGGTTTTCTGGATTATAGGTGTGTTTGGGGGGGTGGGGTTTCATTCTGGTTCCTGCTCTCGGTTACTTTTTACACTGCAAATAGGAACCTGATTCAGGGTGAAGCAGGATTGGTCTCAATTGTAACATTGCCACAGTTGAATAATCTACTGACAGTGGGAGCTTTTGGTTTACTCAAAGTACTAGAGGATTAATAGTGCCTATTGGATCCTGGCCAAATGGCAGAACAGGATATGAAATTGAGAGAGAGAT
>NC_063333.1:84743344-84772190 GCF_021869965.1 Rhincodon typus
CCAGCATCTGCAGTTCCTACTATCTCTGAGCTCATTTAGAGAGCTGGTGCAGGAACAATAAGTCAATTGGTCTCTTCTCTGCTGTAACAACTCTCTGATTCTGTTCCATTCATGTTAAATTTTGTCCTGTTCAACATCACTAATCAGTCAATGAAACAGCATGAATTGGGATTGAATTAAGAATCTGTCATGACATTCCAGTTTACTAGTATAACTTCTATGGTCCACAATCTCTCTCTCTCTCCTCATAAAACCAAGCAATTTGCATTCTAGGAGATCATGCTCAAAAGAACAGATTTCAGACTTGTGTTGATGCTGATGGCATACACAACAGGCATCTTGTGAACTCCACAGCCCAATAGAGATAGAAAACTGAAATAAATTTGACCATACATCAATAATACTTTGTTTCTCTTTCTTTTAGTGATTGCAAATATGAAGAATGCCAGAAACATTCTAAAGAATGAATTATAGAAGCTTGAAGTCATCTATCTACCATAAGCTTTATTCATTACATTATTTCTGTTCAACACTTGTAACTATAATAAACTTATTGTGTAGAGTCATTGCATATCACTGTCCCAATAATGCACTGATATGTGCAAAACAAGTGTAAATAATGTTCTCTCAATATGGGCATTTCAGCTTGTACGCAATGACATTTTAATAAACCCTTTTGATACCAAATGTGTGTGTTTCACAGACAGTAGGAGTTTCTATTATATAGTTCTGATTGATTTACAATTTAAAAATATGAAAGGAATTTGAATTTTGAGTGCTTTTCATGACCTGAATGTCTCAAATTTTACAGCTAGAAAATACTTTTAAAGTTCACCCATTACTTTATGTCAAATACCCCCACACTGTTGATCATTAATCATTTTTAAAAATGAGTTAGCCAGTGATACCTAATTATGCGATACTTATGCTAGAGAATGTTTACACACTGATTAGATTGTTTACTGGATATTATTGGTCCTCCGAAAGACACAGGTTTAATTCTGTCCACACCTGTATAAGTAACTCATTTCTTTTTGAATAACATCCTATTTAGCTGCTTTGAGATCTTTAATCACTATTTAGATGCTGTAGGGTGATTTAAATAAATGCAAAAAGATGAAGAAGGCTTAATAAGCCTCATTTAGCTTATTAATTCAGGCAGTTTATTCTTGTTTGTTTTGATTCAGCTGAGATCAAACTTTTGCTAATTCAGTTTTAACAACTGCTGCTGCTTTTCTATCTGAAGTTTTAATTTATATTCAAGAACAAGTGTTTCCTCCTGCAGTCGTAGAGTAATAGGGGTCTACAGCACAGAAAAAGACACTTCGGCCCATCGAGCCTGTGCCCTCTGTTTTTAGCATCCAGCTTTCTCAAGTCCTTTCCATACCTATTCCTTTTACTTTACATAATTCGCTTTGAACATTGTGCCTGTCAGTTTTCTTTGTGATTTCTTCCACTTCTTTCCTTTTCAATTCACAAATTGGCTTTGCACTCAGGCAGGATAGTCGTTTCTTCAAACCAACAACCTCAAGATTTGTTTTGTTAATACTATTTTAACCAAATTATTTTCGTGCTTTTTCTGGAATTCAACTTTAAGTTGATTTCTTCTCCAACTGTACGATTTTGGCATGTAACATAATACTGTGAGATGTAAGTTAATTACAAATTTATTTTCATGTAAGTATTATTACACAAAGTTATTTTACTCACTCTTTGGACATGCAGTGACACATCTCCAGTGCAGCTGGGACTTGAACTTAGATCATCTGGACTCAGAAGTAGAACACTACCACTGCACAACCAAATCACCCAAATTTCAATTATAGATTTGGTTAAGAGAGCCAATCTAAAGTTCTGCCAATCTTCATTAATTACAAGACTGATTCCAGTTACAAGTATGTTTTCACAGAATTTACTAAGTTTATTGTAGCAAGTACAAAAATCAATAAGGTGGTGGAGTCAGTGAATTCAACAGTTCCCTTTCTGGCTTTTTTCTAAACACTATGACTAAAAACCAAGCCTTATTAACCTTTCCAACCAGCCACTACCCCATGGGCATGATAAGAGATACCCTGAATTCTAATTGACTTGTTAGTCAATGAACAGTTCATCTCAGATTGGCTTAACAGTGTGCGTCCAATTCCTGATATGAGTATTAGTCATTTTAGTGAGATCACTTCCTCCTAACTCCTGATTAGTTTTCTAATATGTCAATTATTCAAGAGACCATCCTCTCCAAAATTCTGTTATTTCTATGGTTTCTCACTGAGATGTTGACATATTTTACAATATCTGTCTTACTCAAGTGTTCAGGATATGAGGATGTACATTGTCATGTCCTCATGATAGATATCCTGAGCTCATTGTCCCAGACTTACTTAATTGGTGCCAGTTTCCCATTGGATGAAACTTTATCAATGATTGTACATTTTTATACGTAATACAGTTAATTTTAAATACATAACAGCACTGTAAACATTAAGTTCATGGAGAGTCTTGACTAATAAAAGTTTTAAAAAATAAGATTATATTATCATAAAACTACTTGTACTCTATTACAGAGGTTAATTCTAATTCAAAGGTATAGATTCTAGTTTGTAAAGGTACCAATGGGACTTCCTCACACTAAAGATGAATGCCAAACCTTCCTTCTCAATCTGGGCATATTTGCATTCGGCTTCAGCCAAAGTCCAGGAAGCATACGCTGTCAGGTGTTCTTCTCCATTGGGCTACAGGTGAGCCAACACTACCCTGATACCATACAGGCAGGCATCACATGGCAGCACTACCTCTCACTTCAGATTGTAGCAGGCCAGCACGTTAGATGATGATAGCTGCTTTTTCACTTCCCTAAAGGCTACTTCTTGGCTACGTGACCAGTTCCAAGGCTGAACCGTTTTCAACAGCAGATGTAAGGGTGCCAAGATGAAGGCCAGGTTATGTATGAATTTTTTGTGATAATTCACTAACCTAAGGAAAGACATAAGCTCCAGTACAGATGTGGGAGTTGGGGTTCCTATGATCGCCCTCACTTCCTCTTCCAATGGATGTAACCTGGTTTTGTCAACTCTAACCCAAATAGGTTCACTTGGGGTGCCTGGAACATGCATTTTTCCCTTCTAAGGTGTACGCCTGCCTTGGAGAAATGTTGAAGTGCTATGTCCAAGTTCTCCATGTGCTCCTTATTGGTCTTCCCTGTTAATAGTACGTCACCCAGATTAATGGCAACCTGAGGTAGCCCTTGTAAAATGCTCTCCATGGTCCGCTGGAAAAGGGCACAGACTGATGGTACCCCAAATGGCAGCCTTGTATATTGGTATAAACTCTTATGGGTATTAATTGTAGCGTACTTCTGGGACTCCTCATCCAGCCGCAGTTGCAGGTCGGCGTGGTTCATGTTTAGCTTCGTAAAGGATAGCCCATCTGCCAACTTTGCATGCAAGTGCTCACTGTGAGGGATAGAGTATTTATCCAGCTGTGAAAAATGGTTTACTGTTTGTATAAAATCCCCATAAATGTGAACTGAGCCATTAGGCTTCACAATCGGTACGACCGGTGCTGCCCATCTGCAAACTGCACTGGTTTGATGATCCCTTCACTCTCCAACCTCCTGATTTCTACCTCTACTTTTGCCCACAAGGCAAATGGCACCAGCCAGGCCTTGCAAAGTCTCGGAATTGCTTCCTGGTCAACATGTAAATTGGCTTTGGCCCCTTTGATAGTCCCAAGCCCTTCCTGAAAATCTCCTGGGTATTTCACTCGGACTTCACTGAAGCAGCCATTTTCTAATTGAAAAATGTTGAGCCAATCCAGGTAAATTTTTCTCAGCCAATTCCACCCTATTAGACTTGGGCCTGAGCACTTTACTACCATCAGTGGTAAATGCACCAAGTGCCTCTCATAGGAGACCCCTTAGTCTGATTTGGATGTCACTCAGCAATTTAATTGTTCCAACCCATATATAGGGGGACTTTCCAGGGTGTGCACTCTCCTGAGTACCAGCCTACAAGTTTTCTTACTTGAGTCAGGTCTTGTAGGACTCCTTCACCGTCTCGAGTCTGCAAACCGGCAGCAACTACAATAGCTTGCCAATCCAGATCCTGAAGAACTGTTTAGCCACTTGGCCAAGGCTCGGCTTTATTTTGGGGTTCTGCTGTGGCCTGTCCTAGGGTCCCTCTGCTCAGGATATGCCCTGTGTGAGGCTCTGTGATTGCCGGCACTCAAGTGACATTCCCCAAGCTTAGTGAGACACGTGAGGGAATCCACTTCCGTTGGGATGCCCTGTAGTTCCCATGCTCGAGTTGCTGCATTTTCTAATGGGAAAGCTAGTTGCACTGCCTGTTTGAAGTCCAGTTGGGCTAGTAGGCGCTTCCTCATAGTTATGTCATTAACCCCATTTACCAAACGGTCCCTCATTCAGTGTTAACCCAACATCACATGCCTCTGCCAGTTGTCTCAACCTTATCAAAAATCCCAATGCGGATTCCCCTGGTTCTATAACAACCGAATAAAACAGATAGCATCTCAGAATTAGAGGAGCTTTGGGGTTGTAATATTCCTTAAACAATTCTGTCAACCCTTGGAGATAGTGAGAACTGCCGATGCTGGAGTCAGAGATAACATATTGTGGAGCTTGAGGAGCACAGCAGGCCAGGCAGCATCAGATGAGCAGGAAAGCTGACGTTTCGGGTCGGGACCCTTCTTCAGAAATCAGGGTCCCGACCGGAAACGTCAGCTTTCCTGTTCCTCTGACGCTGCCTGGCCTGCTGTGTTCCTCCAGCTCCACGCTGTGTAATCTCTGTCAACTCTTGGAAGGTTTTAGTGTCTGGTGCCTTTGGGAAAGTTAAACCCCTTATTCCGAAAATGCTGCAGGTCTGCAAGTAGTCAGAAGGATTACCCATTGCTTTTCATCCTTTTGTCTGCCCCAATGTCATTTACCCATTTTTCCACATACTGGACCCAGTCTTCCACAGCAGGATCAAATGAATCAAGGTTTCCAAGTAAAGGCATGATGCCAGAAATGCTTACCCAATCTCCAAGATGACTGTTCCAAACAACTGTTCTTCAGGCAGGTCCCATTTTCTCTCATCACCACTGAAACAACAGCACAGAGGCCTGTATCCTGTCACCAAGCCACCCTTTGTTTACTTGTGCACAGTACAGTGGCCATGGCCAGCCAGCTCAGAGTCAGTCGCCTGGTCTGAAGAGATTCTAATCTCCTGGTTATGTTTTTTGTTATTCCTTTTTTTTTGTTTTAACTGGGAGAATCTCATCTCTTGGTTATATTTTTTTTTCCTTTTCTCCCTTCACACTATGGCCATACAACTGTCGTGTTTATTTTCCCCAGCACCCGTGTTGTCAAAACACCAGTTGGGTAGATAACTTTATTAATATTCTACCACCAGGAAAAACACCCACGTGGCCAAAGAACCAATGACAAGCGCAGCCCTATAGGGGCAATGCCTATGTGAAAGAAAAAGTGAAGGGGACGGTACAGATCAAATCAAAATAGAGTTGGAGGAGGAAATAAAGCACTCCACTCCCCACAGTGCACACCTCTCCCTAAAGACATCGAGGGTGTTGGGGTACACCGCATGCTCCTTCTCCAGGGACATCGCAGTCTCAAACATAGTCACGGAAGAAGGGCAGGCAGTTGTCTGTAATGACCCCACTTGGACCTGTCACTCCTTTTTTTTTCTCAACTGAGGAGATTCCAATCTCCTGGTTATATTCCCCTCCCACCCCACCCCGAACTGAGGAGATTCTATATCTCCTGCTTATACATTCTTTTTTCTCTTTTTGTGCGTGTACAGGTGTGAGACACAGTAAAAACACCAGGTGTGCAAATAACTTTATTAACGCCAGGAAAGACACCCATGTGACTAAAGAACTAGTACCAAGCAGAGCCCCTGGGGGGCAATGCCTATGTGAAAGAAAAAGTGAGGGAGAGGGTAGGGATCAAATCAAAATAGAATCTGTGGGGGAAACAAAGCACTCCATGCTCGTCCACCACCCCCCACCGTGCCCACCTCTCCCGAAAGGCATTGCGAGCACCAGTGCACACCGCGTGCTCCTTCTCCAAGGATACCCAGGCCTGCGCGTAGCCACAGAAGACGGGCAGGCAGTTGCCCATAATGACCCCTTCCATGGCCTGCTGCCTGTTACTCCTGGCTATATTGGTCAGCCAGGGCTTTCCTGATTGGCCCACGTTAACAACCTCAATCAACGACCTCATAGTCAATGAGGTCACCCTGGTTCCAACCACTACCCTAAGCCACAGAGTGATTCAAAACTGATCATCCTCAGGTAGAATTCTATCTCTTCATCTTCAAGGATTTAGTCAATAATTGTCCTTCATCAGCAATTTGTACTCAGCCCAAGATTTACAGTTAGACATTAATAAAACCATGCCTTTCTCCATCACCTTCTCATCTCTGTTCTCATTGGCCTTAATTCTGGAAATCAATTGGCTTGAATTCTTAATCCACCAGAATCACTTTTATCTGATCTATCGGTATAATTACTTTATATATAGTGTAGCTGGTTCCAGTTATTCAATTACTTTAAAGGAAGAAACAGGGGCAGAACAGGGGTGGCACAATGGGTCAGTGGTTAGCACTGCTGCCTCACAGCACCAGGGACTTGGGTTTGATTCCACCCTCGGGGTGACTGTCTGTGTGGAGTTTGCACATTCTCCTCGTGTCTGTGTAGGTTTCCATCAGGTGTTCCGGTTTCCTCCCACAGTTCAAAGATGTGCAGGTTAAGTGAATTGACCATGCTAAATAGCCCATAGTGTTCATAGATGTGCAGGCTAGGTTGGTTAGCCATGGGAAATGCAGGGTTACAGGGAGAGGGTAGGGGGATGGGTCTGGGTGCAATGCTGTTCGGAGGCTTAGTCAATGTGGATCTATTGGGCCAAATGGCCCATTTCCACACTGTAGGGGTTCTATGGTTCTAACAATTTATTTTTGCTTATCCCATGTCCCAGATCATGCTCTCCTTCCCTTTTTGCATCACCACTTTCTTCCTTGCAAACTGCCACATGGGCCTAATTTCGGACTGTAATCTCAAATCATGGGATTATTGGTATTTATACTCCTTTTCTCTTCCACTTTCATACAAGGACAGAACCTTTGAATTTTCAAAACACTGTTCTTCTGAGCCAGTACTCCAAGAGGTGATCAAACAACCCACTCCACCTTCACTGTCAGTATCATGAATCCTGAGCAATTCAGAGTTGCCATCACCACTTGACACCTCCTCAAGCTGCTAATCTCACATCAACGAGCAAGAATAAAAGATTGTAAGAAACTTATTCGATTGCCAAAGAACAATAAGCAACCAATCAAGATAATATTAATGGTGAAATATAGTTCAGTATGCAGAGGAACAAAGCCATTTTGTTCTAAAGCCCTAGAATGTCTATTCATGTGAATCTTTCTTATCTTCATCTTCTGCCTCATCTTCTTATTGCTCTCCTTGACAGTTGGCTTTCCTCTCATGAGAATAGATCAGTTTTTACTTATTTTTTATATTAAACTTAAGCAATACTAAACAAGGAGACATTTTTAGTCAGAAGCCATACAACTGAGTCAATCATCAAAGTGGTTTCTTCATCCTTCCCACTGATGACATTCAATCTGATTTATTACCAGAAGGTGACCAGTGCTGAGAATTCTAAGTCATCCCTGTAGCATTTGTAGAGACTTAATGTTTTGGGTCAATGTCTCTAACAGAACTGAGGGTGTTCGAAATGTAACAGTTTTTAAGTAAAGCAGAAGAAGAAAGGAAGAGGAAGAAAGAACAAAAGGATACAGAGCGGGAAAGATAATGGAAAAGTGGTTTGATGGCTCAAGTCAAAAAGAGATAGGAATGGGGCAAGTGAAAAACAAAGAACAACAAAAGGAGTTGCAAATGTGAAGAGCAGAATCATCCAATCAAGATGAAGCTCCTCATCTGTCCTCACCTTCTACTTCATAAACCTCCACTTCAACAGATTTTCAGCAGGTTCCAACCATTTCTCTCACCTCCAGTATGTTGGCACCACCAAAACCATCTTCACTGAAGAAAATGCAGCACCTTCCTGTTTAGCCTCTCCCTCTCACTGATCAAGGTCCCAAACGTTCAGGTGAAAAGGATTTACTTGTACTCTGTCACTTTCATATTCACTGCTTGCGGTGTAGTCTCCTCTAGATTGACAAGTCTGAATGCAGATCAGAGATAGTAAGAACTGCCGAGGCTGGAGTCAGAGATAACAGTGGACCTTTGCCGACCCGAAACGTCAACTTTCCTGCTCCTCTGATGCTGCCTGGCCCGCTGTGCTCCTCCAGCTCCACACTGAATGCAGATCGGGTGACCAATTTGTGGAACAACTCCATTCAGTTCACAAGTTTAACCCTTAAATTTTAGTCAGTTTAATTCCCTTCTCTATTCTCACCCTGACTTTTCTATCCTGTACTTCCTAAGCTGCTTCAACTAAATTAATTGTGAGTTGGAGAAACAGCACCTCATCTTTTGACTGGGCACTTTTCAATGTTCCAGACTCAATATTGAGTTCAGCAATTTCAGACCATGGTTGCTGTTCCTTTTTTTGGACAACAATTGGCAATAATTCTGCATTTATATTTACACCTCCTCTAGATCGATCCTTTGCTTCTTTTCTTGTCTCATTACCAACTATTTTTACCTTACACCATCATCCTTTTTGACTTTTTACCTCTCATGCCTTCAAACCTATCTCTGATCTTCCCTTTTGAACTTTCATATCCTTCTCACGTCCCCTACCTCACTTGTAAACTGTTGCACTTCAAAATACTCCCAAATCTGGTGAAGGGCCACAAACTGAAATGTTAACCCTATCCCTTTTTCTGTCTCTGGAGTTGCTGCCAATTTTGCTGAAAATTTCCTGTATTTTCTCTTTTGTTTCAGATTTACAGTATCAGCAATATTCTGCTCAAAAGGACTCTGGAATATGGCTATCTGAACAAAAATGTTTGTTAAAGGACTGTTGTATATTTTTTCCATTAAGCCAACAAATCCTAAGAGTCATCGGATTTTTTTGGCTGGGGTGAAAACAGGCACTAACTGGATGCTGTGCTAATAAGGCAAGCCTGTTTGGAAGTCTGGTTTCTACATCCAATTTTGATCCTAATTTGCTGATAACCGTAACTTGAACTTGACTGGAGTTACTAAAAAAGAATGAAGTGCTCGATCAGATGCAATTTTTATTCATCTGTGTGTCATGGGCTACACACATTCACTTCTGCTGAAAGCGCAGAGTACATGCTGGCTGACAAAAGTGGAGAGTTTCAGGATGCCTCAGGAACCAAGTGAAAGGATGCACAAGCTCTTGGTTTGGATGCCCTGATGAGGAGTTCTAAAGGAAGAGGGCTGTCCCATTCTTTCAGGGGAAGCGGGTGGGAAATTCCACATTGTCCTTTTCTCCCTCTCTGCTACGGCATCTCATGCTGGTCTACCTGGCCTCATGTACTCCCATTCCTCCTGCAAACCAGATGGAATCATCAAGTAAGTCGCGATGATACAGAGAACTTTCTTTCTCCTAGTGGGTAGTGAAAGGTAGCAGACCTTTACGTTGTGTGCAAGTCCTCTGTCATTATTAGCTTACTCCCAGTTAGGATAAAGGTGTTAGGATAAAGTTTTAAATGAAGCATTAGCCATTAAATTGTGGTCCAACCTCATTAATGAGTGATTGCTAGTAAATTAAATGGCAATAAACTGCTATATGATCACCACGGCTGCTGTTCCTCAGCATGTGCCAGCTTCTTTGCTAAGGTGGCATTTTATATTAAGCATAAGCTAAACAAATATTTTAACTCAGGAGCTTATCTAGCATTATCACAGATCCTTCTCTATTTAGTGCAATCACAGCAGATGTTCTAATGCCAGGCATCTCTACTAAAAAAAAGTCTGGTTCACTTTTGGCCTTAAGGAAAGAAATCTGCCATCTTTACCACAGCTGGCCTACAGGTGCCTCCCACAGCAATACAGTTGACTCTTAATCGCCCTTGAGAGGCAGCTCAAGGGATCTGCAACAAATACCAGCCTTGACAGTTATGTCTACACCCCATACAAGACTTTTTTTTCAAAAACCATCAGCTTTAGATTGCAAAAAAAGTATTAGATTGCAGCCCATAGTATCTTCACAAGGGCAATTAGGAATGAGCAATAAATGTTAGCCAAGCCAAAGACGTCCTTTAGCACACCCACTCCACCAAAATCAAAGATTAGAAAGATGATCTTGTGTTTTTCATGTATACACTTCAGCAACTTTGTTGACTTCATTTAATGTGCCCTTAGTTTTCTTTGCAGCACTTTTTTTTCTATTCATTTGTGGGATGTGGGCGTCACTGGCTGGCCAGCATTTCTTGCCCATTCCTAGTTGCCCTTGAGAAAGTGGTGGTGAGCTGCTTTCTTGAACCGCTGTAGTCCTCCTGCCGTGGGTTGAACCACAATGCTATTAGGGAGGGAATTCCAGGATTTTTACCCAGCAACAGTGAAAGAACAGCAATATATTTCCAAATCAGGATGGTGAGTGACTTGGAGGGGAACTTGGAGGTGGTAGTGTTCCCAGATATCTGCTGCCCTTGTCCTTCTAGATGGAAGTGGTCGTGGATTTGGAAGGTGCTGTCTGAGGATCTTTGGTGAATTTCTGCAGTGCATCTTGTAGATAGTACACACTGCTGCTACTGAGTATCAGTGGTGGAGGGAGTGAATGCTTGTGGATGTAATGCCAATCAAGTGGGCTGCTTTGTCCTGGATGGTATCAAGCTTCTTGAGTGTTGTTGGGGCTGCACTCATCCAGGCAAGTGGGGAATATTCCATCACGCTCCTGACTTGTGCCTTGTAGATGGTGGACAGGATTTGAGGAGTCAGGAGATGAATTACTTGCCGCAGTATTCCCAGCTTCTGGCCTGCTCTTGTAGCCACTCTGTTAATGTGGTGAGTTCAGTTGAGTTTCTGGTCAATGATAACCCCCAGGATGTTGATAGTGGGGGATTCAGTGATGGTAACATCATCGAATATCAAAGGGCAGTGGTTAGATTGTCTCTTATTGGTGATGGTCATAGCCTGGCATTTGTGTGGCGCGAATGTCATTTGCCACTTGTCAGCCCAAGCCTGGATATTGTTCAGATCTTGTTACATTTGAACATGGACTGCTTCAGTATCTGAGGAGTCGTGAATGGTACTGAACCTTGTGCAATCATCAGCGAACATCCCCACTTCTGACCTTATGATGGAGGGAAGGTCATTGATGAAGCAGCTGAAGATGGTTGGGCCTAGGACACTATCCTGAGGAACTCCAGCAGACATGTCCTGGAGCTGAGATGATTGACCTCCCACAACCACAACCATCTTCCTATGTGTCAGGTATGACTCCAACCGCTGGAGAGTTTCCCCCCGATACCCATTGATTCTAGTTTTGCTAGGGCTCCTTGATGCCACACTTGGTCGAATGCAGCCTTGATATCAAGGGCTGTCACTCTCACCTCACCTCTGGAATTCAGCTCTTTTGTCCATGTTTGAACCAAGGCTGCAATGAGATCAGGAGCTGAGTGGCCCTGACAGAACCCAAACTGGGCGTCACTAAGCAGATTATTGCTGAGCAGGTGCTGCCTGATAGCACTGTTAATGACACCTTCCATCACGTTACTGATGATCGAGAGGAGACTGATGGGGCGGTAATTGGCCAGGTTGCATTTGTCCTGCTTTTTATGTACAGGACATACTTGGGCAATTTTCCACATTGTCGGGTAGATACCAGTGTTGTAACTGTACTGGAACAGCTTGGCTAAGGAAGCGGTAAGTTCTGGAGCACAGGTCTTCATTACTATTGCCGGAATGTTGTCAGGGCCAGTAGCCTTTGTAGTATCCAGTGTCTCCAACGTGGAGCAAATCGAATTGGCTGAAGACTGGTATCTGTATTTCCGGGGACCACTGGAGGAGGCTGAGATGGATCGTCCACTTGGCATTTCTGGCTGAAGATTGCTGCAAATGCTTCAGCCTTATCTTTTGCACTGATGTGCTGGGCTCTTCCATCATTGAGGATGAGGATATTTGTGGGGATATTTTTTTCCTTCTTTGTTATTTGGTCCAATGACAGTCCCATTTTTGATATTAAAATGCATATGGAAGATATTACAAACTGCAACAGTTTTGTCAAGAAAACTGGGAAAGGCACTTATAGTGTCAAAGTTATAACCACATTAACAAAGGTTTGTGGGTATTTTAATGTTCATGATGTCAATTTTATTGTTTGAATAACAATACAGTGAAAAATAACGTACCAAAGTTGAAAACACTAAACCTAATGGAGTGTTTCCTAAGAAATTCTACTGCCTATGTTACAGTAATCTTTTAAGCATTGTGCTTTGTTTCATTTTTATCAATGACCAAACGTGCACACCTTTTCTTCTGTTACTTGGCTCTTCCACTAAACTGTACTGTTAGTCACTACATGCACACTATTATCATTTTAACTGTCCGAGCCTCATTATCGTTTCTGTTCTCCTGGAAAAAAGATATTTTGTCTAAATCACCCATGCTATTTATTATCATCAATGATGCAATGAATAACATTGAATGATGCAATGATGCAATGAATGGGTGGTATCAAAGTGATAGAAATCTTTGAATGAACAAAGAACAGTACAGCACAGTACAGGCCCTTCGGCCCACGATGTTGTGCTGACCTATTGTCCTACTAAGATCAATTTACCCTGCATACCCTACAGTTTACTATCCTCTATGTGCCTATCCAAGAGTCGCTTAAAAGTCTCTAAAGCATCTGACATGCCTGTTTGCATCATCATCATTGGCGGTCCCTCACAGATGAGGATGACACTTTTCCACTCTCAGGATGAATCCATAGGTGGCAATACAATCAAATGCAGTTTCCGCAGACTCTGCCACACTTGGGGCAGAAGGTGGTTGTGAGAAGGGGTAAGTGGGGTTTTGGTATGGCAGTACGCTCCTGACGCTGTTTATGCCTGGCTTCCACTTATTCCTGACAGCAAGTCTCAAGGTGTTCGACGAATTCCCGGATGCTCCTCCTCCAGTTTGGACAGTCTTGGGGAGGTGAATCCCATATGTTAGTGGGAATGCTGCACTCCACCAGTGAGGCCTTTAGCGTATGCCTTTTTCCAAAGCCTTATTGGCTAGCACAGCAGTGTGTCAGTGATGGCTTCAAGTGTATTACAGTGTTGCCTAGCACAATGGAGACACAAAATACATATTTTACAGACAAAATGATAGATGCTTATTTATCTCGGTCATTGATTCATTCAGCAGCTGGGAAATGCTGACTTGGACTTTAAGCCATCAGGACTGTGCAAAGAAGGAGAAATGTGAAACTTTGGGATTTTGATGCCATTGACAAAAATATGGGAAGAAATTGTGGTGTAGAAGAGTTGTAATAAAACATATGTAATCAAGCGTTGTAATCAAGATTTGTAATCAAGCCAAATAGCTTAACGAATCGAATTACACCTGGAACACAGCACCTTACACTTGTCTTTAAGTCAGATAAAAGTGCAGGTCTAGGCTATCTCCTTGATATATTTGAAGGTGGGGAGGGTCTGGTCTATTACAAATCGGAGACTCTTGTTGGGATCGAAATCTCTAATTCCAGGTTGGGTTTAAGATTATTGGACTCAAACACAGTGAGTGGTGAGTATTGGTTTTCTTTTATTTCAGGTGTGGCATTTAGTTATTTTAAACAGGGTGTGCCTTGTATAATAATGGCTGTTTCAGTCACTAAGCGTTTCCTCCAGCTACAAGAAATCACTTTGGGTGTTTTACAGAATTTGAGCAAGGCAAAACTTTTATAATGGGCAAGAAAGCTGAAGTTAGAGTTGCCAGTGTATGTAAGGATAGCAGAGGTAATTGCAGCATTAGCTCAACATTTACAATTGCTGGGAATGCAATCAGAATTGTTGGAAATGGCTAAAATCCAATTGTAAATGAAGCAGTTTGAATTAGAAGCAATGGTGAGGGAGAAAGAAAAGGAAGGAATAGCCCTGGCAGAATAAAAAGAGAAAAGGAAGTGAAACAGTTTGAATTACAAATAAAAGCAGAGGTAAAAGGAAAGGAAATGATAGCCCTAGCAGAGGACAGGGAGAAAGAGAGAGGAGGGAGAGAAGGAGAGAGTTTTTGAACTTCAGAAGTTGGCAATGAAAAAGAAAAGTCGACTTAAAATGACAAAGGTGGAAGATAGGAGTAGGATGGGGATAGTAATGAAGAACAAACCCATAGTAGCCAAAGGCCTGGTAGGGATCTGTTTAAATATGTCCAAGCATTACCAAAGTTTGATGAGAAGGACGTAGAAGCCTTTTTCATTTCAGTTGAGAAAATGGCTAAACAAATAAAGTGAATGGTGACCAAGTGGGTATTGTTGATTCAAATAAGATTGGTTAGTAGAGCTAATGATGTATTTGCATCACTATCAGAAGAGATATCTGGGGAGTATGACGAGATGAAAAGAACATCTTAAGTGCACATGAACTAGTGCCAGAATCCTGCAGACAAGATTTTAGGAATCTAAGGCGGGAAACTGGATAAACGTACATAGAGTTTGAAAGGATCAAACAACTTATCTTTGATAGGTGGATAAGGGCATTGAAAATTGATCAGACATGTGATGTTCTTAGAGAGACTGTTGTTTTGAAGGAGCTCAAAATTCACTTCAGCACCGTTAATACCTATTCAAGCATTTGAGGAACCTTTTACAAGTGGCTGAATTGATGCATAGGACCCCTCCCTAAAACAAGAAGTGGGATTCAATATTTGTTGACCATAATGGATGTGTCTACTAGATTTTTGGAAGCTATTCACAGAGTCATACAGCACAGAAACAGATCCTTTGGTCCAACCAGATATCACAGCTAAAAGGATTGTAAAAGTTACTCAAATTTTTTACTAGATTCAGACTACCCACAGAAATACAATCAGATCAAATTTTACATCAATATTATTCATGGAATTTATGGATAGCTTAGGAATAAAACAACTTAAATCAACTGCGTACCATCCAGAATCACAAGGAGCATTAGAATGGTGGCATCAAACTTTAAAGACTATGTTGAGGGTTTATAGTTATGACTATTCAGAGGATTTGGATAAAGAAATTCCATTTGCACATTTTTCAATCAGGGATGCATCTAACGAATCAACTGAATTCAATCCATTTGAATTAATTTTCAGACATGAGGTGAGAGGACCACTGAAATTAATTAAGGAAAATTTGGTAAATCAGTCTTCAGAGATCCTATATTTGGACTATAAGCCAAATTTTAGGGAAAGATTGAATAGAGTGGGTGAGTTGGCTCGACAACATTTGAAATTAGCACAGCGTTTGATGAAACAGGAAGCAGACAAGAAATCAAAAATTCATAGTTTCACTTGAGGAGATAAAGTGTTAATATTACTACCAGTAGTAGGCAAACCTTTAAGGTTAGGTAGGCCTTATCAAATCAAAAAAAAATTGAGTGAGATGAATTATTTGATAAGAACGCCAGATAGAAGGGAAACTCACAAAGTGTGTCATGTGAATAGGGTCAAATGGTATTCTGAAAGGGAAGGAAAACTAAGGGACAATGTGGTACTTATTACAACTCAAAATAAAGAACCAAATCCAGATAGATTTGAATTTGATATTCTTCAAATTAAATTGGATAATGAGGAAGGTCTCAAAAATTGTGATAAATTATTGAGTTACCTTCCAGAGGAAAATTGAAATTACCTTAAAGAGTTATTCCAAACACATAAAGAGATATGTGGCATGATTATGCATGATGTAGATATAGGAAATACTGTTCCAAGTAAGCAAGATCCTTATAGACTTCACCCTCTAAAATTGGCACAGGTTCAAAAAAAATTAAAAGCCCATTCAAAGACAATATAATCAAAGTGATTTACAGCAAATGCAGCTTACCCATAGTGATGGTGCCAAAACCAAATGGTGCCCAACACCGACATGTTGATTACCGCAAAGTCAATGTAGTTACAAAATTTGATTCATATTCTATTCCACGGCTGGAAGCTCGTATTGAGATGGAGGCACAAGCAACTTAGACTTCAAAGTTGGGTTTACTCAAAGAATACCATATCCAAGAGTGTGAAGGAAATTTTGCCTTTTGTGACACCAGATGGGCTTTACCAGTTTAAAGTTATGCCCTTTGGTATGAAAAAACACACCAGCTACATTTTAAAGACTAACAAATAAAGTCATTTCAAGATTACCCAATTGTCTGGTATACAGAGGCAATCTGGTGATGTTTAGTCACACGTTTGGAGCATTCATCAGAAATTGTTTGATCAACATCAGAAGGTGGGCTTGATGATAAACCTGGCTAACAGTGAATTCACAAAAGGTCAAGTCATGCTCCCAGGCCATGTTATTGGACATGGACAGATGGCCCCATGGGATGTGAAAACAAAGAATAGCGGGGAGATTTCCATACTAGCGACAGAGAGGGAAGTATTATGGTTCCTGGGTGTTTTTCATCAAAAATTTGTACCAAATTTCAGCAGCATGATTGCTCCACAGCCTGACTTATTGAAGAACTGCAGAAAATGCCAGTAAATGGAAGAATGTCAGAAGGCATTTGATAACCTGGAAGCTGTGTTAACCAAGCAAAGCCTTTCAAAGTGGCTACTGATGCAAGTGATGTGGGTGTCAGTACTGCACTCTTACAAGAATATGGTGAAAAGATAAAGACCTACTGGGTATTTTTCCAGAAAGCTGAATATTCATCAAAAGTTGAATATTCACAGAGGAGATCTTGAATTTAGCACTGGCATTGCAAAATTTCAACATTTATATTGTCAGTAATGTGTCTGAGACAACGTGTCTGAGATCATAACACATTAAGGGTTAAAGATAAAAATACCAGGCTGCTTAGATGGATTTTATTGTTACAGTCATTTAATTTTACAATTATACATGTGGCAGGACAAGAGAACATGATTGCCAATGTGTTGTCATAACTGATAAAGGTGTTTGGCGGCAGAAGGAATGGATTGAAATGGATTGTAGCATTTAATGTTTGCATGCTTAGAATCAATATAATGTATAGGCACCGTAGCGTACTGATAGTATACGACTAAAGGTTCACACAAATGAAGCCATCTTTGTATATTGATGGGTTTTTTTTCCCCAAAGGGGGGAGGTGTGATGATACTATGGCATTAAGATGTGTATTTTGTCCTGTTGTTTTTTTTGAAGAGAAGTTTTGAAACTAGGTACTGAGATGTCTCCTCTAAGCCAATAAAGTAAACCATTTGTGAGGCCAAGTTCTTTTTTAAAATGTTGGAACAATAGAAGCAGCACGAATGGGTGGAATCAGGCTCCCACAAAACCAGGGCTTTAGTTTAGTTTTCAGTAGTTGAAGTTTGAACTTGGCTGTGGAAGCTATTAATCTCTCTCAGCTACAGCTATAAAGCTGGGTCCTGCCTCACATGCAATTCTGGCAGTGAGAATCTATTTTACTGAATTTGCTCTTGCCAAGGGTGTGTTTATGGAGTGTTAGAATATTGGAATAGTTGCTGTTTAGTAGTTATTTAATCGACTATTCCATTACATTTTCCAATAGAGCCAAAGTTATACCAAATCTTCTTTCCTTTGACTGTATTTTAACTGTAGGGCAAGAATAAAGTATATTTTGCTTAAAGTGTGAGTAGTTTAACCAATTGAATTACACCTGGAACACAGCGCTTTACACTTACCTTTAAATAAAAGCTAGGGAGAAGGCTTGATATATATATATATAAAAAGGGGGTTTTGTCTGGACAATAAAAAACCCTTAGATGTCCAAAAGATGGCAGACTTATCAAACGCTGTTCTGGGTAAAACCTTACAATGCTGAACATAAAATATCCAACATACAATTACAGGAAAGCAAACATGGATCTCTTTAGATTACAACTGAGAATATAAATCCAGTCATATATCTAATGAAAGAAGTTCAGTTCAAAATCTTAACTCCGTTTCTCCTTCTATAGATGCTGCCAAACCTGCTGAGTTTTTTGTTTACTTGGAACCATGATTTTGTTACAAATTTTATAGTTTCTGCAACGTTTTTCTTTTATGCAAGGAATGCACCTATGAAAGCTTGGCTTCCTGTTGCAATGATGCTGCAGAATCTCCATACTTCTTGTTGGAAATTACATCTATTAAAGCATGCTCAGTTAAACAGTGGTAAAGTATTCACTGATTTTATGACAATTTGTGATGCTATTCATCAGGTCACTTGTGAATAGTCTCACGTACCTGTAGTCTAAGGGATTTGAAGTGTATGTTCGACAGTAGTTTAGTGACAAAAGAGTGTCAATTCCATGCGCATGGGCAAGCTTTTTCCTCTTTATGTTTAATTGGTTGCAAGGTGACGTGTTCAACCATGATAATTTGAAAATGGTGTAAACCATCTTAAGAGACTCGAATAGACTCTAGGTAGAGTCATATAGCATGGAACAGACCCTTCGGTCCAACCTATCCATGCAGACCAGATATCCCAATCTGACCTAGTCCCATTTGCCAGCGTGTGGTCCAGATCCTTCTAAATCCTTCCTATTCATATACCCATCCAGATGCATTTTAAATGTTGTAACTGTACCAGTCTCCACCACTTCCTCCGACAGTCCATTCCATACACACACCACCCTCTGTGTGAAGTTGCTGCCCCTTAGGTCCCTTTTAAATATTTCCCCTCTCAACTTAAACCTATGCCCTCTAGTCAAGGTTTTTTCCACAGGGTAGGGAAGTCCAAAACTATTCACCCTATCCATGCTCATGATTTTATAAACCTCAATACAAGGTCACTCCTTAGCCTCCAACGCACCAGGGAAAAAAAAAGCTCCGGCCTATTCAGCCTCTCCCTATAACTCAAACCATCTAGTCCCAGCAGTATCCTTGCAAATCTTTTCTGCACACTCTCAAGTTTAACAACATTCTTCATTTAGAAGGGTGACCAGAATTCTACGCAACATTTTGAAAGTGGCCTCACCAACGTCCTGTATTACCCAATTAATGGTGGAACTTAGCTTTGGTTCCAACCAACAGCTTCTGTATCTGGGTATTTCCAGGGGGAACTAGCCAATTGGATACAAAGTTGGCATGAATGTACAAGAGAGAGGATTGGTTTTCAGACTGGAGACCTGTAACCAGCAGTGTGCCATAGTGTTTGGTGCTGGGTCCACTTCTTTTCACCGTTTATATAAATAATTTGGATGTGAATATAGGAAGCATGATTATTAATTTTGCAGATGACACCAAAGTCAGTGTTGTAGTGGACAGTGAAGAAAATTATTTCAGAGTACAATGGGACCTTGATCAGATGAGCCAATGGGCTGTGGAGGGGCAGATGGAGTTTAATTTAGATAAATGTGAGGTATTGCATTGGTAAGGTAAACCAGGGCAGGACTTCTACCGTTAATGGTAGGGCCCTGGGGAATGATGCTGAACAAAGAGTTTTAGGGGTGTAGGTGCATAGTTCCTTGAAAGTGGAGTCACAGGTAGACAAGGTGGCAAACGCAGCATTTGGCATGCCTGACTTCATTGGGCAGAACACTGAGTTTACGAGTTGGGACATCGTGTTTAGTGCAGTCTCCAGTAGTTTTTGACATTGAGTGATAGACTAACATGATTCAATAAAGGCACATGTATTAGTAGAGGCTAATTCCTCCTTCTTAAATCCAGATACCAATGTGAACCACTATGCTAAAGCCACTAAACCTACTGCACCAATGCTAAAACGTCGACTCATTCTAACTTAAATTTAGATATATGCATACAAACATAGGAATTAGCAGCAGACCCCTTGAGCCTGCTTTGCCATTCAAAAAGTTCTTAGCTAATCCGATTGTTAAAACTTGGAATTAGCCACATTAAACAGAAAGCAAAGAAAAAGATAATGTGTGTTCATTATTTTGGTGCAACATTTTGTTTTAATTCACTTATGTGATGTAGGTGTTGCTGGCTGGTGAAATGTTCTAACAAACAAAGGATAGAAATAAACTACAGTTAAGCAGAAAAAAATGAAAAAAGGAAAACAAACAAACAGTCACTTCATCCACCCACATAAATGAAACTTTAATGGTTGGAGTCCACAATTTACCCATAGTCTCAAATTTTACAAATCCCATAAATACACTAGTAATATTCTCTACATTAACTTTTTCCCCATAAGATATGTTAAATCACTGCTGTCTCTCTCCAGTGTTAGGAACAATCAATGGTTTGGCCTACATTCATAAACATAATAAGATACCAAGCTGTCAAATATACTCAATTCTCAATACAGTTATGTCATGAGCAAAATTGCACAATAAATCAATATCTTAAATATCCAAATAAAAGTAATTTCTCATTGTGTAGAGAAAAAACAAATGTGGTGCAACACAATTTACATGATTTGTTTCTAAGTTAGCTACATTTGTAATGATCCACTTTTACTATGAGCACTTGAAGCAAAACATTGTTTTAAATCAAAACAAAGACAAAGACAGAGACCAAGACAAAGACAAAGACATTCTTTAAACAAACAGTAATTGATTAAAGTATTACCACCAAATGCAGAGGAAAAAAAAAATCACAGTATATTAAATTTATCAGTAGTCAGAGCAGTGCGGTGCTACAACAAAACTTCACATTAAATCACACAGGCAGGTATAAGCATTTCCAAATAAGCTAGGGAAATAAACTGGCCACTGCTGACTGAACTACCAAAGAAACAAGCTTTCCACACACATGTGCACAAAATCCTGTAAATGGTTTTGAAGTCAGAAGATCGTTGAGCCATAAGAAATGCATTTCTTTCAGCTAGTATTGCTCACAGTGGATCAGGAGACCCATGTGTAAAAACTAAACTTTTCAATTTTCAAAGACGGAAACAAATTTAGAGATGTCTTTTGAAACCCAAATGCAACAGGAAGAAGTTACAAAAAGGAACTGCTCCACCAAGCTATTGCACAAAATGAAAATGCACTTATATTATTTATAATCTAAGTTGTTCAAAATTAACAGTGATTACCTTCCAATCAAACAAAATACCTTTACTATTAGTTAACTATGCATATACGGAAAATGGAAAAATGAAAAACTAGACTTATGCTATTATACACTGCTATACTTTAAGGGGATTGAATATCAAATAATGCTGTGAGCGTCATTTCCTTTGGTGTTAATTTTCAATTTCATTAGTGTGGTACTTTTCTAAGAATCAACACAAAGTATTGAAGCAACAACTCTTGTGCTAACCAAATGCATGTGACAAGGATTAGGCTCTGGACAACAATAAACAGCAGTGCATTCCTCAACTGAGAATTCTATTAGAGATTAACAAAGATTAGTTATAAGTTTCATTACAACAGAAAGCAAAACTGAATGAAAACCCTTATCCCAGGTGAAAGACATGTCTTGCAAGCTGGTGGAGTTTTAGATATTGAAAGCCTCATCAACAAAACAAAAACATAGGAGGCTTCAGTAGTGCAGTGTTCCAGTGGTATGGCATTTCTGACGGTTTCTCCTACAGGAAAGCACTTGGATTTGCTCGTGGATCTTTCTGGTTCCTGTATCTGTGTGTTAACCACACACCCAGGATCTGAAAAGGAACGCAATTTATAAGTTACCAAAGAGGTAATGTGCAAGAATAACTTGATTAAAAGAAATTTAAAGCTGTAGCTTCAAGAGAAATGGTAAGCTTCTGTACAATTACACGTATCACAATGAAAATAATTAACCTTTATTGCCCAGTTTAGAATGGATGAAGTAAGGAAGCACAGTGAAAAAACAATGAAGTAAAATGAAATAGGCAGCCAATTCCTAATTATTCATTTTTCTACTGAGAATAAAAATTACATCTACTCTCCTTGTGTTTAGTTCAGTGCTTCCCAAACACTCTCCTCACTGTGGCCTCACATCCAGGCTTATTAACTGTTATCACAGTGAGAACTGAGAGAGCAGAGCAGGGCTTCTGGCAGAATGGGGGCATGTGTGAGAAGGAGTATCACTGTTTTAACCTGGTTGGAACTCCAAAGTTACCACAGCTGCCTCAGGGTCCCAACCCATATTTTAGGAAGGCCTGGCTAAGAATGTTTTCTCTGGTCAGAAAGGCACTGACTGCGTTTGTGTATAAATTGTACCCATGTGTGTGCAAGTTGTAAAACGTACACCAACAATGTTTTCTCTTATGGTTCACATAGCTCCAAAATGACATGATAGAATTATGATTCTTGAAGAGGATAAATACAGACTAAGATACATACGAACATACAAACATATGAATTAAGTGACAACTTGGAACCTTGAGATTGCACCAGCATTCAATAACATCATGGCCAATCGGATTACTCCATATTCCCACCTAGCCACAATAAATTTTTATCCACTTACTCATCAAGAATCTACCTACCACTGCTTTACAAAGATTCAAGAGCTTAAATTAGATTTCAAGGAAGAGTGTTCCAAAGCCTCACAATCCTGAAAGAAAACACTTCTCCTTTTCTAAAAACCAAAAGAACTGCGGATGCTGTAAATCAGGAACAAAAACAAAGTTGCTGGAAAAGCTCAGCAGGTCTGGCAGCATCTGGGGAGGAGAAAACAGAGTTAACGTTTCGGGTCCGGTGACCCTTCCTCAGAACTTCTTCTTTTCTGTCTTAAATGGGCAAACTTTAAATTTTTGAACAGTGAACCCTCACGTTAAGATCTCGCACAGAGGAACCAGTTTTCCATATTCACCCTGTCATGTTTCCTCAGCATCTAATGCTTCAATCACATGCCTTTTCATTCTTGTAAACTCCAGCTGATAAAAGCCTACTCTGTCCAACTTTTACTCATTAGACAACCCAACCAATCCTGGTATATGTCAAGTGATTTTCTTCCAAACTGCCTCCAATGAATTTACATGCTTCCTTAAATAATATTTTACACAGTAATCTAGATGTGGTCTCACCAAATAACTGTATAGCCGAAGCATTACCCCTCTAGTTTTATATTCAATTCCCACGTTGCACTCCAGTTGCCAGATCTTTGCCCACTCACTTACACCACCTACATCCCTTTGCAGCTTCCTGTTGTCTTTTTCCCAATGTACATTTCTACCTAATTTTGTATCATCAGCAAATTTAGCAAACATACCTTCCATTACTTTATCAATGTCATTTACATACATTGTAAAAAATTGAGGCCAAGCATTGATTCTTATGCCACACTTATTCAATGTTGCAAAGCAGAAAATTACTTACGTCTACTTTCTCTATCCATGCCAATTCATCATCCCTTACACCAGTCATTTTGGGATTTGGCACCTAAGCAACTGCCTTGTGAAAATCTAAATAGAGTACATTTGCTGTTAATCCTTTACCCAAAGCACGTACTACTTCTTGAACATTCCCTTTCCCAAAACCATGTTGGCTCTGCCTGATCATCCTCAGCTTCAGTAGGCACCTTGCTATAACATCTTTAATGACAACTTCCAACATTTTCCCTATAATAAGTATTAAGCTAACTAGCTTGCAGTTTCCTGAACGCCATCTCCTTCCGCTGTTGAATAAAGAAGTTTCGTTCATCATTTTCCAAGCTAGTAGAATCTTTCTTGAATCAAGGCAAATTTGGAAAGTGAAAACCAATGCATCAGCTACCTCACAAGCTATTTTCTCTTAAGACCTTCGGAGGAGGTCCATCAAAACCTGGGGGCTAGTTAACTATAACAATTTGCTCCAACCACTTTCCTGATAAATTTCTTAAAAAGACCTCCTACCCTTTCTCGATTTATGGCTATTCCTGGGATATTACTTGTTTCATCTGTAGTGAAGACCAATGCAAAATACCTATTCAATTCATCAGCCATCTCTTATTTAGCACTTATTAATTCCCCAGATTCACTTTCTATATGATCGTTAGCATAGATTTGCAAGAGAGGTAACAGACAAACTTGATTGAATTTTTCAAGGAAAGTAACCAGGAGTTAGATAAGAATAATGCAAATAGCGTGGTGTACAATAGATTTATGCAAAACTTATGATTAGGTCCCTCATGGTCCAGACTCGTCAAAAAAGTAAGAGCTCATTGCAAAGTAAGACATTGGATCAAAAATTGGCTGAGAGAGAAGCAGGTGGTGATGGTAGATGGACGTTCCTGCAATGAGAATTTTGTGTCCAGTGGGGTTCCACAGTGCCCTTGCTGCTTGTGGTGTACACTTTTGACTTGGACATAAATGCAGGGGGTACAATCGAGAAGTCTGCAGATAACACAAGTGTAGCTTGGTAAATAACAAAGTGGATATCAACCAACTGGTCAGCCAAGCAGGGCGGTGGCAAATGGAATTCAGCCCGGAAAAGTGGGAGGTAGTGCACTCGGAGATGGCTAACAAGGCAAAGGATTGCACCATGTGTAGCAGGACCCTGAAAAGCACTGAAGATCAAAGTGACCTTGATATGCATATCCACAGATCCCTGACAGTAGAAAGTAGATAAGGTGGTTAAGAAGGCACAAGGGACACTTGCAGAGGTATAGAATACAAAAACAAGGAGTTGTGGTGAAACTGTATGAAACTCGAATTGGGCTAGGGAAGGCATCATAATATTCCAGTCACCACATTATAGGGAGGATGCTGTTGCACCACAGAGTATGCAGAGGAGTTTTTCCAGGATCCTAGCCGGGTAGGAGAGTCTGAGCTAGAAGGAAATATTGGATAGATTAGAGTTGTTTACTTTGGAGCAGGAGACTTGTGAGAGGACTTGATAGAAGTGTGAGATATATGGTGAATAGGAAGGCATTTTTTTTCCATTCGTGGAGGGTCAATAACCAGGGCACAGATTTAAGGTGAGAGAAAGAAGGCTAAAAAGGGAGTTGAAGAGTAATATTTTCAACTGGAAGTGGTGAGTGTCTGGAATTTACTGCCTGAATGAGTGGTTGAGTCAGAAACTTCAGTAACATTTAATCAATTGTTAGATATTTACTTGCATTGCCATAGCCTCCAGAGCTTTGGGCCAAAAATCAGAAAATAAGATCAATGTAGTCAGATCTTTGTTGACTGGTATAGAAACAATTGACAAAATGGCCTCCTTCTGGGCTATAAATATTTATGAGTCTACAAGCAGCTGATTGGGAGCACTCTTGGAGTGATCACGTAGTTTGTGTCGTGAGAGATTTTCAGAGGGGAAAAAGAAACACAAAAATATATTAGCCTGCTTCTGATTTAGCACAATCCAAAGTGACTTTTGCTTCGGAAAATCCATAGATGAGAAAGCTTTTGTGTCAGTTTACAGAAGACCAATGGGTGAACAGCTTCTCTTGGGGAAAGGTATTAGTTTAGAATATTTAGGAAATAGGTTACCTCAGCGAGAGTTTTAGGTTGAAAATTCCAGACCAGAAGTGTTTAGTTAGGAAACTGGAAAGAGTGATTTGAAGCTATGAATGTTTAACTTCAGTGGAGGGTATAACTGAGGCAGAGGATATCAAACGCTTAAGGCCAAGAACTGAAACAAACACAGTTAAGTCAAACCATTAGACGTGATGGAGAACAGGACTCTCTCTGGTGCTTGCGCACTGTTAAGTGATGGTTTGGGATGGATGGTGTTTTGTTCTGCCACAATTATCAAAATGTATCAAATTTTGTTATAATGAAATAGCTTGGTTTGTTCTATTCTACCTTCAAATCATTTGGGTCTTCAAATTTTGTTTTATTGTTAAAGCCAAATCTGCAGCATTGTGGGCTCTTGTAATTCAGTGAAAGACTACCACATTAAATATTTTTTAAGAAGGATCAAATCAAGCTGACTTTCAATCTGAGATCATATTACTTAATGAAGTGGTGTTCAGATCAGTAGCACACTACAATACTCAATCCCAAATTAATACATCATCAAAAAGTTTGGTAATTACAGAATGCATTCTTCAGGTGTTTCAAATTTTCGTTGTTTTGGGAGCTGTAAAACATTATATACATTTATTATACTCTTGGGCTGAAATTCCAAAGGGAATTTATTGAAGGGTAACCATGTCAGAACGGAAGAAAAGTCTGATTCATGCTAGACAATGGCTGAACCAGTTCTTTTAAATTCAATTATCCATTGAACATAAGTTGAATAACATGATCACAAAAAATGAGGAGTATGTTGAACTTGTACAAGACCTGGAGTTTGTTTTTTTTTTCTAGTTTTGGCACCACACTATACAAAGGATATGATTGCATTAGAAAGAACGTAACAGATTTAAAACAATGGCTCCTGCAATGAGAAACTTCAGTTATTAGGTAAGATTGAAGCGTATAGGACTATTTGATGCGGGAGAAGCCATGAGGAGATCTAGAAGAAAATTTCAAAATCATGAGGAGCCTGGGCAGAATAGAATGTAGGAAACTTCTCATTCGTAAAAGGATCAAGAATGAGAGGGCTCAGACTGAAAATGATTTGTGAAAGCACACAAAAGCTCAGACTGCAGCTCTGGCAGCAGCTGTGGAGAGAAAACAGATTTAACATTTCTTCAGAACAGATAGCAGCTAGGAAAAGGTGGAATTTATACAGATGACGGAGAGATAGCGGGGAAAGGTATGAGTGGATAGGTGGAAAGAGAACCCAGTGAGACAGAGACAGAAACAGTTAGGCACACAAAAGGGATGGAGATAGTAAGCCAGGGGTTATGAGTAGGCAAAAACGGTTTGACTACTGAAAGTAATCCATATCATGACAGGACTTGGTTAGAGACAAAAAAATACTGCAGATGCTGGAATCCAAGGTAGACAAACAGGAGGCTGGAAGAACGCAGCAGGCCCAGCAGCATCTGGAGGAAAGGAGAAGTCAACGTTTCGGGTATTACCTTTCTTCAGTCCTGAAGGTAGCATTAAACTCGATATGGAGTCCTGAAGGCTATAATATACCCAACTGGAAAATGAGGTGTTGCTCGTCCAGCTTGCATTAAGTCTAGCTGGAGCACAGCAGCAGGGCTGTCTTTTTCTGTCCCTCTCCATTCACTAAACCAAACCCCCAACTAAACAGGAGCAAAAATGCCACCTTTTCCTAGATGCTATCAGTTCTGAATAAAGGGCACTGGACTCAAAACATTAACTCTGTGTTCTTTCCACAGATCTGCTGAGTTCCACAAATTTCTGTTTTTATGTTTCTACTGTTCTTTGCTTTTTATACAAAAGAAGCAATTGTGACGTGAGAAAAGAATCTTTTTTCACACACAAATGGTCTGGATTAGGATTGCAATGCCTTCAAGAGTGATAGAAGCAGGCACAATTGTGGTGTTAGAGGGGAATAAGTAATTATTTAAATATGAACAGTATGCAAGGAAATGGGAAAAGGCAGGAGAGTGGCACTAAGCCATGATGCTCACTTGGAGAGCTAATGCCAACACAGTCGGCCCAAAAAGCCTCCTTTGGCACTGTTACAATTCTGTGATTCTATAATAAATGTAAGATTAATCATATTTTTCTGCTGTCACCTCTCAAGTCATGTAACTGTAGTGCAACAACTTCTCCATCATTGAACATACATCTACTTAAAAATAAAAACACAAAAGACAAAACCACAATGGTCCAGTTTGCAGAAAATATCACAGTTGTTACAACACAAACAACTCTTGAAATCAATAGAATAGGAGCAAAACAGAAGTGCTGGTAGCTAACTTAGTAAGCTCGTCAAAAGAAAAACTTTTCAAAAACAGGAGCATTAGAAATATTGAAATTATTCAGGATAAACCTTAGGACACTGCTTAAATCATGGTGTCCACTGCAACATTCACCTGCCATACCAAACAACTAATAACTACGTTTGGAAATTCTCCTGAATATACATACTATATAAAGTAGAACTCCATAACAATGGAATATGAACTTTCTATACAATGAAATAAATACAAAGCATGAAAACTATTTCAATTTTTCACAGATAATAGGAACTGCAGATGCAGGAGAATCTGAGATAACAAGGTGTAGAGCTGGATAAACACAGCAAGCCAAGCAGCATCAGAGGAGCAGAAAAGCTGACGTTTCAGACCTAGACCCTTCTGCAGAAAAAATTTTTCACAACTTGGATGTGAAAATCACTCCTAATGTTAACAGAAGTACTTAAATGCCTTTTAAACAAAAACAGAAATTTGCTGACCTCAGTGAAACTGAAGAAAAGACCTATGCCACCGACAAATCTCAGTACTTCACCAGCATAGGTTTTTAAGATCGGTCCACATGGATGACAATCATTAGCAACAACACAATGCTGGAACAAGAGAAAAGATGGCAGTGATTGTATTTCTTTACAATTCATGTTATTTTCAACAGTAAAGTTTTCACTTTTAATTTCTTTGGTGGACGCCAAGTCTCAATAATTCAAAGCTGTCAAACAGAAGAAATGTAGAATAAACACAACGGCCATTTTTCCTGCTTATTACCCCCCAACATTTTAAGAGATCATGGCAACTCTTGTTGTCACAAGGGAAAAGTTCCCAATATTGGAATAAACACCTTGTAGCACGAGAAGACCATGAAGCTCATTTTGTTGATGAGTTCCATCTCTTTGCACAGATAGAGAGTCAGGTAAGTATTATCAGGGGACAAATATGGATCCGTTATTTCTACAGGACCTCATTTGTGCAGTTGGTGCATTTTTGAACATCCTTAGACGGTGAGGGCGAAAATAAAAGATGGACAGAAATTTATGGACAATAGCCTTAAATTGCCAATATAAACCAGTTGTGTTCAAGCAAAGCCTTCAATAAAAGTACCTTTAAATTTGACAAAAAAACAAATTCAAAATGGCTAAAACTTCAAACACAGTGACACTGATTTATAAAATCTTTATATTCATATTTACACAAATCTTTCCAATATCT